>NC_079873.1:3656183-3985728 GCF_023065955.2 Ursus arctos | reverse complement strand
CTGATTATGTAATGAGTTCCTGTTGTTTGAACTGCCCAGAAAAGGACAGAATGGGGCAGAATAATCTACATTCTGACTCTCGTGGAACATGGTGTATTTATCTGGCCAGTATCCTGTGCCATCCAGTGAAGGGTGTCTCACAGGAAAGCAGGTCTATTATGCGGTGGGAATTAAGTGGAAGCAAAATGACCGTCCTCATGATTGCATACCAGTAGTGAGCCTTTGAGGCAAAGAACAATAGAGGAAATACAAGTTTTCATTACAGCAAAAAGTACCATCTCTGGCCCTAGTTGACAGTACCAAATTCTACAATTGCATCAATTCCTCTTATATCCTTTATGGACTTGAGTCTTGCCAGTTGAGTTGGGGAATGAGATTCCTATGATTTTAATATTACGTAATGCCTCCTCTTCCATGACGACCAACACAATATATTATTACAATGAAGGTAGCTATCACTGTTTGGTAGACCACGTTGACGCTCAAAGGCAAATTAATCTTTTGTTTCATTGATACCTATGACTTCCTGACCCCACAATGGCCAACACTGACATCCAAGAACAACAGAAGCCTATTTTAATGATCTGTTCATTAAATGACTTGTTTTTCTCCAGCCTCATTAAAGAAGGGCCAAGGAATGAGAGAATGCTTGGAAATAAAGAATTAGGTAGAAAACCTCTGTTAGCTATAGGACTATTTCTTTCGAATTCATGCAGATCAGAAAACATTGTTTTCCTAGGTTTCAGGAAAATATCCAAAAGTGATAATTCATTTGGTACTGTATTCTTCCCGTTTAAGGAAATGCAACATGGTTTTCCAAAGACAGTAATTTTTCCTGTGTTCTGTTTGATTTAGGAACCAGTCAAGTGTTTTTAGACTCAGGAGGGGATTATCACTCCTTTGTTGTCCAATGCCAGATACTCTAATATTTCGTACTTTTCATCTTCTATAAAATGGTGCGCAAGAAATATGTCCTATTTACTTAATGAGATTTTTGTGCAAAGATTAAATTACAAAATTATAAAATTACTTCTCTACTGCCTGGAATTTCTTGAACAGGAAATCAGTGATATTTGTTAATAGTTAATGATTTGCAGAATGTGACATTTTTGATTAAAACATAAAGTGATTCAGAAGGAAAAGTGCTTCCTCATATGTGCGTACGAAAAGACCCACAGAAGGCATCCAATTCTAAGGTACCCGTCCAGCAGATTATACAAATAAGGATGCTTTCAAGAATGTGAAGGGATGCAATTTAAAATGGTGTTGGACAATAGGTATAAACCGGGAATTGTGGGTTTATCCAAATACCCATTTTCAGCTGAGGAAACTCTCATCTAGATAACTGGCTTCGCTAGGAGAGACAAAGGCTATTCAAAAGCTATCCCCAAGGTTAAACTGTTAGGACTAACTCTGGAACTCCAATACATGTAACCCATAGCTAACTGCAGCATGTCACACACTATTTTAAAAATGTGTTGGGGCGCCGGGGTGGCTCAGTCATTAAGCGTCTGCCTTTGGCTCAGGGCGTGATCCCAGGGTCCTGGGATTGAGCCCCACATCGGGCTCCTCCGCTGGGAGCCTGCTTCTTCCTCTCCCACTCCCCCTGCTTGTGTTCCCTCTGTCACTGGCTGTCTCTCTCTCTGTTAAAAAAAATTTTTTTTTAAATGTGATATTGCTGAGTGAGGTGTAGCATATGACTTCTTTCAGCTCCAATGAATGTCTTTCTCTCTTTACTTTCTGTGATGTTCTAGAAATAGGAGTTCCTGGTTACCTTGGTAATTGTGACCAGGAATGCATTGTGTTGCTTTAGCAGTCAAAAACATTCTCTATCCCTTCAAAAAAGCACCACGCCCAGAAAGTTTTACAGGTTGAGTCTCAGTGAAATTTCAGTAAAGAGAACTCTTTCAAAATATGAACTCTTTCAAAAATATAACAGGGATTAAAATTTCCCAATGCACTTTATAATGCTAGTGGGGCTTTGATACAAAACTAGTCCATGTATATTTTGTGTGTCTGAAAATTTCCTCATATTTCAGATTGAGCATATTGTAAAATGCTTCATGGCAACAGATTAGTACTACCTGTTCACATCTTCAGGAGAAAACTTCATAGCCATATGACCATAGCATGGACTTATAATTTTAAAGATTTATGGGTGCCACTATAAGAAATTTACTGATGTGTATCCCAAATAACCCCCTGAACAAACCTGGGAGGGCACAGTTTATTAGGCAGGTCCCATAGGGGAATCATGCAGATATCTGGGAAATGGCATGCTAGATACAAGGACCCCAAGCACAGATGCACATGCTGGGAGCAAATAGTTAATGTGTTTACGCAATAGCATAAGAGGTGTTATGGCTGGAAAAGAATGACCAAAATAAGCAGCTAGAGATTAGACCAGAAATGTATCAGGATCCCATGAGAGGTAGGGCTTTCTAGGCCCTTGTAAGAAATGTAACTGTTTCTTTGAGTGAGAAACAATTCAAGAAACTCAAAAAGAGAATCTGAATCCACATTTTAAAAGAATTAATCTGGCTGGTGAGTTGACAATAGACTGTAGGGTGACAGGTCAATACAGAGACACCTGTTAGGAAGGTGACTGCAGTAATCTAGGTAAGATATGCTGGAGGCTAGGACCAGGTGTGGGTGGAGAAGGTGGTGAGAACTGGTCAGACTTTAGATATGTTTTGACCTTAGCTGAAGAGTGTTTGCAGAAGAGAGGAGATAAGGATGATTCTTGCATAAACTATAGCTTGGGTGTAGAGCGAGAATTTGTTTTTTCCAGGATATTTTGAATTCTATTTCAAAGGCATCATGGATAACCTTATCTCTTGCTTATAGCCCTTACTGAGAACTTCAGGGAGTAGCTAATTTTCTCCAACACCCTGAAGTTTTCCTTCCAGCTGCTCCAAGCTGTGATGGGCACAGAGTCTGAGTCCCAAGAAATAATTGGTGGGGATTGAACTAGTATTCCAAAACTACATGTGAATGCCAACCAACTTCCCAGACCAGGGTAAAGTTCTCATGTTCTCCCATCTTTATGATTGGCTCAGCACACCCAACATTTTAGATGTGTGAATTGTGGCACACCACTCTTTGGACATTATTTTATGAATAGACAATTTTGGATGGCAAATAAATTTAGAAATTATTCACATGGGCTTTTAAAAGCATGGTGTATATTGGTGTTTATAACTTACATTCGGGGCAGGGCAGTTTTCAGGTCTGGCTTAACCAAAAGCTCCTGTTCCATTTTTTGTTGGGATTTCTTTGGCTTTTGGCCTTCTCTGAGGGTTGGTTTCATATTCAGGTGCTTCCCCTTTCTTGTGTCAAAATGGCTGTAGCATTCCAGCCATCACATCAAACACCACTGTGTCCATAGGAGAGAGGATGTTCTCCTGTCGGAGGATGATAAACTAGAGTCCCAAGATTAGCTCTGATTGGACCATTTGTGTCACATGCCCACCAAATGCTGATTAGTCCAAGCTGAGACACCCCAGCAGCAGGAGTGAGTTCATGGTCTATCCAGATCTGTGAGCTATGTAGATAAGTGGTTGGTATTGAAATAATAATATGGGTGACATTTACAAGAGGGATTAAATGAATAGGCAACCTATATGCCCTCTGCAGTCATTTTGTCAATATTTATTAATCATACACTCATGCTATCTGGCTGCTTTGATTTTTAAACAATCACATGTGCCCATAACTATTTATTTACCAATATGCTTTAGCTGTTGTGGTAGGCAGCATCTAAGATAGCTCCAAATGATCCCTGCCTCATGATATTCATACCCTCATGTTGTCCCTCCCTTCAGTGTGGGCTGAAATCAAGCAACTATTTCCAATAAAGAGAATACAGCAAAATAATGGGATGTCACTTCTGGGACTAGCATTCCATCTGGGCACCATCTCTCCTCCTCTTGCTCTGAGGAAGCCAGCTACAATCTTTGGAGCAGTCCTTTGGAGAAAATCACATGTAAATGAAATGCCATCCCTGGCCAACAGCCAGTGAGGACCTAATGCCTACTTGGAAATGGGTCCTTCCACAGTCAAATCTTGAGATAAGACCCCAGCCTCAGCTGACATTTAATTGTAACCTTGTAAGAATTCCTAAGCAAAGGGACCCAGTTAAGCTATGTCTGGATTCCTGACCCACAGAATTTATGAGATACATTATTGCTTATTTTAAGTTACTAATTTTTGGATCTGTTTTTTTTTTTTAAAGATTTTATTTATTTATACGACAGAGATAGAGACAGCCAGCGAGAGAGGGAACACAAGCAGGGGGAGTGGCAGAAGAAGAAGCAGGCTCCCAGTGGAGGAGCCTGATGTGGGGCTCGATCCCATAACGCTGGGATCACGCCCTGAGCCGAAGGCAGACGCTTAACCGCTGTGCCACCCAGGCGCCCCTGGATCTGTTTTTATGCACCATTAGACAACTAATACAATTATAATGTCTCAAATTTGAAATCAATTAATATTTCAACACCAGGGGCTTGGCCAACCAAATGATAGTATCTCATGTTGAAGAAGTGGGGTTAGACCACTTGAATGAGAATACCACTCATCTCCTTTTACCTCATTGACAACTGTGGCCAAGAAGCATAACCCTCTCTCTGATAGTCAGGTCTCTGTAACTAATAGCGTGTATTTCATAAGGTTATCAGAGATGTTAAAGGACATAATCCATCCCTCAACAAAGTGCCTGACAAAAAGCAAACCATCAAAAAGCATCAAGGGAAGAAAGTTGTTGTTTTTTTCTTCAATGATTGTGTACCTGTTATAAAGCATGAGCCTGAGGAGTATTTATGGATATGGGAAATGTTCACAACTTATTAAGTGCAAATTCAGGTTATAAAAACATGCTGATGCATAGACACAAAGTCTAGGGGTTGTATGTTAAAGTGTAAATTGACTAAAATTGATGATGATGATAATGGCTAACTCTGAATAAAAACTAGCAAAGGTACACTAATTTATGTGGGTGAATTGTATGGTATGTGAATTATAGTTCAGTAAAGGTTTAAAAATGTAAACAGTGTTTTTCTTTATGTTGTAGACTTTTGTATGCCTCATTAAACGTTTTGATGTTCTCTACTGTGACCATTTTTAAAAATAATCGGAAAGTCTTATTAAAAATCTAGTAATGAATCCAGTTTAAAAATATGTGGTAGGTATATGGTAGGAATGTTTGTCAAAATTCCATTATTGGCATTTATCTCTAAGTATACACAGTTTAGTAGGGATTCATCATTCTTGTGAGCTAAACAAAGAACTTTTTTTTTTTTTTGCTTTACTTCATTTCTAATATGCTATTAAGGCCAAAAATTTATAGATAGGAGTAAGCAAATCGGATTGTCATGGTGAGTAGTCTATCATCTGAGAGGACAAACCAAGCATTGGAAATTCTCCGATATAATTTCTTATAACTTTGTTTATAACCCAGGCTGAAACACTGAGACAGAACTGTTTTAAAAAAATGCAAAGGATACAGGGCCAGCATACAGTATTACTTGATTGGCTGTTATTTCTCCAGCATTGTTCTAAGCATTCTGCATCGAGTATCTCTTGGAATGCCCTGTCTGTCCCGTGAGGCAGGTCTAGGAGATGCTCCTGTTTGTAAATGGCTCCCAGTGATCCCTACCTCCTGACCCTTTATGGTTTTGTGTGACTCCCTCCCTTTGTGTGTGTGCAGGAGACCTCATGACTTGTTTCTAATGCATAGAATACTGCAAAGGAATGAGCTATCATCTGTGATTAGGTCATAAACGTGATGTCCATCTTGGTAGTATGCCCCTTCTATTGCGTTCTTGACTTGAAAACTTTGGTGATGCAGGCTGATGTGTTTGAGAAGTCCATGAAGGAAGGAACCAAGGCAAACCTGTAGACACCACTCACAAAGAAACTGAGGCCCTCGGTCCAACAAAGTGTGAAGAACGGAATCCTGCCAGTGACCGCATGCCCTGGGAAGTGGGTCCTTCCCCTGTTGAGCCTTCAGATGATTATGGTCAGAAGACCCATCTAGGCTGTGCCGAGTTTCCTGACTGAAGAAACAGCAAGACAACATAGGTAAGTTGTTTTAAGCCTCTCCATTTTGGGATAATTTTTCATAAAATAATAACATTCTATTATTGTATTTTCAAAGTGGGAAATACATCAAGTTGAGATAACAAAAAAAGATGTCTGTTTTCAGATAAGTAGGTAAAACTGGAATTCCTTACATTAGAAGGTATTCCAGCCAGGCAGAAAATAGATTTCAACAAATTTTAATGATTTGGTAAATTTGTCATTGTAGTGTATTCATAAATGTGTGGTTGATAGGAATGAGTTTTGGGTTCTCTCTTACCCTTTGGAGAGCAAACTTACTTTCTCACAGAACATGTCAAGGCACGTTTGTGTGATGAAAATCGAGCCCTAGCCTGCTTTCCCCCTCATGACCACCCCCATGTTGTGTTAAGGAGAACAGTCCACAGTTCTTAGTTTCCACAAGGCAGCTTTTTACTCTGCAATGCTAACCACCTCTTTCTGAGTTCTCAGAAATCCTGGAGGTAATTCAAAGCACGAATATAGACTCATTTCTATACACACTGTACGACAAGACTATTTTTGCTGTCTGAGTGGATCCCTCATACGGTGTCAGTAATGATGCCTCCTTTGGGGACTGGCAAGTTTATATGGGAGCATTTCCCATAATGCTCTGAGGTGAACTGCCAGTTACCGCAGCTGCTCACTGCGTGAGCTGGGTGATTAGGTACTCTCATGCCACATCACTGATGGCAGCCCCGATGTAGACATATGGAATGTGTTCTGGGAAGATCTTGTGACTCGTCCTTAATTCGTCAAACAGTAAAGTTGGACCTGAACTTTGCTCTGAGTCCCAGAAACACAGTCTTTTCAGCCACGAGCTTGCCCTCCCTCTCTCTATTTTTATTCTCAGAAGGTCTGTGTTTCTTCCTGCTCAGTCCACTGTTTATACAGGTTCTGGGGTATGAGACAGGTGGCAGAGAAATTATTCCCTACATTTTACAAAAGAGGAAAGGATATTTCCGAGTTTTCAGGGAGCTGGTCAGCGTCACTTCTGTGGGTGTAGAGAAGAAGCCATGGGGTTTGAGCGAGGCGTTGTGACCTTACACTGCAGTTCTCCCCATGTTGCTGCACATCTATGCTATCTGGATCGACTGTTCCGTAACAAAGCAGTGGTGCTCAGCAGAAGGAGCCGACGGGTGTCATTCAGGGAAGCAGTGCACTTCAGTTCCTTAGTAACACTCCTCCTGGCAATGCCTGTCTCAGAATTTGAGCCACGAACACCTCTCCAAAATCTGTGTGTGGTTGCTTGTTTGATTGCACCTTACTCTGGATGCTATTTAACAAGTACTTTGTGTCTTTGGTATACAAAGGGATGCATATTTCCATTATCTATCATCTCCAGACTCTTGATGGTCTTGAGTCAACCGAAAATATGACCCTCTTAGCTCTGGGTAAAAACATCAGGTAATAGTTTGAAGATTTCTTATTGAAGATATTTCCACCATTTTTCTCAGGGTTCTTGTCTCTCTCAAAAACTCTCCACACTAATGGGATATTTTTGAAACTAAACTTTAAGAAAGATCTTCATTTCAAAAGTGCAAAAGTTTAGCTGATACTCACTTTCAAGGCAAGTTGAATCCCACATCCCATTCAGAATGCTACCTCTGTCTTTTTCAGTCTTCAAAGAGGCAACGTTTATAGATAAATGCTTTTTTGAGATAAATTTAAATGACGTTAATAAGAAGTATATGTACGTCTCACTTCTTAACACACAGAACTTTTAAGGAATAGTTAAAAATATGAACACTGCATTTCTCCAGAACAGTTCAATGAAGTATCCAATTGATAGTTTGCATTGACCTAGTTTAATAAAAATTTTTATCAGAATGCCATAGCTAGAAAATATAAAAATCGCTATAGGGTATTACACATTTTTTAGTAGTCACATTAACATTATATGCCTACGAGAGGAAAGTAAGGTTGCCTCGTGTGAGCCATATAGTTAATCATGGCTAGTTAAGAGATAAATTAAAAGTTAAATTAAAAACTGAACATCAGATGATTTTCTCTTACACATAAATCCACATTCAAGATCTAGTCTAAGATGTGCTGTTGAGTTGCCATGGACACATAGAGATTTTTATAATAAAGATAAAACCAACACCATTGCTTCATAATGTTTGGAGAATGTTTTGAATATTACTGAACTATTCACTCTTTTAAAACAGTGAAGTTATTAACTGAAGATGGTAAATTAAGGAAGGATTAGTAAAGTTCAAAAGGAAGCTTATTTGGATTAATGAAGATGGGGAAAATCTCATTTTCTAGAAATTACAGCCTGTCTGAAGCTTGAGTGAGTTGATCTGTAATATTTCATTAAAATACATACCCCAGGCTTTGCAAGTGTAAATTTAAAAAAAATAACCAATAAAAATAGAATATTTTGACTAGAAATGAAGAGTGTGAATTCAAAATTTTCACAATTCATTTGGGATCTTTCCTGAATGATTTAAATGTGTACACTGGATGGCAGAAAGCTGTGCCCATAAGGGGTGAACGGTTTTCTTTTCCCCAAAATAATCTAAATATCCTTGTTGGTAAAATTAGCATCATTTGTTAACCAAAATATTGGAGGCTACATGGCATGAGGGACACTGTATTTGAAAGATGGGTGGGAAACTCTTATAAGATGACTCTTGATCTCAGGGTTGTAAGTTCAAGCCCCACATTGGGGCATAGAGGTTACTTAAAATCTTTAATAAAAAAACAAAAAAATACCAACTCTGTTCTTTGGCTGTGTTGCTTGGGAAGGCCATTGATGTTGTAGAACTCATTGTAGTCAACTATAAAACAAGAGAAGGAGACGCCCAAGATATGGGTGTTATGAATACATAAGGTAATGCATGCAAACCACTTAATGTATGACTGGCATATGAGTCCTCAGAAATGAAAAGTGTTATTTGTATCAGGGACTTGTGCTAAGAGTTGGCCAATGAAAAACACTGTTCCAATAAGTACATGCTGCTTGAAAGGGTTTCCTCCTATCGGAGGAAGAACAAGTAAGCCAAGAAGACAAGCTGGGGCACATGGCTGTGGGTGGAGCGTGTAATGTCTGGAAATGTTCATAGCAAGTCGGGCATACCATCAGGAGAGAGACCGGCGGGGGGGTACTGTTGCTATTTCCTAAAGACTGTGTGTGTGTATAACATGAGGAAGGCAGAGTGGCCAAGCTCAGTTCCCCTGCAATTAGAGCAAATCGGAGTCATTAAGAAATATATACAATCCAGGTGCACAAACAGCTGTCGACACCCCCAAATCCATTCTTGCTGAGAGGGAGGAAGGACCTTCAGAGCTTCCAGGCAGGACTTGGCTGCATCTAGGTATGGAAGAATATTGGCAATGGTGTTAGACTGAGTCTGTTCAGACTTCTCTATCAGAATACCATAGATTGCACGGTGTATGAAAACACTATTTCTCTTGGTTCTGGGGCTGGAAGTCCAAGATCAAGGCGCCAGCAAATTCCGTATCTGGTGAGGACCCACTTCCTGGTTCATAGGAGGCCGTTTTGTCCCTGTGACCTCCAATGGTGGAAGGGGGGAGGGGGCTCTCAGGGGCCTCCTTTATTAGTTCTTTAATCCCATTCATGGGGACTCCACCCTCCTGACCTGATCACATTCTCAAGGTCACATCTAATGTCATCCCATTGGGGGTTAAGTCTTCAATATATGAATTTGGGGAGACATACACACGTTCAGTCCATAGCAGACCTGGAGACTGGAGTCCACCTTTCAGTGTGTGGAGAAAGCACATGGGACCCCATGCACACATGCAATATTGTTGCCATTCACCCATCGGCTGAATCAAACATGGAACTTCTGTGGAAAGACGAGGGTCTGACAGTGACCATATGCATTAAAATAAGGGAGAGCTGCTCACTTTGGGTATAGATAATCAGAGTCCAAGAAACTCAGTGAACTTGAAGATGCTGTGACCATCCCTAAAATAAAAGGATAGTGTAAGTGTTCCCTTCCAAGATTCATCACAGCCATGAAAAAGCCATAGAAAAATGTAAAGGACAGCTCAGAAAATATCATGCTTTCAGCTTTTGATTGAAAGGCACTTTTTTGTTGTTCTCAATTATGGACAGTAGATTTTTTTCCTTCTTCCTTTATAAATTGTAGACTTAGTGAAGTGTCCCTAAGATATGATCAACAATATTGACAGCCCTCCATTAATAATGTAAATAATGCTTAAAGGAAATCATTATTTGGTGTCTGACGAAGAAATATTGCAACTGCAAAAGGTTGATATTTCAACTGTACCAATCATTTGGGAAATAATTTGCTGAAATATGAAATGGCAAAAATAATCTTGTGTCTTTTCGAAGAGCAAGGCTCATAAGTATAATTCACAATAAAAAGTAACATAATGTGATGAAGCAAAACATCTTTTCAACGTTTTTGATATTAAACTCAAAGGCGTGGATGGTGTTGCAAAGGTTGTCTAAGATCTCTAAGAAACAAATGAAAAAAAAATTAGTAAATTCCTAGGAAAAATGTTCTAGTACAGGGCTATTATGAATGAGTACAGAAATATACACTGCTGTGTGCAGTTTACAGGAAAAAATAAAGTACGAAACTGAACTTAGAACTCCTTGCAGAGTAGTGGTCTTGTAAATACCCTCCTGGCCTTTGTGTTTGCCAATAAAATTATAAATCATGATTCTTAATTCTGCTTGGGACCATATGCATAGGACCCCTTCCTTTTGTGGGGTCATTTGGTTTCATGTGACCACAGAGGACTCTTCAATTGGCAATGATCTCAGTGAGTCAGGAAAAGCTTGTCATTGGAACATACAGCTTGGTTCTCAGCTTAGGGAAAAGCTGAAAGCCTCTGAATTTTAGCAAGATGACTAGATTTACTTGTAACTTAGCAACCCTGGGAGCTGCTCTATCTCTACTCTTCCCAAAGTTTGTGGGACCACACGGGTCAGATGAAATTGGCTTAGATATTTACAATGCTTCAGGGTGTCCCATGCAACAAAATTTACTTTTGGTTTCACATTCTGAGATTAATTAAAAAAAAATATGGCTTTAACAAATGTTTTAACTCACCTCCAACCCTAAGAGTCTTGTAGGAATGGTAACGGCATTTTCAAATGAACTGTGTATTCTCCACTGAAATTATAAATTGGTAATAGTAATAATTGTCCAGTTCTCGAGTAGGATAAGGCCCGTTGTTGGTATCAATGCACATTTATAGGGAGCCGAGAGCATGCAGGAGGCTATGTGCTAGAGAAAGATAGTGAAGCAAGACATCTTCTTCTCTTTAAATTGATTTTTTTTTTAAGATTTTATTTATTTATTCGACAGAGACAGCCAGCGAGAGAGGGAACACAAGCAGGAGGAGTGGGAGAGGAAGAAGCAGGCTCACAGCAGAGGAGCCTGACGTGGGGCTCGATCCCACAACGCCGGGATCACGCCCTGAGCCGAAGGCAGACGCCCAACCGCTGTGCCACCCAGGCGCCCCTCTTTAAATTGATTTACTATCTCTTTAGGAGAGCACAGACACCCTTAGAACAATGCACAACAGATCAGCAAGTGTTATGTGTGGGTCTTGGGGTGTGGAGTGAGGGCCAATGACAGCGTTTGTGGGGAACAAGCAGAATTTCGAGGGAAGACTTCAAACAGAAAGTACAGTTTGAGCTTAATCCCCTGACCTCAACATTTTATCCTATTTCTTTGGACCAGAACAACTTTGGTGGTGGTGGTTGTGTGTTTTGTTTTTTAATCAGTATATATGTTATTTGTTTTTAGCTTAGGGGTCGAATTTAGTGATTCATCAGTTGAAAATAACACCCAGTGCTCATTCCATCAAGTGCCGTCCTTAATGCCCATCACCCAGTTATCCCTTCCCTCTACCCACCTCCCCTCCAGCAACCCTCAGTTTGTTCTCTGTATTTAAGAGTCTTATGGTTTGCTTCGCTCTCGGTTTTCATCTTACTTTATTTTTCCTTCCCTTCCCCTATGTTCATCTGTTTCATTTCTTAAATTGCACATAGGAGTGAAATCATGTGGTATTTGTCTCTCTCTGACTGTGGGTTTTTTATTAGAGTTTTTGCTAGAGTGGCAACTATGGGACGTGCTCTTAGGCTAAAATGTGTAAGAACAGAAAATGCAGACTTGTGGTTCCCGTCATCCAAGTTCAGCTCTTCTCCAGAGCCAGCCTGCTGCTATTTATCTTCCTCTGACTTCAGGGACTTGACTGGTACATACTGTTTCAAATTTGGTCTTGGTATGTGGACATTTGTCGGTTCAGTAGGATCTCAATTGGCCACACAGAAGGGAAATTCTTGAGCTTTTAAGGAATTTGAGACTTTGATAAAAGAAGAGCATAGGTGATGTATTACAGGCAAGAGAAATACGTCTGCCAAAGATTTGGGGCCAGAGTGTGCTCCATAGGCCAGGAAACAAATATGGTGGTCTACTTTGGTTCCCTGGAAGTGGAAAGGGAGGTGTGAAGATTGGAAATAGAGCATGCTCTTAAGAAGTCTGATGGGAGTGGCTGGGTTGGGTCTGGTCCTACGGCTGCCTGCTATATTCTTGGAGAACAAACCCCAGAAATGTACCAGAGGGAGGGGGTCATGGGAACTCAGACACAGAGGTATGATGGGAGAGATTTTTTTTTAACAAACACGAGATTGTATATGGGGTGCACTGGTAACGTGGAGAGAAAGACCATCAGTGGATGAATGGATAAAGTATGGTAGATCGACACCCTGGAGTATTAGTACAAACTGCCCTGTATCGTATGAGTCCCATTGCATGAAATGGGCAGAAGAGGCAAATGCCATTTCTTTTTTCCACACACAGGCATTTTTCTTATAAAATCTTCAAGTCTTAGTTTGATTCTCAGAGGACATGGGGTCCCACAAACTTCCATTCAAGCGTCCTGAGTTTGCATCCCGGCCGCAGAACCTCATAGCAGACTCTGCTTCCTTGTGCCCTATACCGTACCATCATCCTTCAGTCATTGACCCGCCTTCCCTGGTAGATTGCAAGGTCCTTGAAACCAGGCTCCGGACCCCAAAGCCTAGGACTCTCCATGGCACAGTACTGATTCTCAGTAATTGTTGCATGAATAAATAAATGGAAATGGCCCTGTCAAGCTTAGAGTAAATTCCAGTAATGGCTAATTAATTTTAGAGCATCCTGTCCCCCTACCCATAGCAATGATGGTGATCACCCCATCACATGGGTTTGGAGATGATTCCCTTTCTGCCTGTCATTTGTGAAATTCTCAGTGAATGGCATCTGTAGATCCTGCAATGACTTTTGGCACCATGCCCTTTCGGTATGTGTGGATATTTAAGCCACTAATGACCTTTATGTGTGTGTGACTTGGGAGTGAAAAATGCTGTACGTCAGATTCACTACTTTACTCTTCTCATGTAGGGATGAGTTTAATAAAACAAGGCATCCGTTTTCAGTGCGTGATATCTTTAGGAATGCCCCAAATGTACTAAAAAAGAAATTTAGGAACTTAACTGCTATTGTAATTCTAGTCAGGATTCTCCAAATTTTAGCGCGCCTACGATCTCCTTGGAAATCTAAGTTACAAGAAATAATAGCTCAGATACTAGCCATAGACTTTATAATCAGTGACATGAACACTGATACTTTTTTCTTGATGAAGACTGTATCATAATGTAGCCCAGATAATCCAAGAGTAATCTGAAGGAATGTTGTATCCGTTGACAGTATTAGCTCGCTTCCCGTTAGCTCTTCTCTTGCTACCGCCTGGGTTCAGGAGAACTTTGACTTCAGATGATCATCCCAGACAACGATAGCAGCATGTTTCTGTACTCTCTTATGAGATAAACTATACTGTAGCAACGCACGTAATAACTCTGATGTTTGGCTGGAAGTTGGCAGTGATTATCATTGGGTGAAGTACGGCGCATTTCAAATAGCATTAAGCTCTCCAGTCAATGTGCGTGTGCTGGATATTGTAAGGGATGAATTTTGTTCTAGTTATCTCAGTCTGACTGACAAGGTCATAGTACTTTTAAACATCATCATGAGAGAAATCTCAATCCAAAATTGTATTTGCAGCGTGTCAGACCATAGAAAATGGTGCCCACGGTGAGACGATTTATCTTATTTTAAAGACCAGTGTTATTTGCTCTGTGAATACAGGTATTACAAACAGGCAATTTTTTTTCTCGGTTCTATTTATCAATATCTTTAATCTCCGAAGGTCTCTTAGCTGAAAGATTCCAAAATTAACTTTTATACTATGGAGTCATTGTCTCATATAGAACCAGAAATTTAATGGCAACAAAAAGACACTTAATTTTTTTTTTTTTTTTTTGGAAAGTTCACACTAAGAACAATTCATATGATAACAGTTTTCGTCAGAGAGCTGAGGAGGAATGCCATCAGGTCAACCGTGTGTTTGCTAGTAGACAATGTGCTTTTTTCTTCCACAGCATTGCTGTCATGGGACCTGTCAATGTCTACTGAGAAACATTACTGTTACTTTATCAGATCGACATAAATGCTAGATAACAATCAATATTTTACCAAAATAAGCTTGAATCTCGTATATTAAAAAAATTTTTAAATTCAAGGACTCCTGGGTGTCTCAGTCGGTTAAGCATCTGCCTTCAGTTCAAGTCATGATCCCAGGGGTCCTGGAATCGAGTCCCATGTCAGGCTCTCTGGGAAGCCTGCTTCCTTCTCTGCCTGCCGCTCCCCCTGCTTGTGCTCTCTCTCTCTTTCTCTCTGTCTGAGGAGGAAATGGGGCCTGGGGGGTAAATCAAGCAAGGCTTCAATGACAGAGAAATAATGATGATCGCAGAGCAAAAGTAAGAGTGCAAGTACTAAAAATAGAACATAAAAAATGTATTTTATTCGTAGAATAGTTAATAATTACACCGTTCATAATTCATACCTAACCTTGTGATTTTTTATTTATTTTATTTTTTATTTATTTTTATTTTTTTACCTTGTGATTTTTTACAATACATTTTTACCTCCTATAAATCTATAACAGCACCAACTATATTGGTCACCTACCACTACAGATGCCAGCTCATATCTTCAAGTTAATGTCACAGGGAGAAAATAAACCTGCAAATTTTTCCATAAATTGATTCCATCGAGGATTTTTAATCTAGCAATGCTTGCTTCTAATAACATTCGAACTAATGTATTTTTGACCTATTATTGAATTCTTCAGTGGGTATCTACCCTAAAGATGTCTTCCTTTAATTCTGTGCTAAAAAAAAAAAAAATTGACAGCATGGGGTAGAGACTTTCTATTGTGCCATCATCGAACGTCTGTATACTGATTTAATGGTTAAATGTGTAGCTACAAGATTCAGTGACCTGTGAGGGGCAAGTCCATTTAAATTACAACGTCCAGACTGTAGTACCATCGCGGCAGGACCACCCACATGTACCTAACTGGGCAGGGTTAATGATAGTATGATTTATAAGTATTTAACACTACGGACTCCACCAAAACAAGAAGACGTTTTGGGGGGCTGCTTGGTCATGCCCATATCTGTCGCCATCATCATCATCATGGTCGTCATCATTCACATAGCTTCGTACTATTCACCAACCATTTTCCTATGTCCTCTTACTTGGCGTGAATGTCATGATACTCCTTGTCTTCAAGAAGTTGTCTGTAAAATTGACTGACAAGCAATGAACAGGAGTCAAGGGATTGAATAACTACAATGTATTAAGATTCAGGGTGGTGTAGGGGCGCCTGGGTGGCTCAGTTGTTGGGCGTCTGCCTTCGGCTCAGGGCGTGATCCCGGCATTCTGGGATCGAGCCCCACATCAGGCTCCTCCGCTGGGAGCCTGCTTCTTCCTCTCCCACTCCCCCTGCTTGTGTTCCCTCTCTCGCTGGCTGTCTCTCTCTCTCTCTTTCTGTCAAATAGATAAATAAAATCTTAAAAAAAAAAAAGATTCAGTGGGTGTAGACAGAGTGCTTGAGTGCTGCGGAAAATCCCGAGAAATCGCAAGTGAACTTCTTGGAGAAGTAGGACCTCGAAATGTACGCACCGATTCAGAAAACATGTATGGACCAGTTTTTTTTTTTTTTTTAAGGTTTTATTTATTTATTTGACAGAGATAGAGACAGCCAGCGAGAGAGGGAACACAAGCAGGGGGAGTGGGAGAGGAAGAAGCAGGCTCATAGCGGAGGAGCCTGATGTGGGGCTCGATCCCAGAACTCCGGGATCACGCCCTGAGCCGAAGGCAGACGCTTAACCGCTGTGCCACCCAGGTGCCCCAGAAAACCAGTTGTTTTATTCCAGGTTGTATGTTAGATGTGAAGGGATTATAATGAAAAGCTACCTCCTCAGTGTGATGGTTAATTTTGTGTATCAGTTTGTCCATAAGTAGCACGTTACTTTCACAAACCCGACCTATGATTGTATATAGGCTGTCGGGGAAGGGGGAAGATGTCATAATTTCCTTGTGGAGATGGATATAAATGGGGTCACGTAATACTTGTAGTACGTTAAATATTTTTCCCTGTCTCCTGATGCTTGGTTCAGCGTTCTTCTGGGCAGTAAAATATCCATTAGTGGCCTGGATTGGGAGCTGTGGTAAATTGCAGAGAAATGCCCAACACAGATGCTCGCCAGTTCTGCAGACGTTTATATAATAGCTTTAATCCCTTTGATTTGTAAAGAAGAAGAAAGAAATTCAAATCTTAATACAAGAGCCAGGATTTGTAAGTTGGGATAAGAAGGACTTGTCAACTTTGGGGCGCCTGGGTGGCACAGCGGTTAAGCGTCTGCCTTCGGCTCAGGGCGTGATCCCGGCGTTCTGGGATCGAGCCCCACATCAGGCTCCTCCGCTGGGAAGCCTGCTTCTTCCTCTCCCACTCCCCCTGCTTGTGTTCCCTCTCTCGCTGGCTGTCTCTCTCTGTCAAATAAATGAATAAAATCTTAAAAAAAAAAAAAAAAAAAAGGACTTGTCAACTATAAATTCAATGAGCCCTTTAAAATTCAAGTTTATAGTCAATGAAATAGAACTATACAAATTTAACTAATAATTGTAGTGACAGGAGTATTATGTTCTCATTTAAAACACACAAACAAAATAAAGGTAATCCTCAGAGAATGTAGTACCCTGGTTAAATTACGTATTTTCTTTCTGTGAACTAAGATTTTGTTCTATAATAGTTTCTCTCTCCCATGCTTCATAAGCCTTTCGAAGGGGCTGTGTTTTGCCCATCCCTGTACAACTTCTCATAGTATTCTGTTGTTGTACACAGTAGGTGCTTACTAAGTGTTTGCTATAATTATTTTTATAATTATAAGTCCCTGATATTATCGTATAGAGTTGTGAGTAGACTCCCTCCCTGAGGAAGGAAGGGTCCTCTCAACTTGGGGGTGTGGGTATGAGCTCACATTCAGTAGAGGCCTGTGGGTCCGTAATCCACCCCGTTCCCTGACACGTGTTTGGATTTTAACTTCTCTGGGTCTCAGTTTGCTTATTTGCAGAGCAGGGATAATGGTCACAGCCCATTTACAGGGTGGTTGTAAGGGTGCCTTGCATATAAAGTTCTAAGAAGGGGCTGGTTATCACAGTCATTGTATTAAATTCATTTCAGCCTTTGTGTATTTGGGGGGGAAGGCTCTACGTAATCTTTTTTATTCTACTTTATTATTTATTTTTCTATGTTCTTTTTAATGCCGTTGTATAAAGGACCAGAATTAGGCTACTTATCCCCCATCTATTTATTTTAATAACTAAGGTGGTGAGTAGTGATGCTTCAGGAGAACGGGCTTATCGCTTTGCAACCCTACAGAGAAAGTCAAGTGGAATATTTTTCTGTTGCTCATCCCATAAGGAAAAATGTTCCGTTGGTTGGAACCATCACTTTAAATATTCATGCAACCCCAATTTAAATATCGTTAAAGAGGCATTTCCTCTCCAGCAAATAGAACATAAATTCCAAAGAAAGCAATCGGAATGTTCACTGTAGGAATGAAGTATTGCCTCCTACCCACGTGTGCCTTCAGAAGTGGATATTTTCGTAGTATTCTAATTCCCTCTCTGTGGCATGCAGACTAAAATATTCCAAGGTGCTATTAATGAAAACCTTTTATCTTTGAATATCGTATTGAAAATATAGTAAGTGCCTCTAGGTACTGATTAACAGATAACTACATCAACAGTCCACAGAGTTGATCTAGCAGTGTTTATTTTTTTGGTATAAAAATCTGCACTGTTACATCTCAGCCCGGTAGAATTTACTCCAGTTTAATGGCAAGTGATGAACTGCCTGGATCGTATTTAGAATAACTCATCTCTAATGAACATAACCCACAAATCTTCGATTGAAGAGGAGGCAAAATCCCGATACCTTCTTAGAGAAGAGCTTTCATACGCATCATTATTTCATTGCAAAAGTCATGTTGTGAAATATTTGGTATTTGGAGGGCGAAGTTAGTCCAAGTTATAGAAAGGGATGGACCATTGATTTCAATGCTGGAAGTGAGCAAGGCTAAAATCGACTGCATGAATAGCTTACATCTCCAAGTCTCTTTCCAAGAAAACAAGAATACTCTTTGCAACCGAACACTCCCACACATTCCAAGGAATACACTTGACACACTTGCTCAGATGATTGAAGACTCTTCCCCCCACCCCAACCCCCAACAAATTGAATTATTTGGAGAAGCATTACCTGTCACTTTTGGAAAATAGCTAAATGAGTTAAACCCATTCAGAGATCCGTTTGGCATGCAAAATTGGAGACATGGTATGGTCTTTTTCAAAGGGGTGCTTGCTCTTGACAAGAAATTATCTAGGCTGTTTCCTGAGTCCATTTTTATCTGATTAGGAATCTAATTGCTTTACCCGCTAAGTCGGGGTAAACCGTTTGTGTGCCTGCTAAATAAATAAATTAGCGTGTGCACCCAGGAGAACTGCAGAAACACAGAAGGCATTTGGGGAGGGGATGGATAGAAGAGCACGAAGAGTTCGTAGAGGGAGGGAAAGAGAAGATGCGCCGTGTGAGAATCCCACCTCTCCACCTGTTTCTGCTCCCCTCCCTGTCGTGGAAAGCGCAGGCTAGGCTGCTGTGGTATTAAGATGCTCAGGATCGCCCTTTTGCCTTTGTCATTAAAAAGAATACTTGAACCAGAACCAAATCTTGACCTTTGCTTTGCCTGTTCAGGAAGGGAGATAAGTGACAGAGCTTTTGTCATGTTTAGAAACAGCATTCCATTTGGGGAAGCAATCACATAACTAAAATATAAGTTCACCAGGTCTTTATAGTGGAATAGAGGGATTTGGGAGGAACCAGAATTTTCTTTTCTTTCTCTCCTTTGCACAAAGCATTGGCTTCTGCATGTTCCTTGCTTTTCCTTCCCAACACACGGCACTACCTACCTACCAACATTGCGCTGTAAAAGATGTGTCTGCTTGGGACAGACCATCATCCTGGAAGCAAGGATACCCCTGTTTCTGGGGAACCAGCATCACCCCTGCCTCTGTAAAACACATCCATGTTGGTGTGGCCCCTTTTGTTGACCTCTGCCAAGCCTACTTCTATTACTGAATCATTTTTCTCAGTTGCTCCTTGCTGTGGTTTATGAATATCACAGTACACTCATTTTTTTTTTTTCCAAAGTCCCTGAAAAAAAGCGTCTGCTTTCTTTACACCTGCCAGCCCCTTACCACAGAGCCAGGGAGCAAGCAGCACACCCACAGACAAGGACACACAGAGAGCTCAGTCTTGCTCCCCACAGCTGTTGTCTGAAAGAGCCGGCACAGCATGGCACATTTCAAACCTGTGCATTTTATGCTCCTTGGCACGGCCCATTCATCATCCAGAAAGGAATTTGGCCACCTCTGAGCACACAAAAGGAAGAGGCAGTGAGGGCCCAGTCCTCGGGCCTTGGTTAGCTGGCACCCACAAGTAACTCCTACCGCGTACTCAAACTGTCATGGCTCATCTTGGGGAGCCCCGTGGAGAATCCATTAATCCATTACTCGTGGTTCAATATATCCTTTCTACGTGACACCAGGTAGAAGCCCAATGCTTCCCTGAAACTTGGTTGTAACTTTTGGTCATGCTTTGTGGATAAGTAGATTGTGTCCTACTTGATATCTTGGTTGGATGCCTTTTAACTGCTGATACTACTGAGAAAGGGGAACGTAGCTGTGCCTTTTGTCTGCCTTTAAACATGTTCATGACCATTTGGCAGGAGGAAGTTGCTCTGTTTTTTTTTTTAAGTCTTTTGAGAGAACTTCCCTAACGTGCATGTCTGTCTGTCTATCCATCATATCTATCTATCTATCTATCTATCCATTCATCATAACTACTTTATCTATCTAACTATCTCTGTCTATCCATCCATCCATCCATCATATCTATCTGTCTATCCATCCATCGTATCTATCCATCCATCCATCCATCCATCATATCTATCTCTATCTATCCATCCATCCTATCTATCAATCAGTCAGTCACAAGGACAATTACTCGTACTTAGGCACACTGAAACACAGACATCTGCAGGTCCATCGTAGCACGTTTGAAGGAGAATGCCAAAGAGAATGATCAGGGGACAATGGAACTCATGAAATGTTGGCTTTCACATTCCATCTACCATACCGCCTTGACCGTGGCGTTCCCTTTCTTTCTTGGGTTTTACGTTTCCTTCTTACATTGATGTCTTACTCTAACCCCAGAAACTGAAGCTCTCACTATGGATAGAAAAGCATGGCCATAAGTTGTATGTCTTTGTCAGGGTTATAGGAATGAAAGTCCATTTTATCTGTCTAGATTTCTGTCCTTTTCCCATTACCTTTTATTGCTTAGCTATCCACTGAAGCACAGTATCTCAAAAACCAAGAACTAATCTTTTGGGTTTTTTTTAATTTAAGCACAGTTGACACACAATGTTAGATTAGTTTTTATGTGTAGAACACAATGATTCGACAATTCTATACGTTTTGCTATGCTCACCGCAAATGTAGCTACTATCTGTCCCCATACAATGCTATTGCAACACCATGGACTATATTCCCTGTATGAGACCTTGAATCCCGTGACTTATTCCATGACTAGAAGCCTGTGCCTCCCACTCCCCTTCACGCATTTTGCACATCCCCCAACCTCCCTCCCCTCTGGCAACCACCACTTTTTTTTTTTTTAATTTACGTGTCTGTTTCTGTTTTTATTGTGTGTGTTTGTATGTTTTGTTTTTACATTCCTCATATAAGCAAAATCAACAGTATTTATCTTTCTCTGTCTGACTTATTTCACTTAGCATTATACCCTCTAGGTCCATCCATGTTGTTGCAAAATGCAAGATCTCATTCTTTTTTATGGTTGAGTTATACACACACACATACACACCACATCTTCTTTATCCATTCATCTGTGGATGGACATTTGGGTTGCTTCCATGTCTTGGCTACTGTAAAAATGTTACAATAAACATAGGGGTGCATATAGCTTTTTGAATTAGTGTTCTGAGGGTTTCTTTTGGTAAATACCTAGTACTGGAATTTCTACACCCTATAGTATTTCTATTTTTCACTTTTTGAGGAACCTCCATACTGTTCTCCACAGTGGCTGCACCAGTTTGCATTCCCACCAACAGTGCATAAGAGTTTCCTTTTTTCCCACATGGTTGCCAACACTTCTTTATTATCTTTTTGACACTAGCCATTCTGACAGGTATAAGGTGATATATCTTCTTGCGGTTTTGATTTGCTTTTCCCTGATGATGAGTGATGTTCAGCATCTTTTCATTTGCCTGTTGACCATCGGTACGTCTTCTTTGGAAAAAATGTTTGTTCAGGTTCTCAACCCATTTTTAATTGGATTATTTGTGGGTTTTTGGTATTGAGTTGTATAAGTTCTTTATATTTTTTGGATATTAACCCCTTATGGGATATATCATTTGCAAATATCTTCGTCCATTCAGTAAGTTGCCTTTTTGTTTTGTTGATGCTTTCCTTTGTTGGGCAGAAACTTTTTATCTTGATGAAGTCCCAATAGTTTATTTTTTGCTTTTGTTTCCATCGCCTCAGGAGACCTATCCAGAAAAACATTGCAAAGGCTGATGTCAAAGAGGTTACTGCCTGTGCTGTCTACTAGGATTTTTATGGTTTCAGGTCTCACACTTAGGTCTTTAATCCATTTTGAGTTTATCTTTGAGTTATTTTGTGCAGGTTTCTCAATGTAAGCGAATGGTTCAGTTTCATTCTTCTGCATGTAGCTGTCCAGTTTTTGCAACTGTTCGTTGAAGAGACAGGCTTTTTCCCGTGTATATGATTATGGTGTTCATTGACCATATAATCATGGGTTTATTTCTGGGCTCTCTGTTCTGTTGCATTGATCTATTGCCTGTTTTTGTGCCAGTACCATACTGTTTTGATTACTACAGCTTTGTAATACATATTGAAATCTGGAATTTCAGACTCTGTTCTTCTTTCTCAAGATTTGCTTTCGCTATCTCTGGTCTTTTGTGGTGCTCTACATAATTTAGCATTATTTGTTCTAGTTCTGTGAAAAATACTGTTTGTATTTTGATAGGGATTGCATTGAATCTGTAGATTGCTTTGAGTAGTATGGACATTTTAGCAGTATTAATTCTTCCAATCCGTGAACATGGAATATCTTTCTATTTGTTTGTTTCATCTCTAATTTTTTCATCAGTGTTTTACACTTTTCAGAGGACAGGTCTTTCATCTCCTTGGTTAAGTTTATTCCTAGGTATTTTATTCTTTTTGGTACAATTGTTAATAGATTTGTTTCCTTTTTCTCTTAAAGATTTATTTATTTATTTACGTAGAAAGAGAGACCGTGCACAAGCAAGCGTGGAGGGGGGATGGGCAGAGGGAGAGAGCATCCCAAGCAGACGCCGTGCTAAGAACAGAGCCCAACACAAGGCTCGAGCTCATGACCCTGAGATTATGACCTGAGCCAAAACCAAGAGTTGGTCGCTTAACTGACTGTGCATTTGTTTCTTAATTTCTTAATTTCTCTTTCTGGCACTTCATTATTGTATAGAAACACAACCTGTTTCTGTGTGTTAATTTTGTATCCTGCAACTTTACTGAATTCATTTATTACTTCTCATGGTTTTTTGTTGGAGTCATTAGGGTTTTCTATATATGTATCCTGTCATCTGCAAATCGTGACAGATCAACTTCTTCCTTACCAATTTGAAAGCCCTTTCTCTCTCTCTCATTGGTTACTGTGGCCAGGACTTCCCATACTCTGAAGAACAAAAGTGGCAAGAGTGGACATCCTTTATGAGTAATTTGATGTTACACAAAGCCTTCAAACTATGTATCTTTCTTTCAGAAATTAACTTCGCATATATATGCCACTGGGTAGCACAATGAAAATTCTAAACTATACTTTTTAATTAAAGCAACAACAGTTACAGATGTCAAAAATTAGCCATGCAGGTGAGGTTCTCTTTTCAATATCGAGGTGAGAAATGATCGTCTTACGTCAGTTTTTTGTGATTGCGTCTTCCAACACCCCCAGGGATGATGCCTGCCAGTTTCAGTAAATGCATGCAAGGCAAATGTGGGAGGACAAGAGAAAGATCCTCAAAGCCTTAATCCCACCCTATTCTTCAAGATCCAGCCCAAACATCTCCTTCAGTATCTCAGGGAAGCAGAGCTGATTACTTCTGCCTTTCACTGTGATGGCCCTTTTTCATAATTATAGCTTAGTCTGGAGCAAGGGTCACCACACTCTTTCCAGAAAGGCCCAGACAGATCTTCAACTTTGCAAGCCATGTAGCCTCTGTTTCAAACACTTGACTCTGCTACTCTGGCAAAAAAGCAGCCACAGACGATATATAGATGAATCACTATTATTGTATTCCAATTAACCTTGATTCACAGACACTGACATTTGTGTTTCCTATAGTTGTTAATAGACTACATATTGAGCATTTTAGGTTAACAGAAAAATTGAACGAAAGGTATAGAAATTTCCCTGTGCCCTCTGCCCCCACACATGCACAGCCTCCCTTATTATCAATACCCTCCCCTCCAAGAATCCGCCCCCCACCCCAGAGGGTACATTTGTTAAAAGCAATGAACCTATATGAAGATAACAGATCACCCAAAGTCCATAGTTGACGTGAGGATTCACTATTGGTGTTGCTTTGTGGTCTATACAAATGTATAGTGACGTGAATCTACCATTAGACTAGGAGACAGAGGATTTTCCTGCCTTAAAAATCCTCTGTGTTCTGCTGAGTCATCTCTCTCCCCTTCCACCCCTGGCAACCATGGATCCTTTTACTGTCTCCACAGTTTTTCCTCTTCCAGAGTGACACAGAGTTGGAATCATACAAGATGTACCTTTCGCTCAGATTGGCTTCTTTTATTTAATAGTAGGCATTTAAGGATACCCTGTATCTTTCTATGGCTTGAAATCTAATTTTTTTTTTTTTTTTTTTTTTTTAAGTGCTGAATGATATTTCATTGTCTGGATGAACTAGTTAATCCATTCAGCTGCTGAAGGGCATCTTGGTTGCTTCCACGTTTTGTCAGTTATGAATGAGGCTGCTGTACCCATTCATGTGCAGGTTTTTCTGTGGACGTGAGTTTTTGACTGCTACGGGTGGGACTGTATATATCAATGAGACTGCTGGGACTGTATAATAACAGTAGGCTGTCATATAGTTTTCACACGTCACAAAATGCTATTCTTCCTTTTATTTTTTCCAACTACTAAAAATACTTTTAAAATTATTCACAGGCCATGCACACACTAGGTAGCAGCAGAATATAGCCTGTGGGCTATGGTTAGTAGATCCTTGGTCTGGACCATGCTATGGTCTCAATACTTCAAAGTGTTTTGTGTTTTTTTTTTTTTTTCCTTTGCAGTCTTTAAGCCTCTTGAGAGTAGTAAGCATTTGGAATAAAAATCTGCATTCCCATCAGTGATCAGACCCCAAAATGACCTTGCATATCCACATATTTCTCCTCCAACAATGTTGAGAGATTCCCGCACCCATAAACCAAATGCATTGACAATGCAAAGTAAATAGTTTAAGGGGATATTCAATATTGAATTTTAGATCCCTCACAGTGATAAATAAATTTCCCGAAATGTGTCTCGATGATGCATTAAGAATAGTGGTGCATCAAAAGATTCGGTAGCGATTGCCAAACTAACGCCATCTCGCCGATTCAAAGTGAGGTGGGGCTTCCTGTCCTACTTTGCCTTCTGTGTCACAGACTTGTTTGTGGAAATGCATATTAGTTTAGAAAGAAGCACTTTGGGTTCAGAGGCCTGATGCAAATTAATTAATTAATTCAGCCTACGGCAAAACATCTATATCAAAGGACTGCACTGGTGCCGGAGCCACTGATGTTTAAAACATGAGTTTCCATTTCGTTTTATTTTTAGAGCACTGCTTTTAAGAATGTATTCAGTGCCCTTATCCTCCATGCTGATCCGCAGGTTGACTTCAGGATCTTGGAATTGAGGGCCCAAGCCAGGTGAGGAGGGGTCACGGTCTTCTGATTCCTTCACAGGATGTCAGGAAAACCCCAGAAAAGCCTTGTCCAGGGACATGGGGTGATCAAATGAAGACCTATTGAGTCCTGTGTGTCCCCGATCTTTCTAACACCCCAACTTTGCCATTGGCTGCCCTTGACTTTGCACATTCAGACTTGAGCTTACCTGACCTCCCCATCCATTGTCTCCTTCCTCATTTTCCACTTTACACAGAAGGACTTAAAACATGCATTAACACTGACTCAGTCTTGTCACCCTTTCTGACTTTTGTTCCTGTTCTGATAACTGGCTTTTGGCTATGCTCCAAGCCTGCAGACCACTGTCTTTACCCAAGCCCTGTCTGCTTCTTTGCCTGATAACCCAGCCCCATAAAGACAGAGATCTTGCCTTGATCTTCCCATTTCATGACAACTGAGTTTGATTCTTGGACATGGCCCATTGCATATGGCACTCCTAATTCCCAGCATACTTTGCATACATTGGCTGTCCTCTTGGGTTTGTGAAGGGGAGCCATTGCAGGGTCCTCAAGCCCACACTCCCCTGTCTTCCAGCAGCTGGGATCTTTGCAGCCTGTGGCTACTGATAAATCCTTCTCTGCTCCAGGCCAGTTATCTTCTCTCTGGGTCTGCACTTGCGTGGCCCACCATTGTGGGGAGGGTCTAACTCCATGTCTTAACTTTCACTACATTCCTTGGTCAACAGCCAAGACCTAGATCTTGCAGTCCCAAGGTGTGATGATATTTACCTGTGATAAAGTGGGGCTTGGGCTTTTGGATTTAGGGTACACATTTACACCATCCATGTTTTATGAAAACATCTTGGTTGGTGAAGACTAGGTATAGTGGGTTGATCGTGTCCTCCAGATACTGAGGTCCTAACCTCTGGCACCAGTGAATATGTCCTTTTTTGGAAGTAGATGTAATCTCAGATGTAATTAAGATGAAATCATACTGGGTCAAGGTGGGTCCTTAGTCCAATGACTGGCGGCTTCACAGGAGAAATTAGAAGGAGATTTGGATACAGAAAACATCATGAGAAGACCGAAACAGAGGCTGGAGTGACTCATCTGTTGACAAGAGCTTCAAAGACTGGCACCAACCACCAGGAGCCGGGCAGGAGGCCTGGAACCGATTCTCCATCACAGAGCTCAGGAGGAACCAACCCTGCCCACACCTTAATTTTGTGGTCATTTGTGACAGCTTCTGGAAATGAACACACTTGTGCAAAGGGCCATGGTTCACAGACATGACATGAGGTAGCTCTGGAGACAGAAGAGTCGTGTCATTCCCTCGCAGTCCATTCCCTTCGAAAAACCGTGCTTTTGTGATGCTATGTAATATGGCTGAAACCTCAGGTTTCTCCTTTTCACCAACCCTATGATTATTTATTTATTTATTTATTTATATTTATTTATTTTTACAAATGGAGAAAGTACTTGCACCTTTGCCCAAGGAATTATCACCCAGGCTAATGGCTTTCAAGATTCTCTCTCTATGCTGACATCTAAATCTTTGTCTCTAGTACATTCCTCTCACCAAGCTGCCTCCACACGTACCCAGCTGCCTTCTAAGAGCTGATATTACAAGCCCTGACCACATGCAATGATTTTTGTGACTTAAGTGATTCACTTCTGCCTTGGGAGGAACACCCTACTTCACTTCCACTTGCCAAGTAAAGAACTAAGGGCATAGAATAGTTAGGTCCTTGCCCAAGCTCCTACAGCAGTCAGAGAAGCTTCGAGAAATACATTTGATGAGAAGGTGAGAACACACAAGGTCCTTAGATCCACACCATAAACATGCAGCGTGGGATTAGCCAGTGGTGACTAACCAGCAGGGTCCCGTCATGGTTTTGGCATTTGGGCGCGTGACTTAACCACCCACCACGGCCACAGTCCGCATCCCTTTGGTTGGAAAGGAGGTGGAAACTCTGTCTACATCCCAATTTTTGCACTTGTAAGATGGAGGTGCCTTATCTACCATATAATGTCATAGGGAAGAGGAACCATTTGGCAAGTATCAAAAGCGTAATGAGCGTTACCACGGTTGTTAATATCACTATCATCATTGGGAGGATAGTCATGCAAATCGTAATTACACTTTCCGTGGAGTGGCTTTTGTAGCGTGGTGTGTACCATGAACGTGTGTCATCGGTGGGAGACACAAACACTCCAGGATTAGTCCTGATCCAGAATGACAATCACAGAGCTTGGATTTGGACTACAAGGAAGGCAAACACAGCCGTGCCTGCTGGTTTACTTGTTGTCTACGGCTGTTCCGACGCAGCGACAGCAGGCGGGAGCAGTCACAACACAATCGGATGGCCTGTAAAGCCTAAAATATTTACAGTCCGATGCTTTACAGGGAATGTCTGTCAGTTCCCCCTATAGATTATCATAGGTACTGAGCGTGATGTCTGCCAACCCTTGGTGCACATTATCATATGTTCTGAGCATGCAACCTTGGTGCTTTATAGACATTGTCTTTAGACGCCCAACTACCTGCTTGACAGGTGTCTGTTTGTCATTGTTGCCAGGGGCTCAGAATAGCTCAATGATTTGCTGAGCACAGATAACAGACAAGTGGTGTGTGAGGATTGGACGTTCTGGAATGCTAATTTTGAAGCTCTGTTCCACACCCCTGACTACAGAGGAGCAATTTCCTGAGGCTTGAGCAAGTAGAATCAGGGATCCCCTGGCAATGGATATGTTTCGGGACTTGGGAGAACTTGCAGTTGGTAAGATGCTTTGGTGCTCTCGTCCTCTAACAGGGAGACATGGCAGAATAGCAAGGAAAGAGGACTTCCCGTTCCAATGGAGCAGAAGATCCTTATACACTACACAGCTCTGTACACATAGGCTAAGTGCGCCCCAAGAAACAGCTACATGCCTATCCACAGATCGACTGCTCACCTGAAATGTGCCCGTACATTTGAAAAGAACCCATGCTTTATAAAAACCAGCAAGGCATTAACCAAACATCCACGTAGGTAGATACGTATGGGACCATGAGCTGCCACCGTCGTCACACAGACCCATACAAACAGACGCTCCTCCAGAGCACTGATGCTCCGTTCCTGTTCAAGGAATGCTAATTTCTAGGTGTTCATGGCAAATCCTTGTCATGGTCAGTTATCACTGGGACTTCCACAAAGAACGTCGTTTGTTTCAAAGAGCTGTCCAACCTTAAAAATTGTTCTAAAACTTCTGTTGGATAGCTGAATTCCAACAAAATGTATTTAAGCTTTTATTGGTTTCCACAAATAAATGAAAATAAAGCACATTCATGGCAGTTTGCATCTCTTTGCCACCTGGGGAATACATGAAAGCCCAAGGCTTACTGATAACGAACTTTGAAAGTTTTTCTCTTTATCCAAAGTCGTGACCGTGTCTATATCAGCAGGTAATACTCAGCTTCCAACACTGACTTGAACTTTGTTAAAGAAAGATCAGTTCTGAAAACAATCAACTGGAAACGAAGAGTCTTGGAGTCTAGTGGGTGTGATCCATCACGAACAATGAAAGCCAGCCTTACGTTTCTGGAAATCTGTCAGGACATGGAACCGCACGCACGAGGCAGACAGATATATCTCTGGCAATCACATTTCCTGTTTGGTTGACATCCTCAGTATAAATGGTGGTCTTCATTTCTTTAGTACGTAATGATTCCTTTATAGAAATTAATCGTCCTACGTTTTGCCAAAATAAGAGATCAACATCCAGATTGTAATATCCTTAATCAGCTTACAGAGTCTTGAGGGAATCACATCATGAAAAAATCATAATATTACTGTCTAGACTAGTGCTGTCCAACCCAACTTTCTGTGCTGATGGAAATCATCCGTATCCTTGCCGTCCGGTATCAAAGCCGCTAACCGTAATGTCTATGCAGCTCTTGAAAGGTGGCCAGCATGTTGGAAGAACTGAATTGTAAGGTTTTTTTAAAAAATTGAAGTATAGTTGAAACACACAATTTCATGAGTTTCAGGTGTGCAACATAGTGATTCGACAAGTCTATGTACCCGACAAGTTGCTCACCATGCCTGCAGCTACCATCTGTCACCATACGCGGTTGTAACGCTAGGGCAACACCATAGACTGTGTTCCCTAGGCTGTGCCTGTTATCCCTGTGGCTTATTCATTCCGTTACTGGAAACTTGTGCCCCCTACTCCCCTTCTTCTATTTCATCCATCTTCCTATCCCCCACCCCTCTGGCAACCATCCATCTTCCTATCGCCCACCCCTCTGGCAACCATCAGTTTGTCCTCTGTATTTAAGAGTCTATGTCTGGTTTTTGGGGTTCATTTCTTCGGTTTTTTAGATTCCATATATAAGCAAAATCTTAGGGTAATTGTCTTTCTCTGACTTATTTCAGTTAGCATAGCACCCTCTCGATGCATTCCTAATGCAAATGGCAAGATTTCATTCTATTTTTTTATGACAAATATCCTATTGTGTAAATACGTACACCACTTTTTCTTTATGCATTTATCTATCTTTGGACATTTAGGTTACTCCGTATCTTGGCTATTGTAGATAATGCTACAATAAATATAGGGGTGCATATATCTTTTTTTTTTTTTAATGATTTTTTATTATATTATGTTAGTCACCATACAGTACATCCCCGGTTTCCGATGTAAGGCTCGATGATTCATTAGTTGTGTATAACACCCAGTGCACCATGCAATACGTGCCCTCCTTACTGCCCACCACCAGCCTATCCCATTCCCCCCATATATCTTTTTTAATTAGTGGTTCTGTCTTCTCGGGGTAAATAGTAGTGGAATTACTAGATCATGTGGTATATCTTTAATTTGGGGGGGAACCTCCATACTGTTTCCCACAGTGGCTGCACTACCTTGCATTCCCACCAACAGTGCGTGAGGGTTCCTTTTTCACATCTTCACCAATACTTGTTATTTCTTATCTTTTTGATACTCACCGTTATGACAGGTGTAAGATGATGTATCTCCTTGTGGTTTGATTGGCATTTCCCTGATGATGAGTGATGCTGAGCATCTTCTCATGTGTCTGGCCATCTGGATGTATTTGGAGAAATGTCTGTTCAGGTCCTCTGCCCATTTTTCATTGGGTAATTTGTGGGACTTTTGGTATGGAGTTGTATAAATTCTTTATATATTTTGGATACTAACCCTTATCAGATATATCATTTGCAAATAGCTTCTCCCATTCTGTAGGTTGCCTGTTACTTTTGTTGATTGTTTCCTTTGCTGTGCAGAAGCTTTTTATCTTGAGGAAGTCCCAATAGTTTATTTTTGCTTTTGTTTCCCTCGCCTCAGGAGATGTATCTACAAAAATGTCGCTAAGGCCAGTGTCAAAGTGATTGCTACGTGTGTTTTTTCTATTTTTACGGTTTCAGGTCTCACGTTTAGGTCTTTGATCCATTTTGAATTTGTTTTTGTGTGTGATGTAAGAGAGTGGCCCAGTTTTCTTCTTTTCATGTGGCTGTCCGGTTTTCCCAACACCATTTGTTGAAGAGACTGACTTTTCCCTGTTGTGTGTTCTTGCCTCATTTGTCAGACACTAATTGACCATATAATCATGGGTTTATTTCTGGGCTGTCTATTCTGTTCTGTTGATGTATGTGTCTATTTTTGTGCCAGTACCACACTGTTTTGCTTATTACAGCTTTGTAGTATATCTCGAAATCTGGGATTGTGATAGCTCCATTTCTGTTCTTCTTTCTCAAAGTTGCTTTGGCTACTTTGGGTCTTTTAGATCCATATAAATGTTAGGATTGTTTGTTCTAGTTCTGTGAAAAATGCTGTTGATGTTTTGAGAGGGATTATATTGAATCTGTCAACTGCTTTGGGTAGTGTGGACATTTTAACGACATTGATTCTTCTAATCTGTGAACATGGAATATTTTTCCATTTGTGTCATCTTTGGCTTCTTTCATTAGTGTTTCATAATTGTAGTTAATCTCAGTTTTACCTTAAATTGTCACATGTAGCTGGGATGCTGTACTGGAAACACGGATCTCCTTACCAGATGGTATTAATCTGAATAATTAAGTGAAACTTAGATTATTTCAAACTAATAATAATACTAAATATCCAGAGTAATTTTTATGTATGCCAAGATATATGAGGTCAGTGATGGTTGCATTTTGAATCATAGCTGAATTTGCACATTAGCCCACATGAGTATGGGAGCACCCTTTCACTGGAAGGTTCTAGACACAAGATGATGTCCTACATCATGAGGGTGTCCATGAAAACTTTTATCATTGCTTTATAATAATGTGAGGGAGGAATTCTTGGGTTTTACCTTTTTGTATAAATCTAATCATTTGCTGGTTTTCAAGGGTTCAACTCTGGTAGGTTGAATAATGTGCCCTACCCCTGCCAGTGTCTGTGTCTTAATCTATGGACCTTTGGATATGTTATTTTACATGACCCTTATGGGCTAAATTATTCCTCCTCCATTTATATGTTGAAGTCCTTCTGTCTCAGAACATGACTATATTTGGAGGTGGGGCCTTTAAAGAGGGGATTGAGGTAAAATGAGGTCATTATGATGGGCCCTGATCCCATAGGACTGGGGTCCTTATAAGAAGAGTAGATGAGGACATAGACATGCACAGAGAGAGACCACGTGAGGACACAGGTTGAAGACAGAGTCTACATGCCAAGGAAAAACCTCAGGAGAAACCAGACCTGCCCATAGCTAGATCTGATTTCCAGCCTCCAGAACAGGGAGTGAATAAATTTCTCTTGTTTAAGCCCCGCAGTTTGTCCTACTTTGTTATGTATACTTTTTTTTTTTTTTTTTTTGACAGAGAGAGAGACAGCCAGCGAGAGAGGGAACACCAGCAGGGGGAGTGGGAGAGGAAGAAGCAGGCTCATAGCGGAGGAGCCTGATGTGGAGACGCTTAACCGCTGTGCCACCCAGGCGCCCCTGTTATGTATACTCTTAAGCAGTCAGGCATACTCTAGTGCAATGGGAAGGGAACTTTGTAGATAAGATTTAGCCTATGGACCCTTGAGATGGAGAGATTAAACTGGATCATGTAAGTGGCTCAGTCTAATAAGAACCATTCCTGAGAAACATGGCACAAGAAGAGGCCGGAGAGATTCAAAGCATGAGAAAAACTGGGTCAACTGGGACTGGCTTTGGAGATGGAGGAAGTGGGTTATGAGCCAAGGAATGTGGGGGACCTCCAGAGTCAGAGAACAACTTACAGCCGAGAGCCAGCAAGGAAAGGAGGAGTGCAGTTCTGCACAAGGACATGTACTTTGCCAGGAGCCTTGGCGAGCTTAGAAATGAATTTCCTTGCAGAACCTCCAGATCGGAGGCCACTTGAGCGAACACCATGATTTCAGCCTTATCTGTGAAATGCAAACTGGGGTTTGCGTTGAGCCACTAAGTGCGGTGGTAATTTGTCACAGGATCCATAGAAAATAAACACACACCTGTATAATCATTATCATTCAATATTAATAATACCAGGTATTCATAGTCTATGGAGCCCTTTAACTAATTAGCAAACTCTTGAGGGAAGCAAGATTCTCCTTTGGTGCTGAAACCATTGATGTTTCCTCCCGGAAACCCATCCATAAACAGAAAGGTGACCAAAGGCCAGCAAACAGAATAGATTCAAAGGTACTTAAAATGGTTTTGTGTGGCTGCAAGCACCTCTTCTGTGTAAAATACTACTTCTGTCAAGGACCCGATTTAAAACCACCTAGGGTAACTACAGAGAGAGTTTCCACGTTTTAAGGAGGACACCCATTTATAAACAGAAAGGTGACCAAGGGCCAACATACAGAGTAGATGCAAACGTACTTAAAACGGTTTTGTGTGGCTGTAAGCACCTCTTCTGGGTAAAATACTACTTTTGTCAAGGACCTGACTTAAAACCACCTAGGGTAACTACAGAGAGTTTCCAAAACCTGATTTACCCACAAAGCCTTCATGGTGGAGTGTGTTATCAATCCCTTCAAGGTGTAAGACTCCAGTAGCAACATTCTGTTCTCAACATTGTCAATGTAAGTCATTGTATTACTCACAGCAAATTAGCTGCAATTCTGCAGGCCAAGGGTTGATTTTTATTCCCCCCTGGGGTCAACGTGTGCCTTTCTTGGGCATTCATTCCTCTTCCACTTGCTTGGGCTTAGCACACTAACATACCATAAATATTTAAATTTAATTGTATTTTTTCTGCTTTTGTTACCAACCAAATCATCTTCCCCTAAAGAAATGTGTGAAGCTTTTGGTTCACTATGGAATTGCTAAGGTACGATATAATGATTATATGCGCTCTTCACAACCAACGTTCAACAGCACGATTTATTACCCACCTGCTACTTAATTTATTGTAATAACACTTCATTCTACGGGTATTGATTTAGTGCCTACCACATCTCAGGAACCTTTCAAGAGTCTCCGTGGAATAATGGGAATAGACTTCCAGTGTGATAGGGGATGTAGGCATGCACGCAGGGCAATGCCTGCTTCATGGGAAACAAGTGGACAGCCCCCAGTAGGGTGACATTGCAGAGAACGAGGAAAATCTGCCCAGGGAAGACCAGCAAAGGTGTCCTGTCTTAGAAAAAAATGGATGCGTACGTGGTCTTCACGAGTGAGTTGGAGATCCCCAGGAACATCCCAGGAGGAAGAACAGCCCAGGTGGGGAAAAGAGCAAAGGAAAGTATTGGGAGGTGTGCAAGAACCTATAGCACTGCTCGAGGTTTGATACAGCTAGAGCAGAGTTGGACAGTGGGGAAATGTAGCCATTTTCTGTATTTTTCCGTCTTGCTCACAAGAGAGAACCAGGGATTTGCACTTCTTCCTCTTAATCTGAGGATCACACAGCTTAGCTCCTATCATTGACTTTCCTCATCTCATCGGTTCTGGCTTGTGGTACCACGCAATCGATGGTTTGATTCTGGCTTTAGTGAGTTCCCGGACATGGTTTCATGTTACCCATCTCTGCAACTTTCAAAAAATGTCCCTTCAAGAGTCCTGTCCTCTGTTTATTCGGTCAAATGTGAATCTCGGTTCTGCTGCAAAGGGAGTTTACAGATGGAGTTAAGGTCTCATCAGCTGACCTTGAAATAGAATGTCTTGGACAATGCAGGTGAACACAATATAATCGTATGTGCTCTTTAAAGTAGAAGCAGCACTCAGGGAGACATGTGGGAGAGGGAGACAGAGGAAGGATGAGAAGATTCAAAGCAGGAGGAGGACTTGGCCCTTCATGGATGGCATCAGGGGGCCCAAAGACCAAGAAATAGGAGGGACAGACTCCAGAAACTGACAACCTTGCAAGGAAAGAGGGACCTCAGTCCTCCAACCCTGTTCTTCCAACCACAGGAACATGTGTGCAAGTGAATTCTTTTCACGAGCTTCCAGATGAGAACACAGCCCTCTCTATGCATTTATTTTCTTCTCGTGTGACTCTAAGGGGAGAACCACTTGAGCCATGCGGTGCCAGGAAGTGTCATCTGCAGAAACCACAAGCTAATAAATGGGTGTCATGTTAAGGCGCTAACTTTGTATTAAATTGTTACAGAGGCATAGAAAAGGAGTTCCCCATGTTTGGAGATGCCTGGTGACATCGAATGGCATTGAATGGAAGTGGTTTCACATCTCAGCACAGCACTGGGGGAAAAAATGACTTGAAGAGCCAGCATTTTAACACTTGACCTCTTTTTGTAAGATGAGGAATTTCAGAGGAGCTACAGCTCCCTGAACGTGATACTAGGCTCATGCCTAAACTTGCCTTGTCCTTCCATTGCAACCACACCAAAAGGACATGAGCGTTTCCACTTACTCAGCTCTGGGACAGCTCTGGGACAGCTCTGGGATTACCACCGTCACGTTGACAGGTGCGGACCGAGAGCATACTCTGTTCAGGATTAAAAGAGGTGCAACTAGTAGAAGTAAACTGTCCCTGGATCTTCATATGAATCTTGCACACATAACAGGATATAAAGTAGCCTTTCCGAAAGGTCCCTTGAAAAGACAACTAAGTATAAAATAGCACATAGCAAATGTGTCTCATGGGTGTGCTGCCCATACAGGGCTGGAGTTGTTTATCGAGGGAGACTGGAATGATGATTTAGTGGGATTTTAAATCCCCATCAGGACTGGAAACAACACTACCAGCAGGAAAAATGATATGGAACTGGGGGGGAAGTTAAGTAAAAATTAAGGTATTGTGAGCAGGTCAGCGGGGCTCAGAGGACTAGAAATATGACTAGGACAAGACTAGGGAAGTCCATGGAGATAAAGAATGAGAAACTGAAGAAAGACTTTTAGCCAACAAGTGATTTAATGAAATATGTACTTCCCAGGAATTCCTTTGTGTGGCCGTGGAACGTAGGATGGAGTGTACCAGGCATAATTGAAGGCACAAGACAATTTAGGAGTCATGCATTCCCTTCAGATTTACGCTGTAGTGGCAAGGTTTATTTCAAGGGGTCTGCATGGAAAAGGCAAGATTCAGAGATTTTGCAAAACTCTGACCAACAAGAAAAATTACACATAAATGTCATGGGTGTATAGAGAGATTGAGGGGGTGGGTAATTCATGGTGGTCAAATTAAGCATGGCTGGTTGGTTCCTTTTAATTTTGTATGACTCAGTCCAATTTTCTAAAGCAAAATCCTATAGCTAAAATGGAGATGGGTACAGTTACTGATAGCAAAAAATTGTGTCTTATGAGATTGTTATCATATGTCTCATGGTCAAGGGATACATTCATGAGAGATGAAATTAGATATATGTACATATATGTGTAATATATATACACATAAGTGCACATAAATATCTAAATATAATACATGGACATAGGTATATTTCATCTTTCAGCAATGCACCCTTTGGCCATATGATATACAGAGAATTGGAGTTTTAAAATCAGGTCAGCACACAAGAAGAAACTCATTTTAAAGACAAGGAAAGTTTAATTGAGTTACTCAAAACTTAAATGGTAAATGAGCCCATTAGAACAGTGTCCAACTCGTTCCTGGGGACTCTTGTCTTATTAAGGTATTTCGTGTGTCCTGAAAGCATTTGATTTAAATTTGTGAGAACTAATGTTGAAATTAGATTGCACCTGTCACCCATTATTCAAACTTCTAATTTCCACATTTGTCAAAAAACATCACTTTTCATTGACTGATTTTATGAAGCCACCATTATCAATTTAAGCTTAAAAAAAGTGCATTCACAAAATACCCCGTTTACTCTTTTATATTTTGAGCATATGCAAATGGATTCCTTTGCCAGCATGTGAAGGATCCAGGAAGACACACACCGTCCGAGGTACATGGCTTTCCCAGGGCAGTAATGCTCCCAGTTCTTGTATAGAGTCATTCAAGACAATAAACTGGAATGTTCAGCTCTGCTTGGGATAGTAGTTACAGCATGGATTGCCCCGAGTCCCCACCGAGCACTGGGCATTTATGTCATGCCATAAACCTCTTTTATAAGCCTTGCAGGTGTGTGTCTTGCAGGTGTTTGCACACCAAGTCGTTGGCTGCAAAAAATAAATAAAAATCGGGGACTGAGGAACGTCACTGATTTCTGCTTGCAGTGCTCCACTGGTATTGTCTGAAAGCCTGCTTTCAACTGTTTTGTTGTTGGTATCAGCTTTATTGCAATAAAATTCACAAAACATACATTCCACCCATTCAGAGTGTACAGTCAAATGGTTTTTAGAATATATACAGTCTTCTGTAACCACCATCACAACCAGTTACACATTTTCATCACCCCCCGAAACATACTCTGCCTCCCTCAATCTCCTCCATTTACCCCCAACCCTGGGCAACTACTGATCTACTTTCTGTGTCTGTACGGATTTGCCTGTTGTAGAGATTTCATATAAATGGAATCATACAGTACTGTCATTATGTGACTGACTTCACTTGGAATAATGTTTTCAACAACAAGTGTTGGCGAGAGTGGAGAGAAGGGGGAACCCTTGTGCACTGTTGGTGGGAATGCACACTGGTACAGGCACTGTGGAAAACAGGATGGAGGCTCCTCGAAAAGTTAAAAATAGAATTACCATATATTCCAATCATTTCGCTACTGGATATTTCTGCAAGGAATTAAACAACCATGAATTCAGAAGATACACGCACCCCATATTTATTGCGGTGTTATTTAAAAAGCCAAATTATGGAAGCAGCCCAAGTGTCCATCAATAGATGAATGGATAGAGAAGATGTGGTGTATATGTAGAATGGGATATTACTCCACCATCCAAAGAATGAAATCCAGCCATTTGCAACAGTGTGAGTGGACCTAGAGGGTACAATGCTAAGTGGGATAAGTCGGTCAGAGAAAGAAAATACTATAAGATTTCACTTATACGTGGAGTTAAAGAAGCAAAACAAAGAAAAGACAAACAAAAAAACAGACTCTGGACTCCAGAGCACACACTGATGGTTACCAGAGGGGAGGTGGGTGGGGATGAGTGAGATAGGTAAAGGGAATGAAGAGCACACTGATGAGCACTGAGTCATGCAGAGAATTGTTGAATCACTGTATTATACACCCGAAGCTAAAACAACACTGTATGTTAATTATACTGGAATTGAAACAAATATTTCCAAAGTCTACCCATGTTGGAGGATGTCTCAGTCCTTCTTTCCTTTTTATGGCCACGTACTATTCCGTTGTATGGATACACCATATTATTTATTCATTTGCCCATTGGTACACATCCACCTTTAGCAATGTGTTTTGCACTGAGTAGAAATTTGTCCCTGCTGACACGGGTCAGCCATGCCTGGTTTTGTGGCATGGTTCCCCATCCATCCTCAGAAAAACCCAGAGGGATTTGATGGTGGATGGTGTGAAAGGTACAGTGAATTCTAGGTCAGCGTCCCATTTATGAGCTCCTCATCCCGGTCCATGCGCTCTCACTAATGGAAGGCAACAGCACAGCCATGGGAGGAAGGGAGTTCTCTGGACGTGGGTGGTTAAAACAGAATCAGACCTTGAGCACAGAACTTGGCGAGTGTTGCCGGCAGGAGATTGGGGGATGGAAAATAGGACAGAAGGGGAAAGCTAATAAAACAGGCAATGAATTTGAAGACAACAACGTCAACTGGAGATTGGAAACGATGTGGCTGAGCTTCTCACTTTTATTCCGATCAAGAAAATAAGAATTAATTCATAAGGTTCCCATGACTCAAGACTACAGGTATTCTTGGTGGTTATGGGGAAAGATGCCGTTAGAAAAGCCACTCATAAATGAATATGAAAATCGTATTCTCACCCTGCCCCTCAGAGCCCTTGGCTGTATAGCCTGCCAATTCCCCCAGATAGTTGCCATGGACAAATGTTCTGTGGCAAATCCCATCCTCTACCCCAATCTATCCACTGAAAATTGCATTTTTATTCCATCTGTACTGAATCCATATTTGCTCTTATGCAGTTTTCACCCCACTCCACTTCATGAATATCCCACTTCTGAACAACTTCTAGAAAATCACTTGAGGCTTTTATCACTTGTGAACATAAGTGTGTTTGCACATACAAATGGAACTCTACATGGATGCAGGATGGATCACGTAATGCAACTCTTAAAGTAATGGACCAAACCCATGAATCCAAGTGCATTTCTCAATATTGCTCTCTACCATTTCTGAAATTCCTTTGGTATAAATTGTTTCAGAAAGACAACATAGCCCATACAAAAAAAAATTTTTTTTTTTGCTTTAAAAATCAATTTCACAAAGGCAGTACATTCCAGTTTGCTAAAATTGGTTATACTTATCATTTACATTACACGTATGAGCCCTGTTATTAATCTAGAGCTTTATCAACTCAACAGAATTTTATGTGCTAACAGGCATAGAGGGAAACTGAGGCACAAAGCTACTTGCCTACTGTCACATCATGAGTCTCTAACTTGGGCCAGGGCTCACAGGCTTTATCTTCCAAATCTCTTCCCATTCTCTCCCTGCTCCGTCATGCTGCCATTTTGATTACCCACCATATTCACCATAGTCAGCTCTGAGTGAATTTGGCTATTTCCCAGAGACTTAAAAAAAAAAAAATCACTGAAGAAAGAAAAATAATGAGTTGCTACCTCTGAAAACAATAGCACTTTATAAAAATATATAGGCCACATGGTGTAAGCAAAATACAGCTTAGCTGGACAGAGAAGGGCGCCCACAGGAAGTGCTAACTAAGGTCTACGTATGCTTTTCTCCATGGGCCTCGGAGCTGCATTTCACTCCCTCTCATGCTTTTATGTTGAAAATGTCAAAACTACAGCAACGTTGTAATGATATTACAATGAACAGTTATATAGCTTTCATTGAGAGTTGCTATTAATATTTACCTTTTCCCCACATATGTTCTCTCTCTATTCTTTTGGTTATGTGTGCTCTGAAACATGTATGCAAACACATATATAATACACATATATGAATACATATGAAATACGTACACATCCGTACACACACCCTTCTGAATCCATTGGAAGTAACCACATTTTACTGATAAATGCCTTAGGGTGCATGTCCTAAGAACAAAGACACCCTCCCACATACCCATGATACATTGATCACATCTCAGATATTTAAGATCAATAAAATAACATCCAGTGTTCCATCCCATATTAAAATTGTCCAGTTGTCCCAGCATTTCGTGCGTGTATTATATATAATGAGATGACATCTATCATGCAATTACATACTTCACAGTGGTGTGTCTATCTAATCGGACTCTAGTTAATAATCGTGCTTGGCATTTGCTTCTGATCCCTTTTCACCCTCCATAAATCTAAAATTGCCCCTCTGCCTTTTGGGTTCATTTCCAAAAAAAATTGACATTTTTGAAGAGTCCATCCTGCTTGTTTCTTGGACTACTCTTCAATTTGAATTTGTCTAATTCCTTCCTTCTCATGATTAGATTCAGGTTAAGCTTTTTGGCAAGAATATTGCTTATGTAATCGTGAGCAAATCCTATCAGGAGTCACATCATGTCGTGTCCTGCTCTAAGATCGTACCTTTGCTCTAAGCTATGTATCGCCTCCAATAGGGAAGGAGGGGCTGAGGAAACATGAGTGTCATCACAACTGCTTGTTCTTAACCATTCCGTCTTTCAAAGAAAAGAAAAGAGACATACTGGAATATTTTAATTAAGAAACACATTGACGTGGTTTAGGTGAATCACTCACTGACTCTGGAACACGTTCCGACGTTTTCTAATCGAGATCTACAAAATAATAGAGCATTAACTTAGCTGTGACATGAAGATCCACTCGACGTGTGTGCGCTCGGTATTAGAAATCCCAGGTTCCTATGTGACTCTAATTGCCCCAAAGTGCTGCAATTTTCTGTAATACCTAACTGGCACTTAATCTCCCCTCTAACTCTCCATACGAAAGGCAAAATGGGCATTTTCTTATGGCCCAACCTGAAATAAGGCGGTTTTCTTTGAAGGCTGCTGACTTCCCTTACCTTACGCAGAATAGCCAGAAGGAGTTAATCGTAAATACATAAGCATCAAGGACCTGGCCTAGTCCATCGCTGAGAATTGCATTCAATGCATGCTCATCCTTTCGAACACCCTTGAGCATTTATTCAGGGACATTTTTGAATCTGTAGCAATCATAGAGAGTATGCATGTTATGTAAAAAACACCAAGGTGAGAAAGAGAAAGGGACCATTGTTGGTGTTCATAATGAACCGATTGAGTTGAGAGTCTTCTCATTCTCATGGGAACAATGATGTATTAATACATTCAGCAGTGTGCCCATATGTCTGCCAAAACCTTGAATGTTGGACAAGCAAAATCGGGGGATTCATTCACAGTAGTCACATCGCAAAGAAAACATCAGAAAACTTAACTATTAAGCAGGTAAGTACAGCCATGTGCGTGTGTGCACAACATCTTTATTGTACTTTTATTACTAAAGCATATATGCAAAATATAAATAATTGCCAGGGTACCGTGTGTGACTCTCTGTTTCCATTTTTGGAAAAAAGGAAGACGCGTCTAGACCTGTGCATAATTGCATTGTGTCTAGGCTTGCCCGTAAATACACACTAAAAATGCAGAGATTCCTGCAAGTTGAAACTTACAAAAATTTGTGTGAAAGGATATGTTCCTCCTAAATACCGATCGTCATGTATTTATTTTCACAACCGATTTTGACTCCGAGATCAGTAGGCATTCATTTAAGTGACACATTAAAATATCCTCTGGACTGAAGATAGCTTTGGTTGAATTATGAGAGACCGTGGTAAAGAGAAAATGCATCCTTTCCGAAGCTCATTTCCAGCATCACTGCCTTCAGCATGTCATAATTTTAAGTCTTCTCTTCCTTTACGATTTCCTCCTGGTAAAAATGTAGAATGCCGGCCACAGAGGGCTCAGCAACCGTGGTTATATCATCTCTCTTCTTCAGGCCATAGATGTGTGATTCATTTTCTATAGTTTTGGATTTTCCAGCGAACTAGGGTGGCAGGGCTGTTGTGTTCCTCGTTGGAGGTCACCTTCTTTCCAGAACCAAGTAGCCGAAGCAGGTTTCATGAAAACATTATTTTTTCGTCTTTAAAAAAATTTTTAGGGGCGCCTGGGTAGCACAGTCGTTAAGCGTCTGCCTTCGGCTCAGGGCGTGATCCCGGCATTCCGGGATCGAGTCCCACATTGGGCTCCTCTGCTGGGAGCCTGCTTCTTCCTCTCCCACTCCCCTGCTGTGTTCCCTCTCTCGCTGGCTGTCTCTCTGTCACATAAATAAATAAAAAATCTTTAAAAAAAAATTTTAATTCCAAGTATAAATAACTTAAAATGTTATGTTAGTTTCAGGTGTATAATACAGTGATTCAACAATTCTGTACATGACTCCGTGCTCATCACAAGTGTGCTCTTACCCTCATCACCTGTTTCCCCCATCTCCCCACCCACCTGCCCTCTGGTCACCATCAGTGTGTTCTTTAGAATTAAGAGTCTCTTTCTTCCTTTGCCTCTCTCTCTGTTTTCCACAGTGGCTGCACCCTTTTGTGCAGTGCACCAAGTTTCCCTTTTCTCCACATCCTCGCCAGCACTTGCTGTTTTTTATGTTTTTTATTTTCGCCATTGAAAAACACTATTTTTCAAGTCATTAGGTTGGAATAAGCTTTTGATCTCGAAGCCGTGGGTCTTCATTCTCTATTAACTCTAGCAGGTTGATGGCAAATGATGGAGTTACCTTCCCAGGATGGAATCTTTTCCTAAGGCAAATGCCCTCCCCCACCTCTTTTTTTTTTTAAATCTCTTTGGGAAATACATTCTCTTCCTTTCTATAAGCCTTTTGATTCCCACAATGAGTTTCCACATGGGAAATGTTTTAATATATTTAGACGAGAATTTTTCTTCTTTTTAAGCTCCATATCGGTCTCCCTGAGACTTTTTCTTCCAGTAATACAAAGCCCCCTCTGCTTTCTGAAATAAGACTTTTTCATTCATAGATTAGAAGATTTAGACTTTATGGAGTGCATCTTTCTATCCCCATGCCATCGTTCAGGAATAGTTTTGCAGAAAGGTAGAATTTTTGGTGAACTGAAGCACACACCTTTCAAGATCTCAAGGAGAACCTTACATGGTGTGAATTCGATCATTCCTTCCAGTACTATCTTTATCCAAACCCCAATCTCCTTTACACTTAAGATTCAAGGAACTTTCTTCTTGTGACAAGCACCAGGTGTCGTATGGAAGTGTTGAATCACTAAATTCTACACCTCAAGCTAATATTACACTCTGTGTTAACTAACTGGACTTTAAATAAAAACTTGGGGGAAAAAAAAAGATTCAAGGGACTCTTCTTTTCCAGACTGACTTCTGGTTCTATCTCAACACAGATCTTGGCTTTGGTCAAACTGGTCAGTTTGCAAAAGCTTCAGTGTAGCTTGGGTTTTCCTTCCCCCACGCACTGAAGCCACCAAATCCTACTGTTCCACTTAGCATCACGAAGGTGACAGCATATGCTGATGTGGCTTCTTGCCGTCTGTTTTCTCAGCTCTGAAAAGTCGATCAGTGCAGCAAGGTTCATGAGATTGTTATGGCTGGAAATCAAAGGATACATACATACGTAAAGAACTTCCTACATACAAAACATTGTTCCTGTTGCTCCTCCTCACAGGATTAAATGGCACGCACCTTTGTATTTTGTTCAATACCATAACAGTAGAAGAAGCGCGATAATTATATGTTGTTGCATTAATTGATTTTTAAAATTGATTAAACATCAGCCCAGTTAATTATCTCTCCTCAATTTTCAAATTGCTTAAAATGGCATGTGAGCCTGTCATCTCCCGTACCAATTTCAAGACCCAGGTTCCTGGGACGGAACAGATGACAGCGTTTACAACCCTGTCTTTTGATGATCTCCCTTAAAAAGTCCTTAAGTCATTTGCAGCCGAGAAGTGTATCCTTCTCTTCTCCCATACCCAGACCCCAGGTGACTCCCTGCTTCTGACCGTGTTTCAGATAATGCTGGCTTCATTCTCTTCTCTTAGATACACCATTCCCCCCCTTCCCTGCCCCGTTTGCCCTCAAGCTTCGTTATTTCTTTAAAAACCAGTCAAGTGGAGAGAGAGAACGAGGTCCCTGTGCCAAGGAAGTCGGGCCCTGGTAGGGAGAGTGGCAGGTTCTCCAGAGTGTGTGCAAATAAATTAATTCACTTTATCATTGTGAAAATGGTCTGGGAGTCTTGGTTGTTTGTTTGTTTGTTTGTTTGTTTTCCTTTTTGCCAGCTGGGGAGAGCCAGTTAATTTCAGCTCACTGAATTGAGTATTGGATCTTGCTAAGTAGCAAAACACAGCTCGACCTACCACCCTTTCCTAACACACAATTCTTGAACAGAGACGGCAGGTAAGACAGTGGCTGTTGACGGGGCATCCAATCAGCGTGGCCAGAGTTCACGTATCTACCTAATTTTCCCCAAAGTGGGAACCAAATGAGTGATGAATATCCTACGTATCCATCCTGGCGTTTCGTGCCCTGCCGTCCATTTTAAGGACACCTGTACGCATCACACTTGTAAACAGAATTACGTTGTTTCCGTCTGTTCTTTTGTTATTGTTATGAATTAAGTGAAATTGTTTCCCTTACAACATGCTTAATATGCTTTACAGCCAAATGTACCTTTGTTAGCACGTTTATGGTAGGCACAGAGACTTTCTGTCGATGGATCAGAGTCCAAATTCCAATACCTCCCTTGATAAGTTTTTAAATTGGCCCCTTCTTGTCCAGCCTTTGTTTCCAATGTATCAGAGGAGCACAGGAATATCTGTTATTATTACTGACAGTGTCTTGTCAATAAATCTTTTTAAAAACAAAGAGTAAACCCTGTCACGCAACTAAAAGAAAGAAAGCCACGTTAGAGTTTTAATTGTGAAAGTCTTCTGCCGACTCCCCAGTGGAGCCGTCAAGGTCCTCCGCCATCTGGTTACCCCGTCAGCCTTAAATTCCTTTGCTTTTTCTCACAGAGTCTGTGCTTCTGACAAAGGGTACTTAGGATTTGGAGAAAAAGCTGCAGCGTGTCCCATTTCTTTGACCTTGAACATGCCCTTGTCCGTGACATGACAAATCAAGGAATTGTCTCCTCCCAGAGCACGTAGTGCGTTCACCCCTCTTTCTGGAGACCAGATCAAATGCCTTATCCTAACAGACTTTCCCACTCCCTTTAGTGACAATACACTCAGCTTCTAAAAGCACCTGTCAATTTATATGACTTACCCCTTTTAAACTGCTAGGATCCTTTTCCTTGTATTGTTGAGATATTTTTGTTCCAAGTGGGGGTAACTGGACTGCAAGAATGAACACAACAGTACTCCCTAATTCTTAGAGCATCAGGTTGCTCGATCATAACACCCTAGGGTTTCTTTTTGGGAAGATGACCTGATGCGTGGGGACGATCTTTCTTCCAAACCAGGTCCAGAGCCTTAGGAACTAAGGTTGGAGCCTGGGGACTTAGGCTCTGCTAGTCCAGTGTGATTTAATTCAGCCTAGGTTAGATACCCTACTGTTCACCGTGACCACCTTAATCTATTTAAATCTGAGCCGTGTTGCAGACTTAGTGGGAGACTTCCGTCCAAGTAGTGTGTCTCCCTCACACAGCATTCTCTGCGAACGACATTGACACAATTATGTGCAGGGCTACAAGCTAAACTGTTTATAGGAGCGGAATGGAAAATGTGAAAGAGGGGCTGTCCAGTGTCCTAGCACATGCACGGACATCACCTCCATTCACAGGATCGTCACCAGGGTGGCCATGTCTCCTGCCCATAGCGATGGCCGGTGCATCCCCTTTACACCATTCATCTGGTTTTCTGCGCCCATGACTCACCCAGGAGAAGGCTGAGATGTGCAGGAGAATCTTTCCAGATTCTTCAAATGTGTGCACCACGGTAGAGTGTTTGCCCAGCTCATGGGTGCCCTCCTCCACCTCCAGGCGCCGAGGGATAGAGCAGCAATGTGATACTAGCATCTGGCTGATGGATCCCAAGCCCAGCTTCTCCCCCACACCACCACGGAGAGGAATTCCTCCATTTTTGATACGTTAACTTTGTGCTTTCTGAACTGTTTCAAGGCACACAATTTTTTAAAAAATTTATTTTGCTTTATTTTCTTTTATGTATTTTTAAATTTTTTATAATAATATTTTTTATTATATTATGTTAGTCACCATACAGTACATCCCTAGTTCTTGATGTAAAGTTCCATGATTCATTAGTTGCGTATAACACCCAGTGCACCATGCGATACGTGCCCTCCTTACTACCCATCACTGGTCTATCCCATTCCCCCACCCCCCTCCCCTCTGAGGCCCTCAGTTTGTTTCCCAGAGTCCACAGTCTCTCATGGTTCATTTCCCCTTCTGATTACCCCCCTTTCTTTATCCCTTTCTTCCCCTACTGATCTTCCTAGTTCTTATGTTCCATAGATGAGAGAAATCATATGATAATTGTCTTTCTCTGCTTGGCTTATTTCACTTAGCATTATCTCCACCAGTCCCGTCCATGTTGCAGCAAATGTTGAGTAATCATTCTTTTTGATAGCTGAGTAATAGTCCATTGTATATATGGACCACGGCTTCTTAATCCAGTCATCTGTGGAAGGGCATACAATTCTTATATAAATCCAAGCAGAGGAGGGAGGGTGAAGGGGTTCTCTGCTGTTCTTCCTGAAGGACCTGAGAAATGGGAAATACCCATTTGTGTTCACTGAACACACAGAAGGTATTGCCTGCCCCGTGTATTAGAGGTATTTGCCTAAAACATTGATTGCTTCTGTGAAAATCTGAAGCTCATTTCATGCTGGGACTGTCTTACTTACACCTTTTCTCAGAGGATTCCTTTTGTATAGGAGACACTCTTCAACTGTTTAGAAAGGGGCAGCCTGTTTCTAAATATCACATGCCACCCATGTCAGAAGGAATCATAATTCTGGTCTGTCCTTCTTGCGGCACAGCCTCAGCCATGAATTCACCGTTCCTGAAATGCCCTCTTATTTGCAGAAATAACAGGTGTTTGGAGGAACAGAAATGCAGGCAGCACGAAAAGGCAGTTTTCATATAGTTTTAGAACTACCCGCATTTCAATCGTAAGGATTCCCCAGATGCAATTTTTACGTGAGAAATAAAGACGTAGAAAATACGCTTCATTCAGCTACATTGATTTTTTTTTTTCCTAGCCTGCGTCTATAGGACCACAGTGATTATAGCAGGAACAGCTGAAATAAAATGTCTGTTACAGATTGCCTTTGCTCCCTGGTAAAGCATTACGGAATAGAATCCAGAAACACGATCGTCTGCATCTCGAACAATGCAACCAACGTATGCTGATGAGCTTTATATTCTAATCGCAAAAAAACATTCCCCCCCGGATATGCTGCATATAAAGTCATGTCTGTTTACAATATGCAGAATTAATACATGGCACCAGTTACGTTAGCGGAATGACTTGGTGGGATGTATCTTACAAACCGCATCGCCCACGAAGGATAAAAATGGCTTGAACCAATCGATCCTACGTGAAGCATATTTTGATACGAAAATGTAATGAACTTACATGTGCTATCTTTCTTGCTTTGTGCTTTCACTCTGAACACCTGGGAGATACCTGCTAATACAATGCATTTAGTACACGGGAGCCTTGAATCAACGGAAGAGGCACCGTAGCAAGAATCTGACGGGTTACTGGTTCCATAGGCTTCAAGATCATTTCGGGGACTTCAACCATTCCCTTTGGTTCTGTCTTCTTTTCTTGTTTTTCCTAAGAGCCTCCTAGGATTAGTCGTGCTTCTGATAGTAAATAAGGCAGATTTCTATCAACACCACATAGTGAAAGTTGAGTTAACTCTTTTTTATTAAGTTCTGCTTTTTTGTAGTTGACACACAGCATTATATCACTTTGAGGTGTAACACAGAGTGATTTGACAATCCTTTTTTTTTTTTTTAATATATTTATTTATTGGACAGAGAGACATAGCGAGAGAGGCAACACCAGCAGGGGGAGTGGAAGAGGGAGAAGCAGGCTCCCTGCAGGAAGCCTGATGCAGGACTCGATCCCAGGACCCTGGGATCATGACCTGAGCTGAAGGCAGACGCTTAATGACTGAGCCACCCGGGCGCCCCGTGATTTGACAATTCTGTGCATTATACCCTGTGCTCACCACGATAAGGATAGTCCCCATTTGCCACCATGCAACACTATTCTGATACTGTTGACTATCTTCCCTGTGCTGGGAAGACTTAATTATTTTACAGTTAGAATGTTACAGTTTATACTCCTTTATCTCCTTCACCTGTTTAGCCCATAGCACCCTCCACTCGCAACCACAAATTTATTCTCTGTATTTATGGGTCTATTTCTGCTTTTTCTCTTTGTTCATTTGTTTTTTTAGATTCCACATAGAAGTGAAATCATGGTATTTCTCTGTCTTATTTCACTTCGCATAACACCCTCTAGGTCTACCCATGTTGTTGCAAATGGCAAGATCTCATTCTTTTTTATGGCTGAGTAATATTATATGTAATATATATGTAATATCTATATATTATATAGTAATATTATATGTAATATATATGTAATATATATATTACATCTAATTACATGTATACTAATTATATGTAATAATTAGTAATATTACATGTATTATATACTATATGTAATAATTATTACATCTTCTTCATCCATCCATCAATGAACACGTGGGTTGCTTCCATATCTTGGCTACTGTATATAATGGTCCAATAAACACAGGGGTACATATAGCTTTTTGCATTAGTGTTTCTGTTTCCTTTGGGTAAATACCCAGTAGTGGAATTACTGGATCATATAGTGATTCTACTTTTAACTTTTTGAAGAACCTCTATCCTGTTTTCCTCAGTGGCTGCACCAGTTTGCATTCCCACCAACAGTGCATGGGGTGTCCTTTTTCCCCACATCCTGGCCAACACCTGTTGTCTGTTGTGTTTTTGATTCTAGCCCTTCTGACAGATGTGAAGTGATATCTCCTTGTGGTTTTGATTTGCGTTTCCCTGATGATGGGTGATGTTGAGCATCTTTTCATGACCGTGTTGGCCAGCTGAATGTCTTCTTTGGAAAAATGTCTGTTCAGGCCCGGTGGCCATTTTTTGAATCAGATTATTGGATTTGTGGTTTTGGTGTTGAGTTGTAGACGTTCTTTGTCTATTTGGGATATTAACCCCTTATTCAATATGGCACTTGCAAACATGTTGACCCTTTCCATAGGTTGCCTTTTCATTTCTTTTCATTTCATCTTCATTTGCTGAGCAAAGCTTTTTTATTTTGATGAAGCCCCCATAATTTTTTGTTTTCCTTTTTTTTCTTTTGATTCCCTTGTCTCTGGACAGATATCTAGAAAAACGTGGCTACGGCCAATATCAGAGACATTCCTGGCCTATGTTTTCTGTTAGGCGTTTATGGTTTTAGACCTCACATTTAAATGTCAGCTAATGTTAGCAAATATTTAGTCAAGTTAGCTCTTGACTTACATTTCCTCTCTTAACCACTCAGGAATTGTATGAGGTAAGAATTGTGAGCGCATTTTACAGATGAAGCATGGAGCTGTAAAGCAGGTGTTGGTGAGGTCACATGGTCTGTATCAAGACCACTCGGCTCTGCTGCTATGGGACAGCAACCGTAGAAGATGCTAAATGAATGGGTGTGTCTGTGTTCCAATAAATCTTTATTTATAACAACAGGCAGTGAACAGGATTCAGTTCATGGCTCATAGTTTACAGACCCATTTTCTTTCTTTCTTTTTTTTAATTTAATATATTTGTTTAATATATTTATGCTTTATCTGTAAAATAGAATATTACAATCAGTTAACTGTTTCTCTGTATGCTCACCCCATAAAGGAGCTTAACTGATCTTTTTTTTTAATAATAATGTTTTTTATTATATATTAGTCACCATACAGTACATCCCTAGGTTTTGATGCAGTGTTCCATGATTCATTACTTGCGTATAACACCCAGTGCACCATGCAATACGTGGTCTCAATACCCATCACCAGCCTATCCCATTCCCCCACCCTCCTCCCCTCTGAAGCCCTCAGTTTGGGGAATGAACCGTGACAGACTATGGACTCTGGGAAACAAACTGAGGGCTTCAGACCCATTTTCTAAACAATAGTAAGCCATAATCCTAGTTGGGTTGGTAAGCAAGGTTTTTAGCACTCTTGAGTATGTGTTCTTACTCATTACATGAGATCCACTGTGAAGATGTTGGAAACCTACAGAAAACTCTAGAAAATGGCAGTCATGCGTCTTCCAGAGACAGTCCCTCGTAACAGGTATATTTCTGTCTCATCTTGGTTGTACTGCTGCTAGATTCCTGTATGCTTTGGTTTTGCTTCCCACGCGTCATACCATTTTCCTTTGCCATTAAAATCCTTCATGAATATCATCTCCGTGTGGATGCCACCAACACCTGCTCCCTTATGCCTGCATCCATTGATACGCTGAACGCGGGGTGCAGAAGGCTGGCCCTTTTGCCTCAGGGTGCGTGCTATAGCCTGAATGTGGGTGGGTCCCACCTTTCCCCCACCCCCCCAAAAATTCACACGCAAGCACCAATCCCCAGTGGAATGGCTTTAGAAGGTGGGGCCTTTGGGAGGTGATTAGTTTTCACAAATAGGATTAGAGACCTCAGAACCTTCCATTACCCCTTCGTCCATGTGAGGACACAGCAAGAAGACGGCCATCTATGAACCAGGAAGCATGTCTCCCTGGACCAGGAATCTGCCAGCACCTGGATCTTGGACTTCCAGCTTCCAGAGCTGACAAATCAGTGTCTGCAGTTTAGAGATACCCCCCCACTCCCAGTATATAGTATTCTGTTAGAGCAGCCTGAACGGACTAACAGAGTGGTACTGAGTGACGTGCGGGTCATGCTCCAAATCTCCCCAAGGGGTCAGATTGCAGTAGGCGTGCCTTGAGATCACATGTACCTTGCTTCTCCCGCCCCAGCCCTATCCTCCTCTCCTGAGAGCTCACCTTCCAAAATTCACATGGACATGTGAGAATAATCCTCACATGTTGATCTTCTAGAAAACCTGACCTAAGATACTGGTTTTATATATATAGAGAGAGGGAGACAGACAGACAGACATCTAGTTGGATCTTGGTCTTAAAAATCTCATTTTAAGGGGCGCCTGAGTGGCTCAGTCATTAAGCGTCTGCCTTCGGCTCAGGGCGTGATCCCAGAGTCTTGGGATCGGGCCCCACATCAGGCTCCTCTGCTATGAGCCTGCTTCTTCCTCTCCCACTCCACCTGCTTGTGTTCCCTCTCTCGCTGGCTGTCTCTCTCTCTGTCAAATAAATAAATAAAATCTTTAAAAAAATAACAAACTCATTTTAAGAGATCCTAGGTCTATGAATCATGGAACATTACGTCAAAAACTAAGGATGTACTGTATGGTGACTAACATAACATAATAAGAAATTATTATTAAAAAAAGAGATCCTAGGTCTAAAATTCTAACACTAAATTCTCATTGTTTTATATAGTTTGAAAATGAACAGGAAAAAAAGATCCATATGATTTCCTAAAAAAAAGTCTAAAAAACACCTAAAAAAAAGGTGTTACAAAAGCTTGCAAAGCTAATCACTTGTCTTTAAGAATGAGAAAATCCATTTGCTGAGTGAGATAACGGGTCCGTCTCGCGCGTATTTAACGTCACCGCAAGGTACACTGATGAGCTGGCGGCTTTACGGTTGGGAAAAATAAACTCAGGGGATGAAAATAAATATAATAGCCAGAGACCAGCGTAGTTTAAAAGTTCCCCATTGGGGGGGGGGGATAAAAGTAAAATGTTTAGTTTTGATCTTCAGTATAGAATTCAAAGCATGTGACATGTGTGGGAAGGAAAGAGCACATTTCTACTGATAAGAAACAATTCATGGCTCTAGCTGCTGGATTCAAGTCACTGTGCCATCAACCCGCAGAATCCATTGCCCCAGCTCCAAAGGAGAACTTCTTAAAACCACCGTTTCCCTTGGGCTTCCCTCAAGCCATCCCGGCTGTGTCTCTGTGACTGATGTGGGTTGGTTTGCTTGAATGTCCGCAAATAGAAATTTATTTATCCAAGCAACGATTTTCACCAGCATGATAAACAAAATGGAGGAATAATCTAACTCCTTGACATCTTTCCGAAGGTTTTTTTTTTTTTTTAAGTCACCTGAAAACACGTTTAAAGTAATAGAAACATGACTTTTTCTTTTTTCCTTTTTCACAACAAACACAAATGCTTGTCTTGAGGCAGAATTTTTCCCTAAGGCATAAAAAGCTGGAAGCGTTTCAGTCCTGTTTGTTTTTCACGAATGCCCCGCTCTACTCGGGAAAACCTTAGTAGGATTTCCTGGAAGGCACGAATTACCTATCCCTTGCCTCTCTGTCGCCGTAACTAGTAGAAGGCTGTAAGACTGTCAGCACAAGTATTCATCTCTGTGACTGCGAGTGCCCACGACTTCTTGGCATCGAAAACAGTGTGGATCTCCCACGAATCCACGCTGGTGGGTGGATGCTACCAGATCTGACACCGATCCGTCAATTCTATGCTGTGTCAGCCGCGTTTTGTGTGTGTGTGTGCAGATTACCTACCGACATACTCAATGTTGAACGCTGTGGTCCTAACTTCGCTGGAGTCATTAATATAAATTGTGCAGGCTTCGTAGATTTCCGTGTGTTTTGGAGTGAGCCTCACAGACGGGTGCTATGTTATTGGACTTCAGTCAGCGATGCCTGGCTTGCTTTATGTCCAGTGGAGCCCTGGCTCCCCAAAACTCAATGGGGTGCATCTCTTTCCATTTCCCCATTGAGCGACATTGCATGGGCAGCTTGAAACCAGCCCCAGGAGGAGTACTTACACCACGGAACTTGGTAAAGACTACAAATCCGAGTTCTCCCCCAGCTCCTTTGGAGGGCCTGTAACGAAGCACTCGCTAGTCTTCTGCTGTCTGAATGTCTGACACAGCAAGAATGATTAAGGATAAGGCCGACAGCAAATACCCCCTCACCTCTGAGTACAGAGGGAGTGGGATGCTGAGTGAGACACAAACCGCCGACATCCTCACTGCTGATTTATAAATGGAGGGGGGGCCTTTGGTGGTGATTAGGTTCAAATGAGGTCATGGGGGCGGGGCTCCGTGACGGGATTCATGTCCTTGTGCTAGAAGAAGAGACGCCAGAGCTCGCTCGCTCACTCTCCACCACGTGGGGACACAGTGAGAAGGTGGCCGTCTCCAAGCCAGGAAGAGAGGCCTCACTGGGCACCCTGATTATGGACGTCCCGCCTCCAGAACATTTGAGACACAAATGTCTGTGATGGAAGACGCCCGGTGTGTGGTACTTTGGTTGGATAACCTGGGAGGATCCGGACACCTGGCAGGGAGGAAACCAGCGGTGGTTTATGCTCTTCACTGTGATTTTCAAAGCTGCAAATGCACTGTTCTGATACCCTCGGAGAACACTCCCATGTGTGCAGCCTAATTGTATGTTAACGATGAGCGTCTAGAAAGCAGAGCGACTCTGTAATCTCCCACTTCAGACAGGTACCTTCTGCGTGGAAAATTTAAATTAACATCCACATTTCAGCAAGAGATTAAAACACTCCCATTGGGGGCGCCTGGGTGGCACAGCGGTTAAGCGTCTGCCTTCGGCTCAGGGCGTGATCCCGGCGTTACGGGATCGAGCCCCACATCAGGCTCCTCCGCTATGAGCCTGCTTCTTCCTCTCCCACTCCCCCTGCTTGTGTTCCGTCTCTCGCTGGCTGTCTCTATCTCTGTCAAATAAATAAATAAAATCTTAAAAAAAAAACAAAACACTCCCATTGGCCAGGTCTGGCCAGGTAGAGGCTCCAGTGGACGGATGGAGGAGTGGAGATATCAAAGTTTACTAGATGTAAAACATATATTTTTTTAAATATTTATTTATTTATTTATTTATTTATTTATTTATTTATTTGAGGGGCAGAGGGACAGAGAGAATCTCCGGCAGACCCCCCACTGAGCAGGGAGCCCAAGGCGGGGCTCGATACCCCGACCCTGCGATCACAACCTGAGCAAAATCAGGAGTCAGACGCCCAACCGACAGACCCACCTAGGTGCTCCTACAACACATTTTTTGTAGTCTCCTTAAAATAGCCCCATGAGAAGGGTGCCTGGGTGCAGTCGGTTAGGCATCAGACTCTTGGTTTCTGCTCAGGTCATAATCCTCAGGGTTGTGGGATTGAACCCCCAGTCGGGCTCACTCTCAGCGCAGAATCTTCTTGTCTCCCTCTGCCTTGCTCTTTCCCCTGCTTGTGCACGCACACTCTCCCTCTCTCTGTTGAAATAGGTAAATAAATCTTTAAAAAAATACTCCCATGACAATTATATCCAAGTGTTAAATAGCTACCTTCTGTGTTTCAGATATAATTTTATTTATGGTAAGAAGATCTGGCTGTACAGAGGCTAGCCGTGATAAAGGGGGAAACCAGCAACGTGTCGCACAGCGATGACCAACCAGTTCTAAGCACAGATGTCTTCCAAAGGAAGGGAGGCACGGTCATTTTGTCTTGAGAGAGACTAGAGAACTGAGACAAAAGAAGGAGGGAGTTTAAAACACCTTTTTCCCCCACTGCAAGATGGGATAATTCTGTAGCAGGTGGAAGTGTGTTGCAGATAGAGTGTTGAACAGCAGAAGGGATTTTTATGTACAAAGGGGGAAAATAGCACATGATTCAGTAAAGACATATAAAACTAGTGAATGCAGGAGAATATTTACCTAATGAAGAGAACAAAGAGGGGGGTGGAGGACACAAAGAGTGAACAAGAAGCCAATCAGAAAATGGATGCTTAGGCGTTAAAATTAGGGATGGTTCACAGTCCACCCAAGGGGTCCTATACCATGTTCCTGAACCAGATGAGACCCATGGTGTCTGCCTGGGCAAGGTCCACAGGGAGCTGAAGAGAGACCTGAATTTATTGATGTGGGTCATGTTGAATGGTTCTGTCCCATAGAAACATAATAGGAGACACTTGTGTCATTTTGAATTTTCTAGTAGCTACATGTAAAAAAAAATGTAGATAAGATAGTGACGATTTGAAGTCAACATTTTATGTAACCCAATATATCTAGACTGTTATTTCAACATTGGTAATCCATATTAAAAATGTTCCGAGGAGGTCATGTACGTATTTTGAAATAAGGTGTGTGTTTTGTACTTATAGCCTATCTCAGTTCAGACTCCCACGTTTGAAGAGCTTCATTGCCTTACGTGATAAACGGCCGCCATATTGAATAGCACAGGTCTGTGCTGAACACGTGCCCATGGCGTGGGTCTGTGCCTTTTAAATGTGATTTCTCTATCAGATGAAAGCCCCAGCCAACCCCGTGAGACCTTGAGGGTTTTATGATCATGCATCCCCCACCACTTTATCTTGTTACTAGCATTGGTTATTACTATTTATTTTTGCCAAAACTCATGATGGGCAAAAGCACACTCGTCTTTTGTCGATTCACCAATTCTCAGCATCTTTGCTTGATGGTGATACATTTCCAGATGGTCTTCTCTCCTGTCTGCTCTTTTGTCTCCCCACTTCAGCTGCTCCTGTAAGCTCCATATCCTGGCGGGAATGAGACAAATGAGGAAACTCTGTTGACGTGAGAGTGATAAATTTCTGAGAGACAACTGGATTTTCCACAGAAAATAAGCTTGGTTCTCTTTCTCCATCAAAGCAAGAGAAACAGAACCAACAAGTGAGTAGGAAAATGGGACTGGTCTTAGTGGGGTGCCTCTTGCCCCAAAATTGCCTCCTAACAGGGCTGAGGTGTGCACAGCAGACAAGCCAGCATCCACACAATTGTAACTGCACACAGAATCTGCTTCTTGAGCTCTGTGTTCAGGTGCTGATTTCTTTTGCACTCCAAAGAATAACAAGGCAGCCCTCCCCAGGATGAACACAAGAAGGGACTAATGGACCTTGGTGATGGCTTTGCTATACCCAATATTGGTTTATTCTCCTTATCTCACAGACTAAAAACAGGATCTCTGTGTACTTCTAATCGCTTAATCATCTTATTATTTTAGCAACCGTCTCTTCCCTTGTCCAAAAGCCATTTGTATTGCTTCTTTTCTAGGAATGGTCAATTCTGTCCTTCACCCATTTGGTACCTATCCATTGTGGGTCTGGTAATCATCACTTCCTAGGAGGTGCTCATGGAGTAGGGAGTTCAGCCTTTGCTTGTGATATGAACGGCAATGTCGTTTCCTAGCTTGTCACTTGGGAATTCAGTGTAGGGTACAAAATAATATGTAAGTGTTGTCCCCACAGATAACCAATAACCAATTAGAAGAACGTGTAGAAACACAAAGAATAACTAGAAAAACTGAAAAATAAGCAATAAGGAGGATGATTGAAAGCCTTTTAAGTATTAGTTAGTATATATATATATTTTTTTATTTTTAAACATTTCATTTATTTAACAGAGAGAGAAAGAGAGAGAGCACAAGCCGGGGGAGCATTAGAGGGAGAGAGAGAAGCGGTTCTCTGCTGAGCAGGGAGCCCAGTGCAGGGCTCCATCCCAGGACCCTGGGATCATGACCCGAGCTGAAGGCAGACACTTAACTGACTGAGCCACCCAGACGTCCCAAGTATAGTGTCTTTTAGAGTCCAGTGACACAGATGAGCCCCTGAAAAACAAGTATTTCATGTTTCTGTAGTATAAACACCTAGCCCCGTATTGTCCCTTATGGTAACCGCTAGCTGCATGGGGCCATTTAATTTAAATTTTCTTTAATTTAAAAACCACTGTTCCTCAGTTGTGTCTGCCACTTTGAAAGGGATCAGTAGCCAACCTTGGGGCCAGTGGCTACCATATTGGATGACACCAATGTGGACCATTTTTATGATTCCTGAAAGTTCTCTTGGATAGCTCTGGTCTTTTGTCCATTCAGTCAATTTTTCTTGAGCTACAGTCTAAGCAATGCTGTCGTTATTGTAGATACCAGCAGAGAAAAAAACAGAAATGCCTGCCCTGAGAAGTTTATACTCCAGCCCGAGGCGCACAGCATCCAAAGGCCTTAATTCATAGTGCCTGTCTCATCCACCAATTTATTACAGACCGTAGTCACATATTGAGTTTCCTTTTTAACCATGAGCCTCTTGTGAAGAGCCAAAGGAGCCCTCCTCATGGTTTTAATCCCTGGGCATGATACCGTGCCTGGTACACGCTAGTAAGTGCATGACAGGACTTTGATTAGTAAATAAAATCATCTTTATGACTCCTCTGCCATGTTGTTCATAGGGAAACAGAAACAAAACTCAAGAGACTAAATATCACTCAGTAGGTGGAAGAACCAAATTTAACATCGCCTCTCTGAGTGTTAGTTACATGTCTCCAGAGACTATTAGCATCCGTGGTGATGGCTTCCGGAGCAAACCATCCTATAAAGAAACACGTCTGCATCCTCAGTGTTTGAAAAAAAGATAATTATCATTGGGAAGTTCGCCCAATTTACGATAAAACTTTTCAAGAGAACATAGGATACATGAAACGAATTCAGTTCACCCAAGTGCTGGCAGACTGTTTATCTTCAATATGCGTGATGATCAGAATTCCACTTTTCTCTTACAACCATTTTTTTTGTGTGTGTGAACATAAAGTAAGTCCTACACAGTTTCCTGGAAAACCAAATTAGTTGCCAGTCGGTGAAGTTGTAAACTATAGATATGTGGAGAGAAAAAAGTTGTATTTGTCAAATTAAATGTAGATATTCAAGGCAATATCGAAGTTTGTTCTTTGTGCTGAAAAGCTGTGGAAAATTTGTGAAAGCTGTGTAAACAATGGAGGTTACAAAGTCCTTCATAAAATGACATGGATTATTTGCACGGCGTGCTCACAATTTTAAAATAAATTTTTAAAAATTTCATTAGTTTTTTGACAATAAAAGTTACGGGTAGAAGGGCATTGACAAGAGAACATAACAGAAAACACAATCCCCGTGACTCCTGAATTTCTTGAAATAATGTCAAATATCTTTCGGCTTATTTCAAGTATCTTTTTTCTATGTTCGTTTTTGGTTATTTCGTTATTTTATAGATTTCATTGTGAAATACACAGTGTCTAACATTCTCATTAAATAGACTGTAATCTAGTGTGGTTTTTTTAATGACCTTTCAAACAGAAAACAATTTTGAAGTATATTCTTTTCAGTTTGTCTCAAAGGATGTCCAGAAAACACCTTGTGGACAGTGTATATCTGTGTTTTTTTTCCACCTTCAAAGATAAGCATCTCTGAAGGTATCATCAAAACTAAGCTTGGGTTTAAATTTATCACTGTATAAAAATGTCACAAAGGGGGTCCTGGCATGGAGCCCCGAGTTGGGCTCCCTGCTCAGCGGGGCGTCTGCTTCTCCCTCTGCGCCCCCCTCCCCACCGCTCACCCACGCTGTCTATCCTGTACAGGTGCTCTCTCTCCCCCAAATAAATAAAGTCTTAAAAAAAATTCACAAAGGTGCTTGAACCAAAAGGAAATTTTCCTCTAGTTCAGCTGTGACTCCAGACACAATCCAAAGAGGAGTTTCACAATCTCTTCCCTGGGTTTAATGGAGACTTACTTTCCCTTCTGTGTTAGCCTCTTAAGGCACTGCGTCAACCTTAAGAGGGCACAGGAAAGGGCGTAGACTGCAATCCAGTGATTGTGATTTCAATCCTGTGTCTTTTTAAAATCTTCATTGCTTGTGGCTGTCCAATTTTCCCAGCACCATTTGTTGAAGAGACTGTCTTTTTCCCATTGGATATTCTTTCCTGCTTTGTCGAAGATTAGTTGACCGTGGAGTTGAGGGTCCATTTCTGGGTTCTCTGTTCCGTCCCACTGATGTAGGTGTGTCTGTTTTGGGGCCAGTACCGTACTGTCTTGATGATTACAGCTTTATCATAGAGCTCGAAGTCTGGAGTTGTGATGCCAACAGCTGTGGTTTTCTTTTTCAACATTCCTTTGGCTATTCAGGGACTTTCTGGTTCCATACAAATGTTGAGATTATTTGTTCCAGTTCTGTGGAAAAAGTTGATGGTATTTTGAAAGGGATTGCATTGAACGTATAGATTGCTTTAGGTAGCGTAGACATTTTAACAGTATTTGTTCTTCCAATCCATGAGCATGGAACGTTTTTCCATTTCTTTGTGTCTTCCTGGGGAGGGTATCTGTTGTAATGAGCACTGGGTGTTACATAAGACTATTGAATCATAGACCTGTACCCCTGAAACAAATAATACATTATATATTAATTAATTGAAAAAAAACCTCATTGCTTATTTATTTTTTTCCCCCAATCAAAACCATTACTTTTGAATATATGAAAATTTAGTAATTTTGAAGGGGACCACACATTAAGTATGAGTCACATTTGAAAGCAAAAAGGTTACTCACCTGAGCACTGAGTGTCCAGGGATTTCTGCTTGTCGGGTTTTCAGATTGGACAAAGACCCTTCAGGGACACCCGTCCCTCTACACTATAAGCTCCTTCCTGGGCAAAGTGTGTCTTTCTTTGTCATGACATTTAACGGATTGTGTTATGTCTAGGAACACATTGTGATTATTACTCATTCTTGGTCTCTAGCGTATATTCCAAAACTCCCCTCTCTATCTCTGCCCCCTCCCATCAGAAACCGCCTATTTTGATCTGTTTCCTCACCTTCTTCTTGCTCTGAAAGAGCCCCTATGTGCATTCGAGTATTTCGTTTCATATTTTTCTGTGGCCAACCAAGGCACTGAGTAGGCATTTTGAAAGACACCAAAGCAAGCAAAAAGAAACTCCTGCAATCAAGGGGCTTAAGTAGAGAAGGAGATGAAATAGAAGATTGCTTTATAAATAAATGATGGGAGTATGCCCCCCCCTTTCATCTCAGTGTAGCTTACCCTAATTAATGTGCACGTTGTCACTATTTGTCATTCAGTAAAGATGAGGGTTTGATTTCCAATAATGAGGAGAATGTCCATGTGATGTCTGTGTTTATAATTGGCCCTAGGCTGATTAGTATTGTGGCAAATTAGTAACAATATATTATTAATGACCTAGCGCTAACTGATGGAGAAGGTCAGTCTAAATTAGTGAAAATCATTTATTTCTAGAGTACTCATTTACAAATTAAGTGCTTGCAGATTTTTGTCCACACTGCTGATGGATAATGAACAAAATATGTTCATTTGTCATTATGAAATTAATTATCGCTGAATATATAGCCTTTTTTTCCCCCTCACCCAACTTAGGCTGATTTAGCCACTTAGCCACGCCCTCATACTTTGGATACATATCAGGACTTTCTGGCCTTCCAAAGCAGCCCACAACTCGGCTGTCAGGTGGTAGAATCCCAATGAAGGCCAACTCTGCCAACAATATGAATGTTTATTTGTAGACACATTTTGATGGACTCAGAAACCCTCTACCCTCTGTTTTCGGACATAAGCCCCCTTCACGAAAGGTGCACATGGAGAAAGAATGATATTCCAAAGGCAGGATTAAGCAAGCTAATGTTAGGGTTGGTTTGGCCAAAGTCTCCCTTTGAAATGTGAGGGATGGGGACACAGGACACAGGACACAAGACAAATGGCCTTGGAGATCAAGAACATTGTCCTGAAGGCAGTGGAGGGGAGCTGGCCAGTTTCCCATAACCATGCAAGCTTGCTCTGTGTATTCATTCTTCGTGGCAGCGGAAGCTTATAGCCACACTCCTGGTGGCTTCAAACAATGCAGATTCATTATCTCCGAGTCCTGCAGCTCAGCAGTCCGCCATGGGTCTCAGTGGGCTGAGAGAACTTTTGGGAGCAGGGCATTATTCTGACTACCATACTCTATAAGCTCATGTCCTGTCTCCGCCCATCACCAGAGAAAAAGGATTTCTCATATCCCTTATAAAGAAGGACTCTCTGTTGTAGATTTCAAAAAGGATGTTTGGAATATATCCTGTATGGGTACTTGGGGATGTCCGATTAGTGACTTAAAGTGCTGACTTCCAACACGAGGTGGCAAGTAAAGTTAATTTCTGTACACAAATACATCATTCAGGATATAACGAGGTGATTTAAAGTGAATTGTCAAAAAATGATAAAACACCATGCATGAAATGCAGTTTCTACTAGGAAGTAAGCTGAACGTTATCTCTTCAATTTATTGAGCCAATGCTTTCTGAGTCACAAGTGCCCAAAATACAGGATTAAGAAAAAAATCTCAGAATAAGAATAGCTCACAGACAGCTTTCGTCCAATTTCCTCATTTTAAAGATGAGATATGTAAACTGAAAGAATTGATGTAACCTGCTGAAAACCACAGATACGGTTAGTGACAGACAGAGGCGTGGCCTGGAGCCTCTTAATTCAAGTCTGGTTTTAGTAGCAGAAATACAAGTTCACTCTTCATCTCTCATAGTAACCCTCAAGGAATTTTTATTTGGAATTAATAAAAAATTTCAAAGTAGAATTATTAAAATTTGAATTTCCAGTAACAAGTCTCTATTTAAAACTGTTTAGAGGGTACCTGGCTGGCTTATTCGGAAGAGCATGCAACTTTTGATCTTGGGGTCATGAGTTCGAGTGCCACATTGGGTGTAGAGATAACTTAAATAAGTAATCAGCTGGTGGACCGTGGTCTAAGTGCAGGTTTTGGCCAGCACTTTGTTGATTTTATTTACCATCTAGGAAGGTTGCAGGTGAGGGTAATTCTTGACATCTTAATGAACAGATGGCACTTTCCCATGTAGAAGATCTTAAAATGTGCATTCAGAATGGTGGCAAGAAAGTTCCAGATCAACCGGCTTTATGCCGTAGGGAACGCTTTGTGTGTCCTGAGGCACACGCTGCAATGCATTGGATGGAAACACGAAAAAAAATTTTGGTCTCAAAAGAAATGTTTTTAATCTGCGTGGAAACCATGTTGTGCTCGATTCTGATCAGTGTGAATGTCAGATCTTGGGACACTGAGGAAGGGGTGATTTTAAATGCGTATTGTTGGGGCGCCTGGGTGGCTCAGTGGGTTTAGCATCCAACTCTTTTTTTTTTTTTAATGATTTTATTTATTTATTCGACAGAGATAGAGACAGCCAGCGAGAGAGGGAACACAAGCAGGGGGAGTGGGAGAGGAAGAAGCAGGCTCATAGCAGAAGAACCTGATGTGGGGCTCGATCCCATAACACCGGGATCACGCCCTGAGCCGAAGGCAGACGCTTAACCGCTATGCCACCCAGGCGCCCCTAACATCCAACTCTTGATCTCAGCTCAGCTCTTGATCTCAGGGTCGTGAGTTCAAGCCCTGCATTGGGCTCCATGCTGGAGGCCACGATGAATGGATGGATGAATGAATGAATGAATGAATGAATGCCTGTTGATTCAGGAGCTACTCGAAGAGATTCTAAGGCGGTGTGACTACATGGAAAGTCACAGTGAAGACTCACGGTGCATTTCATAAACTCAAACATACAAGGATGGCTGGCGTTTCAGTCACTTCCAGAAGATGCCCATGTCTGTCGAGGTGTCAGTTCAAACCCAGTGCCTTGACTGCATGTCCCCTCCCTGAGAATTTAGGTATAGAACCGTCACAGCTTACAAAACACTGTAGGTGCTTTCTTATTTCATCATCCCCAAACCCTAGACAGTAGTTCTCATCTTACAGGTGTGGAACCTGAGGATGGGGAATGTGACACACCTTATCCCAGTTCCCACAGCTGGTAGATGCCAGTCTAATGACTCATTAGCTTTCTCCGCTAGAACAACCATTGCCTTCTGGCTGAGTTGCGTTTGCGAATGTTCTTCATACTCCCTCGTGCATCCTGCACAGAGCACTGACACAGGCATCTGGCCCCCTTGACTCAGGGAAGAGTGTGTTATCCTTTGCTTAGAGACATGTGCTTGGACAATCTCGTGGAGGAGCAGGAATGACTCCCAGTTCTCCATCACCCTACCTCCTTGACCTTCTAACAGGATAGGAAGGCTATCCTTGACTCACGCCAAATGATGTCAAGAGCGCGTCGAAATTCAGCCATGTGAAAAGGATGTTCTGCGGTCTGCTGCCCTAGAAAATCTGCTTGGGAAGGTAGAGTCTCAGCAACTCCCTGTCCATCCATCTCACAGATATTTGTTCAATAACCACTATGCTCCCAACACAAGTCACTCAGTACAGAAGTTCTGTGCGTGTCCTCACGTGCCTGCCAGTCTAATGAGGAAAGCAGTCATAAATAGGCTCTTAGTAAATGGTATTATTTCAGATCTGGAAAGCATAGCCCAGGATGCTGAGGGGGAAAAAAGGGAGGGAACAAAATGCCTTTATCAACAAATTCTACTGAATTCAAAAAATCCAAGTACAACTGAGTAGTTATTAAAGTCTGTATCGTCAATTTTAGGAGCCATTACATAATGGGCGGGGTTGCTATTTATTCAATAAATATAGATATTTAATATAGATATTAATTAGTAGATATTAATATTTAATGTAGATATTAAATCCTTTGCAGGGAGTTCATCTGTCTCTTAGATTCAGAAATTTCTTTTCCCCTTTTGAGCTATAACGTGACTGCATCAACTTTCCGTGCAAATAGATTAAGTCTACCAACTTCAGTCTTAAATACTCAAGTGGGTTTAAGCGGGGCTAACCACAGAATTTGTAAGTTCAGACCTATGAATGAAAGCAGGTAGCTTCATGAACCCTCGTTAAACATGTCAAATTTCAACAAAAACTCCTAAGAAAAGTCTTCACAGCACAGAATGAAAAGAGTTTGCTCATGCAAGTTATAAACGACCGAGGGGGGAAAAGTATAAAAGACTGTGACGTGTCCCCCAGGTTACGAAATATTTCAAGGTAGGTGCTTGTGATAGCGTTCTTTATGAAGGCAAAATTTTCACTGCCACATCTTCTGAATGAAAAGACACCCACATCTGTATTTAGACTCTCAGCCTCTTTTCTACAATGTGAAAATTATACCATCACGTAGAAACGGAAATCTCAATTTATATCCTATGTTAGTAGAAACTTTATGTTGATACATCTAGGAAATGCCTAATACAAGTAACGTCTCAAAAGGATTACTACAGGGGCGCCTGGGTGGCACAGCGGTTAAGCGTGTGCCTTCGGCTCAGGGCATGATCCTGGCGTTCTGGGATCGAGCCCCACATCAGGCTCCTCCACTGTGAGCCTGCTTCTTCCTCTCCCACTCCCCCTGCTTGTGTTCCCTCTCTCGCTGCCTGTCTCTATCTCTATCGAATGAATAAATGAAATCTTAAAAAAAAAAAAAAAAAAGGATTACTACCGATCGAGAACATTTTTGAGATCATATTATGGCAACTTGTGTTTTTGTTTTTTTTAACAGCTTGACTGGGGCATAATAATATACAAACCTCTGCTTCAAACAATAAGCACCTGATATTAGAACACTCAGGGCAATGCATATTTCCCAAATATTGTCAAGTATGAACAAGAAACTGTGTGCTTTAATTATATTCTTCCACATATAACTCGTACACACCACCTCAAATACACTAAACAATATGCATCTTCAGCGCGTTCAAATGAAGGGTGAAAAACTGGAGATTTATAGAATGATTTGAGAATCTTTACACTCAGCCACTTCAGTAATATGCAATCCGAATTATGTTCTCCAGAAAATAGAACGCTAAATTCCAGGCATTTTCCATGATAGGTGATCATTTGGTGCAGAATAAGGTTGCTTTCCTCGTATGGGAAGCCTTTGAGCCTTCCTGGCTGGTTTCAACTTACAGAAAAATCATGCATAAGTTGTGCATCTCACTCTCTCATATTCATGTGTCAGTAAAAAGCATTAAAACAAAAACAGAAACGCACTCCTGATTCTCCACTTAACCACAAGCATAGGGTGAGCCCGTTCTTTGGGAAACAAAGGGAAAATGGTTTAAACTCCACGTTCTCCTAGAAAGGGTAATTTTTAGTGCAATTATGAAGGGAAGTGATTCAGGTGTTCTGTACGCTTGAGAGTGTACGAAGGTGAGCCCCAGGTGAGCAGAAGCAATGCGCATTGTCCATGCCCTCCCACACCTCGCACGATCATTCCAGACTTTCTCTTTGGGTTCTCGGGAACACAGAAACAAACTGATGTTCCTTAACCTGCCTTCATAGGGGTTGTGGATAGAAACAGAGTTCTTGTCAGCAGTGCCCTGCAGGGGGCTGAAAGGGCTTCACTGTCCCTCCCACCCATGCACACGCCTTGCCCAGTGACGTGGGCGACGTTCATCTCCACCAATCATTTCTGAATGACAGCCTGCTGTTTCACACAGAAGGGCTCTGTTGAGAATCAATCTTGCGGATTTTTCAGAATGAGATGTTTCCATTCCATAATTTCAAGCTTGGCCAGCTCTGAGCATTATTCTGTCAGGTAAATAGGAGCCCGAGGAAGGAACACATGTGGACTCATTATAGGCGAAGGGACGTGAGAAGGATTTTCTTGTTCGGAGTTTATCCAGCGGGATTTATAGTTGATCCAATAATTGCTTTAATAGCAGTGCACGATTCGGAGCACATCTTCAAACATCCGTGTACCTTTGATCATTCCCTGGAATGCGGCACTTAAAAATGACCTGAGTTGTAATCACAAGGGCTGACGACGTGAGCAAAGGCAACGCTGGAGACTTGTGTGATCACGAGTTAACAAGCAACGGGTTGGTACCCCTGTGAATATTGGGATGGTAGATTCTAGCTTTAAGTGAAATTTAAGATCGGTTTGAAGGGCAGTTTTTTACAGAGTACATTTTTTTTTTAAGATTTTATTTATGTATTTGACACAGAGAGACACAGCGAGAGAGGGAACACCAGCGGGGGGAGTGGGAGAGGGAGAAGCAGGCTCATAGCGGAGGAGCCTGATGTGGGGCTCAATCCCAGGACCCTGGGATCATGACCTGAGCCGAAGGCAGATGCTTGATGACTGAGCCACTCAGGCGTCCCTATGGACTACAATTTTAAAAACAGCTACACAAGTGGATGAGGGAATATTATCAGAGCCCATTAATGTTCTTGGCAACTGCCTCCAATTGCTTTGTATGGTTGAAAAAGTCACTGTGTTTCGTTCAAATCTTTGCAGATAATTTTCAGAGCACCTTTGGGAACTCTTAACTGTCTTCAGAGCAGCATTCCTGATGTGTTCTTCAGATTACTGTTCCTCAAGTATTAGTGGGTATTGTTATGGGTGGGCTGGATTGTGACCCCCCCCCTCCAATTCATATGTGGACATTCTAACTCCAACTACCTTGCTAGGACGTAGGACCTTTGAAGAGGGGATTAATCGAGGTCCGTAGCGTGGACTCTAATGCAATATGACTCATGTCCTTATGAGAAGAAGAGATTAGAACACAGACAGGCACAGAGGGATGACCATGTGAGGACACAGAGACAAGATGGTGTCTACACGCCAAGGAGAGGGGCTTCGAGAGGAACCAGCCTCTGTCATGCCTGGATCTCAGACTCCCAGCCTCCAGGATTAAATTGTGAGAAATGAACGTTGTTGAAGCGTCCCCAATCTGTGTCCTTTGTTACAGCAACCCTAGCAAACTAATATTACAGAAGAAAGCAATCCCCATTGCCACGAAAGGTTGGGAAGACAGAGGGAAATGCAAACGCAAATTCTTCAGGTTAGCATTTTGAACAGCCTTGTGTCTTGTGACTCTCCAAGAAAAATGATCATGTGCAGTGTTTTCCAAACGTCTCTGGCCATAGAGCCTGTGAACTCTGGTGACTCTGAGAAACCTTTGTTCTGATAAATAATCCTTTTTGGAAACATTGCCCTGCACCAAGGTGCTCTGATTAATAGAAATAGCCATTCATCCCCAAATACCCCCTGTTTGCATATCACATTTTCCCAGCATCCCACTTAGTGTTGCTGTGTGCGGTTATCAACCAGGAAGATTCCTCTGAAAAGAGGTCCAGTCCTGATTTCTCTTCCAAGACACACCGTCCGACATAAATGAAAAAAAACATTGCCCGTAAGCAAAACATAAAAGAGCAACACCTCATATGGCAATAGTGGTTTCAAGGTTACCACGCTTTAATACATCTTCCTCCATCCCAAAGGTTCTATGAAAGAAAGAACTTTCTTTCTTTTCTTTCCTTCTTTCTCTCCTTCCTCTCTTCCTTCAGTCTTTCGACAGAGAAAGAGATGAGCCATAAATGAAACAATGTTGGGCAGCTTATTGGAGTATTTAAGACCGTGACTTTGGGGTCCGTTCCAGCTGCCTAGAACACTCTGCCTAGGAAAACCCATTAACCCATCTGAATCTCAATTTCTTCATCTACTCAGTGAGAGAAAATACAGGACACGGTTGTGCGTCTCAGGGTGAAATTGAGAATTCAAGGACCTGGTAAGAGTAAGCAAGGAACAAAGAGCCCGGTGAAACAAATACTCATGAAGCCCTAGGTGTTGTCTCTATCAAGTTTCTCTCAGCCCACAAAGGCATGATTCCGATGGCTCCCCAATGGTGTCCTCTCATATTCCAGCTCCTCTGCTTTTCCACCGCACGTAACTCACTTTTTTCAGACTGGCAAATAGGGACGGATGGCCCAGAGCTTATTCAGAGCTAAGTGATCTGATGAAAGTACTATTTTCATCCTATAAAGAAAGATCAGCTCATCAGAATTCACATGAGCAAAGCTGCGGGACTAACCTCCACATTTAAGAAGAAACTTAGAACTTCAAGAACATATCGCCCCAAAATAGTGATGCCCACCAGCGTGTCAGAGACACCAGCGAAATGGATCAAAGGGGTCTTACTGAAAATTACCTACACACCAGAGAAAGCACGGTTGACATTCAGCATAAAGTCGAGTCCCCAGTTTGGCTTTATGACCCTCAAAATATATCCTCCAAATAGAGGACAATGCTTACCTTTGTTTTGTTGTGTTTCATAGTGAGTTTGGGGCATGTGTTTGGGTCTTTGATACGAGTTTCTTCCGTCTTGCATCTGTACAGCTTGGGTTCCTTTTCATGGTTCAGTGTTTATCATTAAAGATGATAACGGCCGTTTAGACATCAGTGTACTTCCAACACTCAGATATTATTCAGTGGTGCACAGGTGAGCATGACACACATGCTTCTCTTTGCCGGATTTAAACTTAAGGCCTTTCATGAGGTCATTTTCCAGGTCAAATATATAAATATAATTATTTTAGATTTATTTTAAAATTTTTATTTTAAAATTATTTTAAAATAAACAAAAGAACACAACCCTATTCCAGCAATTCAAATCACAGCCAACACTTCATACATCAGTGTAAGGCAGAGGCTGCAGACGGCCCAGTGTACAGCACAGAGTGGGTCCGCATGGTGTTTTCTTGTATTTGTGTTTTCATTTCAACTTATTTTGAAATAATCATAAATTCACACACAGTTGCACAAAAGAGTGGAGAGAGATTTTGTGTACCTTGCATTCATTTTTTCCAAATGTAACTGCTGCTTTTTTTTTAAATTTCAATTCAGTTAATTGGGGCACCTGGGTGGCTCAGTCAGTTGAATGTCTGCCTTCAGCTCAGGTCATGATCTCAGGGTGCTGGGATCGAGTCCTGTGTCAGGCTGCCTGCTCAGTGGGGAGCTTGCTTCTCCTTCTGCCTCTGCCCCTCCCCTGCTTGTGTGCTCTCTCTCTCAAATAAATAAATAAAATCTTTAAAAAATAAATTCAATAAATTAACATATAGTATATTATTAGTTTCATAGGTAGAGTTTAGTAATTCATCAGTTGCATATAATACCCAGTGCTCATTAAAGTGCCCTCCTTAATGCCCATCACCCGGTTACCCCATCCCCCCAATGTTCATAGCAGCAATGTCCACAGTAGCCAAACTATGGAAAGAGCTCAGATGTCCATTGACAAATGAATGCATAAAGAAGATATAGTGTGTGTATATGTGTATATGTATAACACACACTGGAATATTACTCAGCAATCAAAAAGGATGAAATCTTACCATTTGTAACAATGTGGATGGAACTAGAGGGTGTTATACTAATGAAATAAGTCAATCAGAGAAAAATAGTTATTGTATTAGTTCACTCATTTGTGGAATTTAAGAAACAAAACAGATGAACATAGGGGAAGGAAAGAAAAAATAAAATAAGATGAAAACGGAGGGAGACAGACCATAAGAGGAGACTGTCTAACTCTAGGAAACGAACTGAGGGTTGCTGGAGGGAAGGTGGGTGGCTTTTTCTTGCTATTTTTTACACACTTAGTCATTTAAAGACAGCAACGGGGAACACATTACACATTGTTAATAACATCTTCCATTTATGGTGAAATTAGTACTGCCCCTGTAGGAGCCCCTAAATGCCGGCTTAAAGTATCCGTTTGTTCCACAATATGAAAGAGCTGATGAAAGATGAGATTTGGAAAGTAAATTTTACTTGACGTGATTCAAAACACCTACGTTTGACAAAAACGTATAAAATTTGTTAAAAACCTTTGCAAAGTGTTTAAAGTATCCGTTTGTTCCACAATATGAAAGAGCTGATGACAGATGAGATTTGGAAAGTAAATTTTACTTGACGTGATTTAAGTTTCACAAAAACGTATAAAATTTGTTAAAAACCTTTGCAAAGTGTTTTCAATTTTGATGGTTTTATTTCCTTGGTTTATAGTTTATTGCCTTTGCCTACAATAGAAAGGATTATTTTTCAGTTTCTGGACAGCAGAGATTCTGTATCTAGCCAGAATGATTTCCTGTACTTTATGTTGACTTTATTGTATTCTTCACTGTTTAAGGAACGAAAAAGAACAAAGGTTTCCGTTTCCTTCCTTGTTAAAGAACTAATATTCTTTATAAACGTGTTACCTCCTTTTTGTATTATTTTAAAATGTTTTATCAACACTAACTGTGGTCTTTTTCAAATGTGATTTATTGAACATCTACAATTGGTTAGATTTGGGTTTTAGAATTTGATGTCTTGTTTCCCTTAAAAATCGGAAGATTCGGCCACAGAAGACCCATGTTTTCGCAGGCAAACCGGGTGGGGTGCTCTGTGATTCCAAATCAAACAGACGCAGAGATTGGTCAGATTTTCAGCAAGAAGTATGCGAGTTTCTGTCTGACCGCTAATCTCACGCAGAGCTGAGCCCTAGCTGGATTCCCCAGCTCCCAGTCCTGTTCTTTCCCTGCTGGAAGTCTGGGGCTGTGCATATGCCTGCTTGTCCCATTGACCTTCTCCCACCCTGCTTAGTTTTTTAAAACATTTTTTAAATTTAAATTCAATTAATTCATATATAATGTATTATAATTTTCAGAGGCAGACATCAGTAATTCATCAGCTGCATATCACACCCAGTGCTCATTCCATCAGGTGCCCTCTTCATGCCCGTCATCCAGTCACCCCATGTCCCCACCCACCTCCCCTCCAGCAGCCCTCAGACTTACTCTTCCCATATTCTTCATGTCAGTTTTTCTCTCTGACCTCAGCGGGATTTACATAGGAGACTCTTATTCGAGGTTACTCTGACGTAATTCAGAACCAAAGGCACGTAGTTATATGTGTGAGAAGTAGAAAGACATATCAAAACTGTTGATTGCACAGCAAAGAAAACGATCTTGTGCGATGGACAGAAATCGGGAAGAGTGAAGGGAAATCACTGAAGATTTTCTGATGCTCCCTTTCGGTATGAGACCAGATCTGTGTGTGGGCATTTGTCAGGGCTCAGGTGGCTATGTGTTCTCTTGACTCCATAGGTCATCGACTCTTCAGACCTGCTCAGTAACAAAAAGGGTGTCCCAGCCCCCAGTTGGACTACAAATATAGAGGATGACTCTACAGAAGTTCCCTAAAGGAGTCATGAGGACCAGTGGAGGTGGGCTGGAGGACCACTGACCCGCCTCAACGGTAAGCCAGTATCGATGAAATTGGCATGGTTTGGGTATGGACCAAGATAGAACGTTTGTCATCTTGTGGGATGTGGGTGCCTGGTTTTCATGTTCCAGGATGGGCTCGCGTTCTTTCTTGATGAAAATGACGTTGCAGAGGTCAACCTTAAGTTTCCCTGGGTCACTGTGTCTTCATCTGTCATAGGTGTGTAAACAACTGACTCGTTCAGAGCCTTCCTGAGTGTAGCCTATTTGAAACAGCTCTGGATCCCCTTTTCCGTTCCTATGCGGGAGGAGCTCATGCTCCTCACCTGAAATCAGCAAAACTCTAGTGCCCCGTGTTGATAGGACACTCTGCTGTTGCATTTCCTTCCTTTTGTTATATAAGTATCCAACCTCACGGAATGTGCACCTGACCTAGGTCCGACCTCTGTGCTGTTTAGCAGGGAAGCAATTGTGGGGGTGGAGTTCTCTCTATATATATTATATAACATATATAATTATACTGTAAATATAATATGCAATTATATAATATATTATATAGATATATATAATATATGCTATAGATAAATACATAATATGTGAAACACATACAGATTGCTCTTCATTCAACCTTTGCTCTTATTCATAATCCTCCTCTTGTGACCTTAGATGGTCAGGTCAGACTAAACACATTCATCTCCTTCTTACCATATTGAACCTCTTTTGAGACTTAGCTCGGTGTTCTTAACGGCCCGTAACATGTTCCTTTCGGTACTCAATTTGGCAAAATGCTGAGGCTCTTTGAGCTTCAGTGTAAAGACATCATTTCTTATTTCTCTTGACAGATAATCTTAGTACGTGTAATGTGTAATTCAGTTGGGCATGGGGGGAAAAAGTGTCAATATTCTCAAAATAGAGGGGCGCCTGGGTGGCACAGCGGTTAAGCGTCTGCCTTCGGCTCAGGGCGTGATCCCGGCGTTGTGGGATCGAGCCCCACATCAGGCTCCTCCGCTATGAGCCTGCTTCTTCCTCTCCCACTCCCCCTGCTTGTGTTCCCTCTCTCGCTGGCTGTCTCTGTCTCTGTCGAATAAATAAATAAAATCTTTAAAAAAAAAAAAATTCTCAAAATAGAAATAGACTACTATCGACCCTAAATAAAGAAGAAAGGCATAAAGTACAGTTTTTTTTCCCTGATGCGGATGCTTATATTTTAATTGAAAAATTTAATCTGTTTTTAGATTACCCGAGGGAATTCCAAGAAGCTTAGCTACTTTAAATAACAATAATTTTATAAAATGCTCCGAAGTATTTATCAATACACAATAGTAGTAATCAATCTTTCTAAACTTTTGTTAAGTTACTTAGATTTTGGGTATTTAATTGATGGATAAGTGAAATGCTATTTCATGTGCTCTTCAATGAATGAACATAGGAGCGAGATGTAGCCCTAAGTTCATAATTACATCCACTTATTTTTTTCTAATTTACTTTCAGAGCTCAACATTTTGTATTATATAAGAAGTCTATTTTGATCCATTCTTCTTCTTCCTCTTTTTTTTTTTTTTTTGCTGCTGACAGGAAACTCGATTTCAACCTTTCAATTTAACTATTTTTTATAAATCTGGACTGGGGGGACTTACTATGTTTAATAACTATTTCTAGAAAGAACATGTACGACTCCCCTGGGTTCTTTTTCTGAACACTAAGTAAATATCAATAACAGCAAATCTCGTAATCATACGTAAATCCCATTACTGGAATTCAAATTACTTTGTGAATTTTGGAGAAAAGTGAAGGATCATATTTTCCAAAGTAATCCACTTTATTATATCTGTGGATTAATTTTTCAGTCAATGCACATTTATTAACTGCTGTTTTCCTCTTATAAAATATCTTAAATTGACTTAAGTAAAAATATAGAGAGAAAATTCTGAAAAGCAGTTAATCTCAGTATAACATATCATATGTACTTATTTATGCCCTTTTATTCCCCATATATTTTCCAAGAGGACTTTGCTACCTTTGGGCTTTTGCTAATAACTGTGGTCATTAATTTCATCTCAGGGTAGATATATTGTGGTAGGAGCCTACTTCTCCAGAATTTACCCTGTTCTGCATCACAGTTTAAGATCAAGTGTGGGCATATCTGATTCCACACCAGTGGTGTTGTATGCACATTTCTTAGAGTCCAGTTGTGTGTCTTCTTGAAATGTGTGTCGACCCTGTTACTAGAACCTTTTTTACTTGTATGACCTACATGATAACATGGACCTCGGTCCCTACCACGTAATTATTGACCTTCCTGAATTCAGTGAATTCATGTGGAATTCCTGAATTCATGTAGAATTCCTGGAAAGATCATTCTGACAAGGGATATAGTTGCTCTTGTATTGAACACATGTTAAGAGGCTCCCTGGTGATGAACAATCAAACTTGACTTTACACCTAATGAAAAACTACACAGCCCATGTTAAAGGAATGGATGAATGTGAGTCATGGAAGTACGTTTCAAACCATTATGGGTGGTAGCTCTTTAAATTTGGGGCTAAGTTGGCAAGACTGATGGCAATCAATACTGTATCTTTTTTCTTCAATATTTCACATAATCTCCCTGATAGTTTACCTGGAAATCTAATTATATTTTCTCGGATGTAAGAAAGGAAAAGCCACACTCACAATGAAATGATAGAAAGCATTTGTGATAGATGGTTGAGGACTGTGGGTTACATGGGGTGGGCGTGGGTAGGCAAAAGGGTAAAAACTATGGAAAGAGGCCATCTTCTGTAAAGTATGGCACAAGAGGGACACCGAGATTTCTGACAGCTTCCGTATTAATTCTGTTTATTGGTATTTTTATAAATGATCCACCCCGGCATGTCCAGCTCAAGGGGAACATCAGTAGCAGCCTATTAGTAAGGTGCAACTCTTTACAGGGAGGTTACGCATCATGCGTTTTGGCATATTATGTGACAGGCTTGGAGGGCCAGTCGGAGCAAAACGGAGCTGCTGAGATATTTGCATCTTTGTGAATCACTCCTTCACAGCTGAGGTTTTGCTGCAAATATTGATGCTTCAAATGTTTTCCCTTCTGCTGAAGGGCACGTTTCGCTGCAAATCATCAAGGTGGATTGATAGAATGGCAAATGTGCAAAGGGGGAGAAGTCTAGCTCCCCAGTGACGGTGGCTGTGGAAAGCGTGGTTCTGCCTGTGGCTCTTTGGGAAGAATACCACTGAGATTGAGCAATAAGAATGAGAGGAGAGAATAGTTGTGTATCTTCCTTCCCTGGTGCTCAAGAAGCGTACATCTGTAGTGTGTGAGGTAGGAATTCAACATGGCTGGGGCTGGAGCCGAGCAGAAACAGAGACCATAGCCCCTAAAGCAGCTAAAGAATATATTTAAATTTCTGGATGGATTAACATTTCTACTCACACACCAGTTCTCAGATATGCTTCGAGTTGCACTGAAGATCTGAGTGACATAAGACCCAGAACATGACATACTGGTTTAATATAGCAGCATGATGATATCTGAGTCATGAACACTATCGTCTTTCTGAGAAACAAAATAATGAGTCAAAACTCACATGATATTTAAGAGAATGACTCCTAGGCGGGCGGGTGTCAACTCTGTAGAAATAAGGACATAATTGATCATTGAGTGTGTTTATGGAATTAAGCAGTGTGGGTCAGAGAATGGAAAAATTTTCAAATAACTGGGTTTAAAAGATAGGGAATCATTTTGGGGGGTTGTACGCTAGATAAATGCTTTCAGGCAAGTTTATCTCAGGGTTGCAGTGACCCCCAACTGGTTGCTTAGGGAAAGTAACTAAGAATCCATGCAAATGAAGACCGTCTCCACAGCAGGAGAAATGAATCTGCCCACCAGGATAAAGACACAAGAGTTCAAAAGACAATTCTTTTACATCCTCACCTTGAACTTGGCATTTGATGGCTTAATTTGAGGCTTATTTCCAAAACCCTCCAAAGAGTTGCCAGACATGAGGTTTGTAAGATAAATCCCATATCGTGGAACCAAGCATAAAAGAATAAAACATATATACAGAAAGATTTGCTGTGTCTGACTGATCAGCACCCACTTCATGTGCTCAACACAGTGAGACATAGCTTCAAATGCAGAGTTACGATAGCATGCCAGACAGAAAAAAAAAACGTGGGACAAAAGCATCTAACAGTAGAACCTTTTATTTGTCAATGTGATAACGTTTTCTTGACTCAGTATGTTCCACCCATAAAATGAAAGAACGTGGAGCACCTGGGTGGCTTAGTCTGTTAAGCACCCAACTCTTTGTTTCGACTCAGGTCATGATCCTGGGGTCCTGGGATTGAGCCCTGCATCGGGCTCCATGTTCGGTGTGGAGTCTCCTTGAGATTCTCTCTTCCTCTCTCTCTCCCACTCATGCTGTCTGTCTCTAAAATAAATCTTTGAAAGAAAGGAAGGAAGAAAGAAAAAGAAAGAAAAAAAGAAAGAAAAGAAAGGGAGAGAGAGAAAGCAAGCAAGCAGATCACTTGTAAGATCCTTTCCAGCTCTGAAATTCTGTGGTCATGAAGGGCCATATGCGTGATACGATTATAGTAAGAGCTCAGAAGGGGAGGAAGTAAGGGGAGCTGGCCCAGTTACAGATGGTTTCCATAGTCGGAGGGTTTGGGGCTCACCCTCTATGCCACAGGGCACGCAGGTGGACAAAATGAAAATGGTGAGGGTGATTCTATAGGTGAGAATATTAGCAGAGGTTGAGGGAAGGACCGTTGATTGGTGAGACCATAGGACAGTCTCAGTTTAACACAGAGAGTTCATTGAGAGGCACAAGGTCTAGAAGCAAATGTGTGAGCAAGACTCAAGATGGCCTTGAGGGACCTGCCAACAGGTTGCTTTTAGGTACGTAGCAACAGCAAGAAAGTAATGCAACCTATGGAGTAATTGGAAAAGACCCCATACGTGGAGCATTGCAGAAAAGAGGGAAATGCGGAGATGTTACTTTATATGTGATTTTTTCAAACTGTCTCTTAGCTTTAAGGCAGCCACTAGTCCTAACTAGGAGAGAAGGTGGGATTCCTTATATAGACAGACAGCGTGAGGAATGTAGAGATGTATCTAGAAGGTAGAGGAGTACTTTTGGAAGAGGGGGAGTGTATAAGCATTTAGTAGAAGCACCATGTGTAATGCCTACATGTATTAGCAGCAGCGGTATGGTTCAGAAAGACATTACAGGAAAGGAACCAAGAAAACAAGGGGAAATATTTCTGCCCCAGAAACCACAAGAACGTGATAGGAAGACAGACGAGGTTTGGCCAAGTGGAGCGAACAGAAGAACAAAGACAAGACGTGCATTCCCGTGAGGGGCCCTCCTCGCCTGGAAATGCCGATATAATGAGAAAAAAAAAACACGCGCATGTGCTCAAAAGGGACAAGATGAACCTCATGGGGTCCAGCCAGCTCTGCCCTGGGGGGCTGTCCTGGAGGGGATTTGGGTGGAAAACGGGATTTCCCTATGCATGCATAATTAGCCATGTTTTAGCTTCTGCAGACCTACCTGCGGCACCTCCAGCTGCTAACTGTAAAGGATATTGAGATGCTCCGTCTACTGCATGGCCCATACAACTCTCAACGGACCTAAGAGACTGAGTTTAGATAGTACAGTGTCATCGGCTAATGGGATTCCCCAAGGCCCAGCTAGCTGCTTCCTGCTTGGTCTGCCCCCGGGGTTTCCATCTCGGCACTGATGACGTTTGGGGTCATCAAACTGTGCGGCTGTCCTGGGGAATGTTTAGCAGCGAGGGATGTTTCCCAGCACCCCTCGTCTCTACCCACCAGAAGCCGGGAGCGAGCGTCCCAGTTGGGACAGTGAAAACATCTCCAGACATTGTCAAAATCCCCTGAGCGACCCCATTGCTACTCCTTTCCCCGTTAGCAGCTAAATGCAGCGAGGCACCTCACTTTTGTGTTAACGAGTTAAAGACTGACGGCTCTGAGTTTTATATGCTAGGCTGCACATCCCCCATGCCTTTATGAACCCAGAGTTAAGTCGGAAAAAGTCTAGGCATTAATATGTCCCACTAGGTAGCCTCGGTTATGTGCAAAAAGCCCTACCCCCTCCTTCGATATTTTGGGAGCTCAAAGTGCCGGAGAGAAAGGCTCTATACAAGCTGCTACTCCTTTCCCTCATAAGGGGCATTTTGGAAGACAGTGTCACCTCTCTGAAATGATTGCTTTCATCATCTCGTGAGACTTTGGAAGACGCCTTTCCAAGGTGGGCTCCAGGACTCCGTGCTTTGGGGGGGGGGGGGATGCTTTAACCCAGAGCCTCCGAAGGCCCTTCTGGTCCCCAGGAACGCCAGCCCGAGCCAAGCAGAACTGCACGCCTGCGTCTCCTGTCCCTGGCACGGAGGCGCACACGCCCAGAGCGGGTCTCTGATGCGCGTCGAGGGCTGTGGGAAAGCCCGCTGAATGGGCTCATTGAAGGGCCCTGATTACAATGCGGGCACTCTGAAGCTGGCAGAGTCTTCAAAGGATTCCAGGGAGCATTCCTCTGCCAGGGACAGCGAGGAGGTAAGAGACCTAAAGCCCAAGGACCCTCCTGCTTAATAGCAAAGCCCTGGAAAGCAGCGCTCTCTCCTCCCCATAAAATGCCGCTATTCAGGATCTTTCACATGCCAGACAGCACAACAAATCACTTTGCCAAACGTGAGCTTTGAAGTCGCGGCCGCTCAGCTCTCCAGAATGCCCTTCTGTGTCTGCTTATCCGTCGAAGACGCTCTGCAATTAGAGTGTTTACCCAAGCGCGCCATAAACTGCATGGTCACAGCACAAGGGATGGGGCAAGCAACAATTAGGCACTGACTGTCTGCTCTGTGCCAAAGGCGATATGGAACTGCTCCTATGGGTCATTTGCATCACACAGTCAATGAATGGGGTTAAAAGGGTTTGGATTTACGTCTTTGAGGTGGAATTCCTTTCACTTTTAGAGATAATGAGCTCTGTGGTCATCAGTCCTCCCCTTGGAAAGAACACAGGGGATGACGCCAAAGCCCTTCATCCTCTGGGTGCCATGGAGATTGGTTCGATTTTCTGGAAAACAGTGAGACTGGCAACTCTCACATCTCTGGCCATGGCTCAGTGCTCCCATAGTCTATGGTGCCCCATCACCCCTGATTCCTTCTGAAGTTACTTTTATCCCATCAGGCATCTTGTCCTTCAGCCTGGGTGAATGCCTTCCAACCAGCATGTACCCATCAGCACTTTGAGTTCTCGGTAGAGAGAACCGCAGACCTCACATCCCCACCTGACAGTTGCTGTTCAGCCTACTGGAAAGCATCCCCAAGACCAACAGAGCACACCATTGTGATATCGGGACACCAACACTTTTCCAGGGGCAACAGGCAACCTCAGTTCTAAAGAAGGGTGACCACAGGAAGCCATTGGCCATTGGGGAAGCTGTTGGCCATTGGGGAAGCCATTGACCATTGGGGAAGCCATTGGTCCTTACGGCAAATGCGCTGTGGGGCTTGAGATTAGTGGGAGATCAGTGGCTCTACCCAAGGAGGCTGCAGACTTGGAACCCTACCTCTGTATGAAAACTCCAGTTGCTACTTCCTTCTCCCCAGAAGGTGCTTCCTCTTACTCCGTTGAGATTGGTATTTGTGGGAACCGCACACAATGCATTCTGCAGCCATTGGAGAAACGTGAGACAAGGTATGACTTTCAGAGTCCCCACCGAAGAGCCGTGGAGAGATGCAGTTTGACAGCACCGAGTTCCATTTTCATGCATTCTTCGCAAGCGCTCGTCTCCTAAACCTGCAGAAGAAGGAAGCTGTCCTCAATACAGAGCCTTCCCCTAGACTGTCACCTGCCCTTCAGGAACATAAAGCCAAGGGACAGAAGAACAAAGACGAAGGATTTGAATCCCGGGAAGGAGTGTGCTTTGGCAGCCTTTTACACCTGTGTAATTAGCATAGGACATGAAGTTAGTTATTTGGAAGTTTTGTTTTGTTTTTAAGAGCAAGACGGGTATAAAGTCAATAAACACCTGCTAGGTCAAGACTTGCTTCTCAATGAGACCAGATGACAGATCACTGTCTCTGCAAGACCATTTCTTAAATGTCAAGTGACCAGTTAATTTTCTTGAACTTCTTTTTTTTTTTTTTTTTTTTACAGTGAGATTGATGGAAGTGTTGTTGTTTTGCTTTCAGAAAAACCCGAACCTAGGTTATCATTTAAGGAAAACCCCTTTGGGGATGCCTGGGTGGCTCAGTCTGTTAGGTGTCTGCCTTCGGCTCAGGTCATGATCCCAGGGTCCTGGGATCGAGCCCCACATCAGGCTCCCTGCTCGATGGGAAGTCTTCTTCTCCCTCTACTTCTACCCCTCCCCCACTCATGCTTTCTCTCTTTCAAAGAAAGAAATAAAATCCTTAAAAAAACAAAACAAAAAAACCACCTTTGGCGTGTCCATACATGCCCGCCCATCACAAGAGCTATGCACAGAGTGCCCGGAGACCACACTACCCTGTGCTTTCTTAGCAGCCTGTGTGCTCGTGAAGTTTGGTCCTTGCCAGCCAGTTCTTTCCAGAAAGCCTAGAGTAATTAAGTGGAGAGAGCCTGTTTTGTTAACTGGTGCCAAGAAAAAAAGATCAGATAAGGAGAAGTCACTGTGAGGAGGAGGGGTGGGCTGTTGCTTCATTTTTAACAAACGCTGTGCCTTCCCTAATTTTGCTATCTTCCAACGCTGCATCATTTGTGAAACGTTCATCGAATCAAGGGGTGATTGAAACAGAGCAAAACGTGGTACCGAAAAGAATGTTCCTTTCTTTATTGGTGAGAGTAGCTCCAAGATCACAGAATGGTGGGGTCTCCAAAAGACAGAAAGAAACACAGCTGAGTTGATTTTACATCAGACCCAATTTCTGGGTATTTGGGGAGATGCCAATATATAGATTTTTTTTTGAGAGAGAGCGAGCACATGAGGGGGTGATGGTGCAGGTAAGCCGAGGGAGAGGGAGAGAGAGAATCTTAAGCAGGCTCTACGCTCAGCATGGAGCTCACTCTGGGCTCAATCTTACAACCCTGAGATCAGGACCTGAGTCAAAACCAAGAGTCAGACCCTTAACCGACTGAACCCCTCAGGCACCCCTAATTTTTTACAAAATATTTCTGGTCCGGCACCGTTTCTGTTTTCCACAGGCGTTTCTTTGGAAGCCAGAATGTAAGGGAAACGTGAAGGACTAACTGCTACACCCCAAATATGCCTGGTGGGAGAACTAGGAAAGGACATGTAGTCACCTTTGTGTTCGGTTACAAGCCGTTATCCTTCTCTGTTACAGCTTCCGTGTCCTGAAAAGTCTTGTGGGCCATTGCTAAAAATTAGAATTGTTAAAAATAAAAGAGGCAGAGAAAGAGAGGACATGAAGTTGCCCACGTGGCATGCTGTTTAGTGATCAGGCAGCTTGCTGGGAGGGCAACGAGAATCAGGACCCCACCTGTGGGTACCCATAAAATCTAACGTATGTTGCCATGTGTATAGTCTCACACCCTTATGTGGTCTCTCCGAAAAAAACCCAACACAAAACAGTGTTTGTCACTGAAAAGAAAGGAAAGGAACCACAAAATGGAAGAAAAAGTGGTAGAATGAAAAGGTCTCAAGAGATGAGAAGATTCAATTTGTGGACTGTGACTGGACCCCACAGACCAGGGGGAGGAGGAGGAAGGCATTACTTTCAGAACAAATGGGTATATTTGGACGAGCGCTCGAATGATGAGATCAAACTATTGTGATTTCTCATAAGTGGGAAGATGTGGAAGCCAAAGAACTTCGTCCTCCCAAGGAGAAGTACACCTCAAGCGTGCGAGATTTGCAGCAAAAATGTCCCAATGCTAAATAAATGACAGTCTTCACATTTCCACTGTATCCAAGGTGCATGGGTCTGAGTTCATGCCTGATGGACAGGTTACAAGGCTGAGAGGAGCCGAGTGGCGGATACTCCAAACAGAAGGACATGCAGGTTCAAGGGCAGGACCGAGAGAGAATGGCCCGTGTGTGGAGTTCTAAGTAGGCTGGTATTGCTCAGTTCCAGCCGGCACGTAGGATGGATGGCACTGGGTAGCAATCAGCCTGTAATTCTAACAAGACCATGAACCAAGAAAATCACCTTGCCCTTGTCTCATTTCCCCACCCTAAACTGGAAATCATGATGCCACCCAAGGTAGGAACCTCCCAGATCCTGCAGGAAGGGTAGCCACGCCGTGCGCTACAGGCTCTGTTGAAAAGCAGGCCAATGCGACCCAAGAAACAGTCATGGTGCACACCCTCCCCCTTGTGGTCTGTGCCCTTGATGGCTGTGGCTTGTGGTCTGTGCCCTTGGGGGCCCTGTCTCAGCAAGCATGCCACGCAGACTCACAAGGGATGCCGTTTCGGGAAATATTTATACCCAGAGTAAAATCCATGCACTGCACAGATTGCTTATCATTCCTGAATGGAACCTCTGGAAGCAGGAAAGACTCCGTACCCTGAAATTATTACCACGGTGTGGATCTAGTCCCTTACTCCACGAGCAGGTGCAATCAGCAAACGTGCGGTGAGTCACATGGCACCTTGGAAGGTGCTGCAGAAAGCAGAGAATCCAAAAAAACGGAGCCATGCGGGGTCTTCACACGTGCATGTGGGACTGAGCCGAGCCCACAGAAGGCGGCTCAGAAACAAGGGGTGTGAACACTGAAATCCTGCACTGGGTATTGCAGATAAAAAGCCCGGAGCCATTATTTATAAGCGCATTTATGAAGACTTTGATGGATGACAGACCTCTCCTGCTTTGAAGGCAGATGGCTTTCCCTGCAGGACAGGAGTCCCTCCTTTGTGGGAAGGGATGGACTTGAGTGCTCCTAAGACGGGGCATAAAATGGAGGGGAGGTAGCGCAGGCATGCGGCGGGGGGGGGGGGGGGGGGGGGGGACTTGGCCCAGTGACCGAGCGTCCTGAGAAGGCAGAGCTGTGTGAGTCACAATGCCCGGGAACCAGGAACACTGACATATCACTCCCAGGGGGACGGCCCGAGAACATCAGTCAGGCAGAGAGCCAATTCAACCTTCCTCTGCCCTTTGGTGTAGACAGACCCTCAACGGATTGCATGAGCCCCACCCACGTTGGGGAGGGCCGTGGGTTTTATTGGGTGCACTAAGTCAAATGCTCATCTCATCCGCAAATCCCCCCCCCACACACACACACACTCACACACCCACAAGTAACACCTGACCAGCTACCTGGGCATGATGACCCCGCAGGTGGACACACAAAATTAGCTGTCAGCCTGCTGGGCTGGATTCGGACTGTGCCATATGCACAAAGCTGGGGCCACACTTCCTAACACCCGCTTCTGCATTACACTCGCAGACCCCCTCCCCGTCTGATCACGTTCTCTTACTCCGGCTCCGAAGCATTCACATACACCACTGCACTGTTTTGTTGGTACAGTACTCGACTAAGTTCACACTGGGGGATGTTTTCATCCCCATGGTCACGGCTTTCGTGCTCCGTCCTCTAGAAAAGGGACAACTCCCAGGAGCACAGATAGGAAGGAGCAAAACCAGAGCGCCGTCTCCTCCTTCGGACCCCGTGTCTTCCCTATGATGCCACACGCCCATCGCAGAGCTCCCGGGAGCCTTTTTTAAGAATCACGGATGTCCATTTGTAACGCGGCACTAGGACATCGGCCTGCCCGGAATCAACAGTTGCTATGGTAACAATTAACAGTTCAGATCAAAATGCCATTAACGTGGAGGTAAAAGATCAGTTCTTTGAAAATGAATAAAAAAGAATTTCCTGGAGTAGGGACCGTCGTTAAGGCTGTGTTCCGGACAGACCTCACTGCGGACCGGCCGCAAGCATCCATGGTCTGGAAGCTGTCCTTGCAAATTTTGCCAAACCCGCGTGCTTTCTCTCGAGCTGCCTCGTTTGCTTAGATCCTTTCGTGGTTGTGTGTGTGTGTGTATACTCTTTCTGGGGGTTCAAGTGCAGAGTAATAGAAGAGTTTTATCAGCACGGGCGCCTGGGTGGCTCAGTTGGTTAAGCATTTGCCTTCGGTTCAGGTCATGATCCCAGGGTCCTGGCATCGAGCCCACGTTGGGCTCCCTGCTCAGAGGGGACCTGACTTCTCCCTCAACCTCCTCTCCCTGCTCATGCTCCCTCTCTGTCTCTTTCTCTCAAATAAATAAATAAAATCTTCAATAAAATGTTTAAAAAGGTTTATCAACAGATAGCTCTGAGTCTTTCAAACTCAGATCTCCCGAAAAGAAGGGACATTTCCGCACAGCCCCTGCGTAAGGCATCGGTACGTGCTCAAAAGTGCTCCTGAGTAATTGGAAACTGTCCCGCCTTACCCACCACCCTCTTTAGAAACTTATTAGGCTGATTCCTTAGTAATAACAGTGTAAATAGCATTAGGAGAAGGACTTAAATTGTTTCCTTCCAAACACTAACTCCCGTGTAACTAAACCACTTTACTCGTAATTATTTAACAGGGAAATTATCACTGGAGCAGAACAAAAGGGAAATTCTTTAAGTTACAAAATGTTTTTTTGTAGACTCGAGGGCGAAACAAAAAAGCACATTCGCGCACTTAGGCCTTTCTTTTGTAAATCATCCAGCAGCGTCGGCCCTACTCTATAGACGCTCAGACTCATTTTGAAATGATTTTTGACCCGGGTGTGAGATCCAGCCCACCCTCTGGGGTTCTCGATAGAATCCGTCGAGGCCCCGTTTTTGAATTAAATATGTATGGATCAAACCAAAATTGGAAGGCGTGGTTCTGCAAATATCTTCTTAAAGGTCCAGATAGTAACTATATCAGACTTTCAACTCTTACAAACCAAGAAACAACAGTGGACAGATTATGTAGGCACATATATTATACAGTTATTGAACATTGAACCATTTAGGCATCTGGAGCTCGATTTCGACTTAGGTCATGATCTCAGGGTTGTGAGTTCGAGTCCCAAGCTGGGCTCCATACTGAGAGCCCTCTCCCTCTCCCTCTGCCTCTCTGCTGCTCCTACTCTTCCTCTCTCTCTTGAAAATAAGTAAATAAATCTTAAAAAAAAAAAATTAACCATTTAGAAATGCAAAGACCATTCTTAACTCACCAACCATGAAAAAAAAACAAAGAAACATAGACAGCCGCTCAGATTTGGCCCTTGGGAGTCATAGTTGGACAAGCTCTGATCTAAAGTATTGAAAATGCTCTAAATTAGAAATACAGAGATGTTAGTAGAAATAAAAGTGTTCATACAGCCACAGAAGCTTACAGGTACAAGCTTATGGAATTATTTCACACATTTTAGCTTGTTTAATTTACAGAGTTCCGACTTCCCTACCGTCATTTTAAGCGGTATTCCCATTGGGAATTCTGTGGGAAGTCGTTTGATTTAATGCCATGCGGGCAGCCCCGTCTTTTGTCTGAAATCTTCATAAAAGGGACATGATTTGTGGCATCAGCCGGCATGTGAATGAGGGCCAAGCAGCTCTCTATGCTGTGTTATTGACATTGCCCTCAACAAGACAGGATTTAGAATAAAGCAGTAGGTAATGCCCAACACCACTGGATTCTCCGAAGGATTTTCAAGGATAAAATATGTGTGGTCAGGTTTCCAGTAAGGACTTTGGACTTTTACCTGCTTACATGTAGGGTTCTCTCTTGACTAGCCTGTTCCAACCATTGCTACGAGAAATAAAACTTCCATTATAGACATTTCTGTGTATTTTTTGGACGCCCCAATGAGAGTAAGCCCAACTCAGTTTTGCAGAAACCGTCCTGTGTGTGACACAGTGGACATTGCCAAGTTAAGTACTGAGTGTCCAAAAAGAAAGGAAACTGGAAAATGCGTGTCCCGTTCAATCTCGTAACGAACGTTATACGGAAAAATAATGGGTGTGATGTCCAACGTCATCTCAACACAGAGCCAGAAGTTAAGAAATCAGTAAAAATCATGGCAGAAGATGCTTGACTTGCTTCTTGACAGTGAAGCCAACTGTCACTCCGGGGTCAGGAGGTCCATCCAGCTTTCTGGCTCTGTCATTGACCACTCATCATCCTGTGGTTAGTCACCTGTTCCCCCTTCTCCCCACCCCACCTCCCGCCAGCCACGGGAATTTGACACAGAACTGAGGAATTCTAACAGTCCAGCCAGCTCTAGACATTTCTAGAATGCCTACCTTTTTGTCTAACCTGTACTTTTAGCTCAAATGCTCCTTGAGTCTTAGGACTTGGCCTTTGTTTCTTGGAATACCATCACGATGCCTATTCCCCTAAAAAGTATCTTGAAAAGAAATGATAATTAGAGGATGTAATAGAGAGAGGTGCTAACCAAAGCTACAATGGTAATTGTACTAGAGTGTATAAATGTATCAAGACAACATCACACGCCTTAAATGTTCACAATGCTCTCTGTCAAATATATTTAAATTTTAAAAACCTCAGAAAACATCTTGGCAATGGCTATGTTTTTTTTTTTTTTTTTTTTTTCTTGTGACCCATATAAACCCAGAACAGTATAAGCACAAGGATGATGGACTGGCCGGGAACCCGCTTCTCCCTCTCCCTCTCCCCCTCCACCCATCATGTCAGTCTCTCTCAAATACATAGATAAAATCTTCCTTACTATTAAAATAAAGGGAGTTTCTAAAATTTTTAAAATTTTAAAATTTAAAATTATTTGTGAGTACACAGAACATAAAATTTACCATCTCAGCCACTTTTAAGTGAACAGGTCGGGGCATTGAGTACATTCCCATGATTGGGAAATCATCCCCACCCACCCGTCCCCAGAACACTGTATGTTCCTACACTTAACCTCTCTACCCATTAAACACTACCCTCCCGTACGCCCCTCCTCCCAGCCCCTGGCAACCACTATGAATGTGTCTCTACGAATTTGATGATGTTAAGTACTTCCCATAAGTGGAATCATACAAATGTGTCCTTTTGTGACTGTCTTATTACGCTCCAGCATAATGTCCTCAAGGTTAGCAAAGGGAGTTTTTAAAAGCTCGTTTCACAAGGCACAAAATTGTAGAATACCATAACCCCAATTTAGGATCCTTTGGAACAAGCTCGGGTAGAATTAATGCGTCAGGAATCCAGTGATTGGTTCCTCCGTGTGCGAATGTGAGCAACATGATTAAAATGCATGTTTCCGTCCTCCCGACGGTGTCCACGTCCTGTAAAGACGTGGGGGCAGGTTCATACTCTAGTCTGGGGATTTCATTAGAAACTTTGGACTGAGAGGGAATATCTTCCAATTAAAAAACCAGGACATGGGGCAAGAGCGAATAAAAATGATTTAGAAGTACACGGGAAACCTACCCTGATCGATGTGCAAAGTGCTGATGATGACGTTGGAGTGTATAGGCAGCGGTGCCCAATCATAGCGAAATGTGCTCAATGCCGAGAAACAACATAGCGTCCTCTTCATATTGTGGTTTTCTTAAGTGGTCGTCTTGTTTTGTGGTTATGTCCTAAGAGAAGCCTCATTAGGCACTGCGTTTAAGAAAGATGAAACGGCTCCTGTTTCACAGCGTCAGGAAGGAATATTCTTCCCCACGCGTTTTTACGTCTTCTTGATTCATGGCTTCTTACCTGATTATTGATTTTCAAGAACAGTAGCGTATCTCACACTTGGGGTATCAGGAAGAATAATGTGTTTGTTTGGCCTTTATACAGGAGGGCAGACCTGTGCATAAGCGTAAAGGGCACTAATGTGTAATACACCATGACACTGAATTTTGCTTTGAGTGTCTTCACCAATTCCGTAGCCTCCGACGAGACGTGCATCTTTCATGCACAATGTGAAATGAAGCACCTGGGTGGATCGTGAGTCTTCAGAGGACATGGTCGCTGAAATAAATTAAAAATAAATTAAAAATAAATAAATAAAAATAAATCAAGACAACAAAAGCCAGAAAGTGAGCAATCCATAAAATAACCAGATACTACGTCTGCCCCTCCTCACTCCTGGGGGGCTCGGTACCACCCTTGGTCCTCCGAGCACAGTTTGAAAACTACTGGTAGTCTGTAAAGGGCCACCCCACTCAGATGTAAAACACACACACAAAATAATACACTATTATATTACAACCACGTAAACGAATTTGAATGCAGATGATTGATATTTTTTTTTTAAAGATTTTATTTATTAGAAAGCAAGCGAGCATAAGCAGGGAGGAGGAACAGAGGGAGAGGGAGAAGCAGACTCCCTGCTGAGCCCAACATGGGGCTCGATCCCAAGACCCTGAGATTATGACCCAAGCCAAAGGCAGAAGCTTAACCAACTGAGCCACTCAAGTGCCCCCAGATGAGTACTATTTCTAAAAATAAAAGATACCATCAACCAAGAGGAAAGTCAAGAATGTGAAAGACTATTTGAAACACATTTTACCCCAACTCTTTGTAATTAATATCAAGAATATAATAATGCAGTGTATTATAATGCATTCAGATACATAAGAATATGTTTATTATATCATCAACAAAGAGAGAATCCAGAATGCATAAAGAGTATTTAAAACATATTTTACCCCAAATGTTTAGGATCAATATCAAGAATGTGAGGATGTGTTGTATTATAATCATACCTTTATATATATAAGAATGTAAATTAATATGTGTATATATAAGAATATATAAAAGTACACACCCTCATACACAGATTCTGATAAATCAGTAAGAAAAGTGTGGGAAAGGGCACCTGGCTGGCTCAGTCAGTACAGTGTGTGACTCTTCACGTCCGAGTTATGAGTTCAAGCCCCATGTTGGGGATTACTTAAAATCTTAAAAGAAAGAAAAGTGGGGGGAAACTCCATACAAAATAGGCAAGAAACCAAATAGCACTTAGAAGAAAAAACGTGAATGGCCAGTAACACATGAACAGCTGTCTCTTACTCACGAACAGAGAAATTCAAGTTAAAACATGAATAAAACTCAAGGAAAACATGAAGCAAAAAAAAAAAAAAAAGGATCCTCTTACTGTTAGAGGGAGCCTGGATTGACACGGCTCTTTGGGAAGATTTCTGGAAGCTTCCATAGAGCTGAAGATGCACTCAGCATTGCAGGCAGCTGTCTACTTCTGAGAAGCTTGTGTACATAGAATCATAGGCAAGAATGTTCCCAGTAACTGCTAGTAACAATGAAAAGTTAGAAATCAGCCACATTAGAATAATTCATTTTAAGTAAAATGAATGAACTCTGGTTTCAGGTATCAATCCAATCCATATCCAACTTGATTATAAATGAAAGATGACCTTCACCGTACTATTTACATATGTTTTAAAACAGATGGTAGGTAGGTCGATGATTAATAGATAGATAGATAGATAGATAGATAGATAGATAGATAGATATGATGGATGCATAGATAGGTAGATAAATAGGATGGATAGATAATAGATACATAGATCGATCTAGATCATGGATGGATGGATAGATAGGATGGATAGATGATAGATAGATAGATAGATAGATAGATAGATAGATAGATAGATAGATAGATCATGGATGGATGGATAGATAGGATGGATAGATGATAGATAGATCATGGATGGATGGATAGATAGGATGGATAGATGATAGATAGATAGATAGATAGGTAGATAGATAGATAGATAGATCTAGATCATGATGGGTGGATAGATGGATAGATACATACATATATTGGATGGATGGATGAAGGATGATGAATTGATAGACATGATAGATACATAGATTGGGTGGATGGAGGATGGATGGATGGATGGATGGATGGATGGATGGATGGATAGATTGATGGATGAACAGGCAAATGCATATGTATTAGAATGATAAGAAAACCCAGGGATCCAAGAGAATGTTAAACCAAACTGATTAAGGTCTGCTGGGAAGAGAGTGAGGGAAATGAAATCGAGGGCATGTACATAGGGGGTTTAAAAATATTTCTCTAACATGTTTTAAAACCCATCGTAGAGAAAGCATAAAGGGAATATGACGAAGCTCTTGACTCTGCTCTGTCCTTTGCGTCCTCTACCACCGCTGCCTCTGTTCAGCCCCTCCCTCCAGCCATAAGGTTGCATTCCACAGTATCAAACCTGCTAATATTACCTCTTCAAAAACACATTTCTAGGATACGAGGAAAACTACACTATTTTCCTAGTGAGAAATGGTGACTCATAAGTCTCAAGTGTCATAAGTAATTTCCAAGTGAAATATGCTATTAATAATTGATATGTTTATTTTCCTCATTCATTCATTTCATGTTTTTTCCCCTGTTTAAATGTGATTGTTTTTATAGATCGGCAAACACTATCAAGCAACAAATAGTTGAGAGCTTCCCTTGTGAAAATATGAATTTTTTTAAGGAATAAGGCCTCTGGGAGTCTTGGGCATACCTTAAAACCTACAGGCATATGCTCACGTACTCAGATAAAGGGAGTCCGTCCTGGCAGTTAGCTCACACGTGTTTTATCGCTAGCCTCGGTTAGTCGCGAGAGTGTAAGTACCAGTGTCCCCCGAGTGTAGCAAACCTATGCCCCTGTCCATAGTGTCCTTCTGTCCTTGCTGCTTCTTTCTTTCCCATAATCGGACTTTGTGGTCTGGACTTGGTATTCCTTTCAACGAGGGAGGCAGTCCTGACTGTGGTGTCTCTGAAATCCTCAATGTGTCATGCAGCAGAAAGTAGTATACAATTTGATGTAGAGGGAAGCAAGTCTGGGAAGAGAACACCATACGTCTGGTGAGGAGGAGCAGAGTAATGGTACCAAGTCCTATGGCCCCTGCTCGGGTCATCCTTGCTTGAAAGGGAGGAATGTTGGAGACTTGTTGCCAACCTTTTTAACTAAATGCATCCCGTATACATATGTATATGACACACTCACATGAGCAAATATGTCTTATATATGCCCTACATATATGTCTCTCTCTCCCTCTGTATATACACAATTATTTATTACAATATGTAATTATACCTTATATTGTATGTTAACATATTGGTTATTAATATATTAACACTAGTACATTCATATCTGTAAGAACGCAAATGAATGTTATGCTAATTAACATTAGTATCTGCATTTATAATATGTTACATTATATATCAATATCACAATATATAATTTATAATATATTATAATAAATATATTAATATTTATAAAATATAATAAATTGTATATTATTCACATATTATTCATATATCATATATTGTTCATATATTATTCTTGACAGTAACATAGTTTATATTATATATATCATTATATTTATATTAATATAGTATTTCTATATTAATAAATACTATGTGCACAATAATTTAGAGTGTTTTATGTCACATAGGGTTCTAAATATGCTACATTTGTTGCTTTCACAATTTAATCTTCACAACAGCCATGAGCTAGGAGGTATTATACCCATTTTACCGATACCCCAAGAGTACCGATTCCCCAAAAGGCACCTTACATGACGTTCCAGGACAAGAAATGCTGAGGGCGCGCAGTGATTTGACTCCAGGCTGTGTGGCCTAGAGAGATCCCTTCCCAGCTGTTGGAAGTTGCCATTGGTTTCCCCTTCTCTCCAAGCGCGTGATGGCACCTCAGAGGATCTGAATGAAGCATATCCAGAAATCTGCCATATTGAATTTAGCAGTAACAGCTTCAAGGTTAATCCTCACCGTATGCATTCAGGATCCATTGTCACTATTTCAAGCATTGGACCACATCGCCATGTCACAAAGGCATTCCCACCTCCACACCAAACGAGGGAGGTGAAGGATCCTTGGTAAATCGTGTTTCTCTTGCTGGGGATACACATGTTGCAAAGGAGAAGTTGTAGCTGCATTTAGGTTAATCGCCAGAGAGAACCACGAACAGCCTAGGATCTATTTAAGTAGCTCGTGGATGGAACGTTCTCTATGTATTGAATATTTTAAGCCCCATTATCATCATTATCATCCACAGCTACATTTATCATCATCCGTGAGTAATGGAAAATGTTTTGCTAACTCCCAAAGTGCTGTGTGCTCATTTCAGAACGTCCTGTGCTCTTAATGCATCTCTTAATGATGGTTCCAAGTTGTGATGGGGAGCAGGGGCTTTGGAAGTCAAAAAGCCAGTATCTCATTGCAGCCTCTTCCTTAGATGGAGACAACCTTGCCCATCTTACAACAGACACCAATACACCGAGCTCAAATTACCAAGACTTCACTTACTGAAACCAAATGAAATATCGATAATTCTTTTTAAGGTAATTATTGCACATATCAAGTCACCTCTGATTTTCGTACAAACAAGCACAAAATGGAAAGATGAGGAGATAGTGCTGATGCATTCAGACGTTGACACTCCGAGCAAGGAGCTTCACCATAAAATAATCAGTCGCAGCTTTAAAGGAGATCTTACCTTATGCTTATCTTAAATAGGAGTTGGTCATCCAGATGAATTGGAATGGCAATCTGTGTGTGAAGAATTGGTACAAATACCAGAGCCTTGGGTTGGGTTCTTGAGAAGCAGAAGCTGAGACAAGAAGGTGGGTGCAGTTGATTCGCGGAAGGAAAAACCAGCAAAGAAGGTGGCCGGGGGAGGGGGGAGAAATGCCGGGAAGTGGAAAGGCATGACAAAGAGGCAGCTTCTGCATAATGCACCCTTGGTCTGACATCATGGAGTGGCTCGATGTCATGGTCTCCAGGGTGGAGAGGTAGGGTGTCGCTTTCCAGGCAGGACACCGCATTGTCAACCAAGGGCAATGCTCTAGAGGGAGACCAACTGTGCGCCATTGGCACCTAATTCGAAGAGCTGAAAGACAAGTGCGGATAGCTGAAAGATGAGTGTGCTGGCCCCATAACAGGGGCGGAAAGGGGGGGGGCTTGGGCAAGGCACCAAAACAGCATCACACCTACCAACTCCTACACGTGGAAGTCTCTTTAAACATTCATTTGCAATAATACGTCTCTTCCTGCTGTGACTCCTAATATGTATCGCTCAGAAATTCCAACGCCCTGAATTCCGATTAGACCATGATTCTTACGCTGGCCAAAATTGTATATAATTTAAGGCCATGGTTTCTAAATCTTTACGTATATCGCCACTGTAAGGTAAGGATCTGTAAATAGCAGGTCGTTGTTCTTTTGTTTTGTAAGATTTATTGGCATGATTTCAACATCTGTGGTTCGTTTTGTACACGTGTTTTCCCAGCTTATAAATCCATATATTTAGCTAGAGCTGATGCTTAGAATCGTGATTTCTCAATGAGAAGACGAAATGGATTTATTAGCAGGTTTTATAAATCAAGTGCAAAATATGTAGTTTAAACTTCTAAAAGCACAGATTCATGTATCCTTGCAACAAATCATGAGACTCAGTCCACAGAGTCCCACTGTTTTTTGCGTTAATCCAGTCAATTGCTGGGTAAATACTTCATGCTTTTTAATCCAATTCGTATTCATAATTAGAACTCATTATTTCAGTAAATATCTTTCGATTTATCGTTATCCTAAATGCGTGCATTTGAAGGAGGTTAGAAGCTTGCCTGCCTGTTAACAGTTACCGAGGATAAGAAATGCTGTCACCATGAGAATGAATGAAAAATGTACAACAATAATATTGAATCCCATACGTAAAGGATAAAGCAGAATTTGAAATATCTCCACTTCCGTTCTCAAAAAAGCACCATCCAGGAATTATTTTTATGTGATATTAACTCAACTTTATAACTGTAGAACGTTTTATGATTGACTTAACACTTTTATGCCCATATCTTTATTTTATTCTGACACTAGGAAATAGGCAGGGTCCGTAGAATTCTCTGCTGACAGCAGTTGAGAAACCAAGCCTCAGACACTCCATGCATTTCCGAACGTCACTGAGGCAGTCTGGACATCACCAGTCCTCAGTCTGGGTCCTGCCATCCAGCTGCCCTCAGACTTACCCCATGCGCGTTAGTGGACCCAAATGATAATCCCAAAAAGGAAGCCCTGTCTGTGGAGACTGTCCTTTCTTTCCTCAAAGTCTCTATACTCCAAGAATCATGCAAAAGGTTGGAGCTTGGAAAGTTCATTGCTTTATACCTTCCTCCATCACCATGGGAGGGCACAACGTGTCGGCAACTCACGGTCAACACAAACCACGTCTATAATTGTTATTACAACTTACCTCTCAGCGTTCTATGCATTGGCGATGGCCAGAGGACACTGACCAGGGCTCACCTGTTACAGTTGACGTACAGAATAACGGTTATGCCCACAGAGAAATTCCATCAGCCTTGCCACTGGAGAGCTGGTTCACTAGCTGTCCTACTGTCAGGAAAAAAAGAAATATGGATTCAATTTTCAATAAGGGATTAAATACTTTTAATATTATTAAGCATGAAGGTAATGTCTTCGAATTTTAATCAATGATTAATGTCATGATGTGAAAGCTATAGGCTAGGGGCCTGTCACAGAAAATGTGTTCAATATTCTATATAAATGACGAACTGACCATTTAAAAAAGATGAAACACAGGGAAGAATTGGAATTTGGGCATGACTAGGTCAGGAAGATCTTGAACAAGGTGACTATATAATTTCATCATTCATTCAGGACTAAAAAGAAATAGGAACAGAAAATTTTTACAATTTTAAAATTGTATAAATACTAATTGAAAAAAGTATCAAGGGGCGCCTGGGTGGCACAACGGTTAGGCTTCTGCCTTCGGCTCAGGGCGTGATCCTGGCGTTATGGGATCGAGCCCCACATCAGGCTTCTCCACTATGAGCCTGCTTCTTCCTCTCCCACTCCCCCTGCTTGTGTTCCCTCTCTCGCTGGCTGTCTCTATCTCTGCCGAATAAATAAATAAAATCTTTAAAAAAAAAAAAAAAAAGAAAAAAAAAAGAAAAAAGTATCAAAATGTTGGAGCTGTGTATTAGTCCTATTTAAAAGTAATTTTCAGGTTTTATGTATTTATTTGTCTTTGAGAGAGAGCACGAGCAGGGGGAGCTATAGGGAGAGGGAGAGGGAGAAGCAGACTCCCCATGGAGCAGGGAGCCTGATGTGGGGCTCGATCCCAGGACCCTGGCATCATGACCTGAGCCAAAGGCAGACATTAACTGACTGAGCCACCGAGGTGTCTGGGTGGGGACAGTGCATTGTATGCTGACTCTCCCTGGACAAGATACAAGTTGGAGACTCTGAAAACTGTATGGCCAGTACACATCCATCGGAATGGCCCAAATCCAACTCGAATGCTGGCAAGGATGTGGAGAAAAGAGATTCTCATACATTGCTGGTGAGAACATAAAATGATAGGGCCACATTGGAAGACAGTTGGTTAGTTTCTTACAAAATGAAGCATCCTCTTACCATGCAATCCAGTAATCCTGCTCCTTGGTATTCATCCAAAGACATTGAAAACATGTCCACATCAGTGCTGATGACGGATTTATTCATAATTGTCAAAACCATGGTTTGCTAATATCAATCCAATCTGAAAAGATGGGAGGTATAGGAAGCTCTCAGTAGCAGATAAAAATTAGATTTTTCTTTGAAGCTAAAGGCTCACTCTGTTCATTTTCAAATTACCAAGGTGGGTGCATCCGACATTATTTTCATTTCTTCTTTCACGAACAACTGCTACCTCAGTATGCAACTCAAGCAACTGCACATGTGCTTCCCTTCAAGACAGCAATCATATTTCAGTATGCAGAAGACCTTCGCGTGCACCTCATTTCACCATGCAGGTGACTAACAGACCTGTGGAAGGGTTGAAATTTAATAAAATCAATAGTTTTATTGTTTCATAAAGGTCACTCTTCCATGAAGCTGTCTTTTTCCCCCCATTGTCTCTGAGGTTAGAAGGTATTGAATAACACAGTGACTAACGGTAGACATGATGCCATTGCTTTGACTGGTTTTAAGTCAGCAGTCATTGTACTTCCTATGTTTTGCACCTTAAGTACAAATATCAACATTGAGAAAAATGCACGAAACACGATGATGTCCTGAAAATTGTTGTGATCTCCTGTTTTGAACCCCTTCTGATGCCCTTGGGAAATCGAGGGGTCTGGAAACTACATTTTGATCATGGCTGCTTTGGCCCTAGTATGGTCATTTATAATTACCCACAATTACAGCTTGGATTTTGATATTTTGATAGAATTTGATAGAGCAGCTATTCCTGCTGCAATGATAAGTGATTTGTGGATGACAGTCACTGCAAGGACAAGTCTGCCCCATTGCTTTCTCAGTTTTCTCAGAACATCATCTTACCTAGATGGCCATGCACTTCCCTAAAATTTGTCTTCATATTATGACTGCAAAACAAACAAGTTCATCTTCCACGTTGAACATAGCATTCATAATACACCAGGCGTTTCAACAAAAACACAGTGAACTTGGACAATCTCTACTTTTATTCCTTGAATTGGTTGAGTAATTCAACCAGTGTTAGAATTAGTTTCACAAATATTTCAATATTCTCAAGTTGTGAATATAAAACCAATGTCATTCTTCTGCTCAGGAAGGTGAAGCTTTGCCAGTGGAACCAACATGCTAACAATCCTCATATTACTTTTAGTACATGCACCAGAAAGCCAGGAAAAAGAACAGATAATTTCAAACAGCCATTTGATCTAAATGAAAGATCATGCTTCCCAAAATGTCATGCAGATTCACTTTCTGAAGCTCCACGTGTTATATCCACCTACAGCCACAGGCTTACAAATGACTATGAAATTTTGAAATAAATGCTCTTACTTCTGCAGATTTGTGTCTTTTGCTTTTTCATGTGCCTTGTGAGATCCCAACAGCATTTGTGCTGAATTACAGATGTTGACAAATTTTTCAGGCAGGTTACAACTTCAGCATCAAATTTCTTGAGAAGTGGAAATTTAATTCTTAATTTGTTCTTAATCATGGTCTACTTTGGAGTTCATTCTTGTCAAAAGGGTTTATAACAAAATTTTTCATGTTTGATCCAAAACATAAATACTTGCAGATTTATACTATAATATTAACAACCTAACTACCATGACATAATATTCTATTCATGCACCCCAAGGCAGGACTCCTGAGCCTTCTTTTCCGGCACATATTTGCTATCTACCTAATCAATGATGTCTTCTTGCCCTGATGACTTCACATATATTTTGGGTAGCAGCACCAGCTATGACTCAGCGGACTAGTACACCAAATGGCCAATACCTCTGGCCACCATCATCAGAGTACTCAGCTTCTGTTCCGACACCATATGCATTACCTGTGAGCACCCTGCCCATTTGAAGGACAGTGTTAATTACTTAGCCCCTAAAAAGGAAGCTTGTAGTTCAGATACAACCACTTACAAAGCCACCAGTTCATTGAGTTCGTTGTACATACCACCAGAGAGAATTACAGCAGAACCTGGAACTTCAGAGTGAAAGAAAAACCCCACCTATCCTAGCTTATTTTCATGAAATGATGAGCAATGATGCAATTAACTAAAAATTAAAAACCCACCATGAATACTAAATTAAAAAGAACGCTGAGGAAGCAGGCAAAATCATACACATTTTGAACGTGCAAGAAATGTCCCATGCAGACCAGAAAGTGTGGTTACCAGATGTAGAAAGAATTGGGAAATAAAATCATGTCGAATGTCATGGCGTACCCACAATCAGTGGTTCTTGACTTCCGGGGGAAGAGATGATCATCCTGATTTGAGAATTTGATAAAACTTACCAGCTGCATCCCCAGGAGAATGCACCTGTACTCAACATTTTGCCTGGAATTTCAGAGTCCGAGGAGATCCTGATTCGATCCATAGATTCCATAAAACCAACTCTTCCATGGTGTTTATGAATTTAGTTGTGTGACCGTTGTTATAAGAATTTACTGTCACTGTTGTAATTTAGTGGACAGGAGCCAGGAATGATAAAAACTTCAGCAGTGTACATTGAAAAGAAACAAAATAAAACCAACAAAAATGGTACCATTTCCCACATAACCTTGAAATATCCCACCAAGTATTCATCCACATTAAAAAAAGAAGAAGAAGAAGAAGCTCTCAATAATTATCTGAATCTAGAACCTGACTCCATTTTATGTCTATAAACTCAAGGAGTACTTTTTTCCACACAGTTGTAATAGGCACTGAATTTTCTAGGAACACAGCTGCCAAGTAATTAGAGGGAAAATTGTCATTTATTTGTTTGGAAACGTACCAAGAGTTGTTAACAATTTCAGAAAAATTTCAACACTCTTCATGGTGTTTGAGTCACGGCCATGAGCAAGTCACCCACCAAAGCTTTGGGGTACTTCATTATGTCAGTAGTGAAAGTACATATTATTGCATTTTGCTTCCCATTTATCACTTGTGTGTATTACAGTTAGGGAATTCCTCCTCATCATCATTAATATTAAATTAGGTGTATAGGTAATTATAGCATAATGGGTAAGATTTCATCCTGTATCAGACCGCAGTCTTGGTCTAGTTGTGCACCTCTCTCTGCCTCTGTTCACTCATATGGAGAATGGTGATAAAAAGAACTCCCTTCGGGGCGCCTGGGTGGCGCAGTCGTTAAGCGTCTGCCTTCGGCTCAGGGCGTGATCCCGGCGTTCTGGGATCGAGCCCCACATCAGGCTCCTCTGCTATGAGCCTGCTTCTTCCTCTCCTACTCCCCCCTGCTTGTGTTCCCTCTCTCGCTGGCTGTCTCTCTCTCCGTCAAATAAATAAATAAAATCTTTAAAAAAACAAACAAAAAAAAGAACTCCCTTCACAAAGCTGGAGAATTAAGTGAGTCAGCACTTGGTGTGAGAAGTATTTGTGTCTGACATTTCGTATACACCATATAAAGTTAGCTATCATTAACACTGTCATTATTAGTTATTAATATACATGTGTGAGCACCAGGGGTATATTGAAAATATTCGATATATAATAAATAGATAAAATATTATTACAGAAGTGGGAGATTTACGTCTCTTAAAATTGACAGCAGGAATTTAAGGAACTCCATTAAGAGACGATGAAAATTGCCTTCAGTGACAAACCTGACTTTAGGTCTGCCTTTTAAAAGATAGGTGTGGTTTACTCCTCTTTCCTGAAAAATTTTTTTTTAAGATTTTATTTATTTCTTTGAGAGAGAGTGAGAGCAGGAGAGGGGGGAGTGTCAGAGGGAGAAGCAGACTCCCTGATGACCGGGGAGCCTGATGCGGGACTCGATCCTGGCACTCCAGGATCATGACCTGAGCCGAAGGCAGATACTTAAGCGACTGAGCCACCCAGGTGCCCCCTCTTTCCTGAAATTTGTCCTGTAATTGGCATCATTGAAGTGTTCCTCCAACCTAGAGAAGAAATCTTAATTATGCTTGGAACTGTAGATAGATTAAGCATTCTCTCACTCAGTACTAGAGAGCATTTCCTTTACGTTCACTGAGTGTTGATTGAAAGGATTGTCATCTCAAGAGACATCTTCAGCCTCCAGAACGGAATTACATGTTCGTTCCCACAAAAGCAACACCATGGGGTCCCAGTGCAAACTATGGCCATGCCACCTTCCTTCGTGTGCCTGCTCAATGCACATCCCACTGAGACTGTGACCTCACCGTCAAAACTTTTCATAATCAACTGATTGCTCCCTCTGTGCTCTCCTAGGCGCCCCGGGCATCCAGAGCCACCACAGTGGTGGGGTGACACGTTAGTGGCTTGGGGTTTCTGAGGCTGTCTTGTTGAGACACAAATATATTTGATTTCTGCTGGTAAGTGTTGGCAACCCTAAGACCAAAGAGATTCTGAGAAATGGCACGGGTTTCATAACTTCTTGTAATACAAGTCAAATCATGCACGATTTTCTTGGCTCTGTTTTCGGGAGTAGAACCAGGGACTCTTGTTAGTTATAGATACTCATCTTCCTGAAAAAATATGATTGCTTACATTTCTTTCCTTCTCTGGATCTCCCGAGCTTACCTAATGCCTATTTGCTGTCCGCCCACCCCCAAAATTACTCTTTAAAGTCTTGCAATATAGGTTGTGGCTACTGCTCTTTGGTTCATGATCCTTAAAGTGAATAGACCCATTGTCTTTCCATATCAGGGAAGAGCAAACTCTAGTGACTTACCAGAAAACAAAAAAAAGTTCCACGCTGCCTCCTACCCAAGTTATCAACAAACCCTGTCTGAACAATTCAGTTAATGAGGACTGATTGAAGGAGGAATAGCCCACCTACAGTCTAGCTTCCTAAAACATCAGGAGTTTGTGTACTGTCCTTGGACAACACTGTTGAGGACATAGCCAAATGGATTTCAACTTTAGCTTGCACGGTCTAGCATCTGCTTGGGTTCATGACACCTCACACAAATGTCCTTCCAGCCTGCCATCTCAGTGGTTGTAAAGATGCCGTGGTCAGTGTTGACCACTTCGTCTTTTAACCTCACCATATTAAAGCCCATCTAAAAAAAAAAATTACAGCTTCCTGTTGCAGAGTAATGTTTGCTTCTCTTAATGAATCCATTGACTCTGTTGTTTTTAATGGAATGGCAAATGCCGAGCTCACTTCTATTAACTTTATGGACTAGATTATGGCTTATTTCTATAATTCTAATTTTTATTCACATGTGTTTTTACATGTTTATTGTATTATGATAACAAGTGTAGGAAACAGCCCTTTTCTTAGGTTACCCATCCCCAACCCACTCCCCTCTAGCAGCCATCAGTTTGTTCTCTGTATTTATGGGTCTCTTTCCGTTTGTGCTTCTTTGTTCATTTCTTTTGTATTTTTAGATTCATCTTCCTGGCTTTTTTCACTTAGCGTTGTATCCCTTAGGTCCATCCATGTTGTTGCAAATGCTAAGATCTCATCTCTTTTGTAGGGCTGCGTAATATTCCATCTATTGATGGACACTTGGGCTCCTTCCGTATGTTGACTACTGTAAATAACGCTGCAATAAACTAGGGCGACATATATCTTTTCAAATTGGTGTTTGCATTTTCCGTGGGCACACACCCAGAACTGAAACTACCGAGTCACAGGACAATTTTATTTTTAATGTTTCAAGGAACCTCCATACGGCTCCCCATGGCTGCACCAGTGTGCATTCCCACCAACAGTGTATGGGGGCTCCTTTTTCTTCACAACCTCACCAACACTTGTTATTTTTTGTGTGTTTGATCCTAGTCATTCAGACTGGTGTACAGTGGTACCTCAGCGTGATTTTGATGTTGCGTTGGCCTCATGATGCGTGCTCTTGAACATCTTGTCATGTGTTTATTGGCCATCTGGATGTCTTCTTTGGAAATGTCCATTTAGGTCCTCTGCCCATTTTTTATTTGGATTATTTGAGTTTTTATGGTGTTGAGTTTGGTAAGTTCTTGTGTATTTTGATATTAACCCCTTGTTGGCTTTATCATTTCCAAATATTTCCTCCCATAGAGTAGCTTGTCTTTTTCTTTTGTTGCTGGTTTCCTTCATGGGGAAAAAACTTTTTATTTGATGTGGTCCCAATTGTTTATTTTTGCTTTTGTTTCCCTTGCCTCAGAAGACATACCTAGAAAAATGTTTCTATGGCTGATGTCAAAGAGATTACTACCTGTGTTTTCTTCTAGGAATTTTACGGTTTCAGGTCTCACATTAGATTTTAATCCATTTTGAATTTATTTTTGTGTATGGTGTAAGAAAGTGGTCCAGTTTCATTCTTCTGCATGTTGCTGTCCAGTTTTCCCAGCACCATTTATTGAAGAGACTGTCTTCTCCCCATCGTATATTCATTCCTCCTTTGCATAAATTAATGGGTCATACAGTGGGTGTTTATTTCTGGGCTCTCTGTTCCAGTGATCTGTGTGTCTGTTTTTGTGCCAGTACCATACTGTTTTGATGATTACAGCTTTGCAGTCTATCTTGAAATCTGGGATTGTGATACCTCCAGTTTTGATCTTCTTTCTCCAGATTGCTTTGTGTATTTGTGGTCTTTAGTGGTTCCATACCAATTTTAGGATTATTTGTTCTGGTTCTGTAAAAAAATGCTATTAGCATTTTAATAGAGATTGCACTGAATCTGTAGATTTCTCTGGGTGTGTCTCCTCCATAGTGTTTTCCTTGACTCTTGATGTATGTGGCCCTGAAGCTGGAAGGTCCTGACTCCCTGAGAATGTTAAAATACCCTGTGGTGCCAGGCACAGTGCCATGTCTGGAAATTGGTCACCTTTTCCTTCCAACATCAGAGCAAAGCCATACTGATACCCATGTGAGGACCAGTGTGAGCCCCACACCCCCTTGTTGGCTTGAGATCATTTTGAAGTAATTGGTTCCTGAGACAGTAGCTTGCTGAGCCAACCTCCCTCCCCCCTTACCTCCGGGAATAGGAGCTAAGGAGATTTCTGTTTCCATCCTAAAGGGAGACATGCACTTGCTTTTGCCATGAGAGAGGGAACTAGCAAAGAAACCACAAATATGTCCATGAGACAAGACATTAGCCTTGAAATCAGCTAATTCCAGAGAGCAAGAAAACAGAGTATGATTAGTGCCTGCCAAGTAACCATGTCCTGAGATCCTCACCAACTCCCCCTTCCCTGTAGACCGTACTATAAAACAAAAACAAAAAATCAGCCCCCAGGTAGGGGAGAAGGTGAGGCAGAAAAACAGAAGTACCATCACCCCATATACTCTTAATTGGCCACTCTACAAAAGACTCCAGCTGGGGAAACAGAAAGGTTTTAAATTAAAGTCAAGGATTTTTAAAAAATTTTTTGTCTGTAATTGGATAATTTAAACTACTGAATTGACAGTAGATTATATGACCAGAACCAATTGAAAGAGACTCTTCTCATTGAAGGTGTTCATAGAGGCAGAAAGAGCAGCATTAGGATGGATTCTGAGTGTATGTTAGGAGTCCAAGTGGTAAGGATCCCAACCATGTGCTCAACGAATATTTATCAAGTTCTGACTGAAGCTACAGACAATGCCAAGTACCAGGGAACCCAGGAGAAATGGGACATGGTGGATCTGCTAGATGAGCTCATGGGCTTGGAGAGAGGTACAAACAGAGAGACCTGGGTCCACAGGGAATGCCTCACCCTCTCTGTGCTGCGTGTGGAGCAGTCGGTCTACTACGAACCCAGTGGTCGCCCAATCTCAGCAGAGACAATATCCTAATTGAAGGAATGACGCCATGTTCTCCACTCTCGGAAAATAAGATAATTAAATGAATACGAGCTGACATTTACTTTAAGTAGGCCCTTCTTCCAGCATTTCTTATGTGGCTACTCTATTAAGTGCAGTCAACATAATGCTATGCGCTTCGGGATTAATAGATCATCTTTTAAAATCTTCGTTACAATTAAAACGGGGAAGACAAAGTGAATGCCCATAAAGTAATAAACAATAAAAGCCTGAGTGTATTTACCTGTTACTCTGAAGCAATTATAGTAAATGCTGCAGGATTTTACTAGGGTCAGAGGTCAACTTGATTCGTAAAAAGCCTCATAAACAAGGTGGGACTTGCAGAATGATTCCCCCAAAAGAAGTGTGAAGAGAAGTTGTTCCATAGGAGAAAAGGATAAAATGAGCAAAGGCACTGAGGGTTAGGAGGGAGCGTTTTGAAAGACTTTGCTTAAAATCACACTGATGAAAATAGACTTTGCGCACAGGAGAAGGGTCAACGTGAGTTCATATAGGTAAAGAGGGAAAAACTAGAAGAGTCCTAGAAATCCAGAGGGGAATGGTCAACATGAGCTTGTGTAAGTAAAGACAGAAATACTAGAAGAGTCCTAGAAATCCAAAAATTTACATCTGTGAACAATGGAAGAACATAGTAAGGTTTGGAGCAGGGAATTGGGATATCAATAAAACTTAAATGAGATTAAGCTCATAGAAGCCATTACCAGTAGACAGAAATAGGAGAGTGCCCAGTTAGTGAAGTTCACTGGGAGGGTGCTGGCATCCTCCAGTCAAGAAGGTGAGGGGGAGAGGTAAAGTCAGGGTGGATGGAAACAAAGGTGTGTCACATTTTCTCGCTTGCACAAGTATGGCAGATTAGCTATGCCCGACCAGAAAATACATAGCAATTCCAGATAAAGTGTAACAAACATTCTTTTAAATACAGAGTTCATTATAAAGAAGTGGAAATAATTAATTTCTAGGGGTAGAAATGTAACTGCACAAAAAATAAGAGTGTCCAGAGGGATCAAAACTTCTCTGAGGGGAGTAGCCCCTTTCAGGACAGAGAGTACACGTCTGTGCACTTGGTCTGATACCTGGGATGGAGTTGAAATTGAAACCTCTTTTCTGCACCAAGAGCCCAAAAGACTCTTCTGCCGGTCAGAATTTGCACTAGAAAAAAATACCCACCTGTTAATACAAGGAAGTAACAAAGATATGTACTCTTTTCGATCTGAAATCCAGATTGGAAAAATGTTTCCTTTGACAATTTGTAAAGAACTGCTGTTGTAAAGGCTTGGGAATTCGACCTTATATTTGGTGTGTGATTATAAGAAGACCCAACCCAATAAACGATTACTTTAAAATGCACTAGTGTTGGTACCACATAGGGTGCCCGGCACCTTGACGGTGGTTCTCCCGTGAAGCAATGCACCCTGAAAATGAGCAGGATTCTTGCAGAGAAAGCATATGTTAAGGTAAACACTGAAACCCAAATGATGAAACACACAAGGCCACAAACCACTGAGAACAAGAGTTAGTTATGGGAGCAAACAGCAGGCTAGATCTTTTAGAAATAAATCTTTACACCACATCCATCATCCTCTCCCCAATAAACTGTATCAACTTCCTTCATCCTATTCCCAATAAACTATTTCTACCAACTTCCTTCATCCTTTCACACAAGAAATACTGACACCAACTTTCATGATCCCATTGCCCATAAACTATTTATATCAAACATCTTCCATTATCGGGGTGCTTGGGTGGCTCAGTAGCCTTCAGCTCACGTCATGATGTCAGCAGGGAGTCTGCTTCTCCCTCTCTGCCTCCCCCAGCTCATGCCCTCTCTCTTTCTATCCATCAAATAAATAAAATCTTTTTAAAAAAATTCCATTATCTTATTCAATAAGCTTTTTATACCAAATTCCATCATTCTATCCCCAGTAAACTATTTCTTCTAGAGAAGACTCCATGACTGGGACATCTCCTGCAATCCCATTGCATTATCACCTCCCTGCCTTGGTCTAGCCATTCTTACTTGGAACACCAAGTTTCGCTACGTCCAGAGATGACCTATTTATCTAGCGACACTCAAGAAGCCAGGCAAAGCCACAGCCCTGGATGATTCAGCGTTTATGGCGGAGGGGACATCCAGAGCCTTGGAGGGAGATTTATACCTTGGATGAGAACCGGGCACACATACTCCCAGTTCAGACTAACTCCACGGGACATCTGATGCTCCATCATTGACAATTGTGTAAAGACTTCTTTAAGTGAAGCAATTGCCCTGTGTGGTGTCCTGTCCACAGGTAGGAATAGAAATCAAACGTCACTATTGTTTTTCTATTTCTTATGTAGATTCAACATTTTGGACTTTATCAAGATCTTTTTGTGTACCTACTGACACTCTCCATCTGTTGTAGCCCCTTCAGAAATAAGTCCTGCATCCTTCTTACCTGGCATGTAAAGAATGCTCTTATGTATCATAAAATGATCATGTTCTGATTTCCAGGAATGTATTCTGGTTCTATATTCTGGAATTACGTGAACAAGAAAATACAGATGGCTACATATGCCATGATTTTAGAAATGTCAATCAGGACTACTTGCTTCGTTATATTTTCTAAAACAATCACTACTTAACCTATAAATAGCTCCCTAATGACCTTTACTTGTTCCATTTTATACTGGATCAGTAGAGGAAAATCAGTCTTCAGTTACCCTATCACTGTTCCCTGGCAGAAATTCAGACAAGGGCACTTGGACATTCTTGAGGTCATTGATCTCACATCCTGAAAGCCGTAGATACCAATTTTGGTTTGTGATTCTTTAATATGCAAGTAGCCTTAATATCATTGTTTTGGTTGTTTGCCATACATTTTAGCTTTGAGACTACTATCAGGTGATGTGAAAGATTGCCCTTTATGGGCTTGTGGAGATTTTGGAAGTTTATCACGTGCAAAACTTGCTGGAGGTAGTTAAGAGGCAATGTGGCCAGTTTCGTTTTGTTGGTTAAGGATAATGGAACCTGTTTTGGGTGAAAGACATACAGAGTAAATTCCCAAGAGAGGAAATGCCATAGAAGTTGGAGTGGGAGGCAGATGATTTTTAGCAGAGAAGAACTGGAATGGTAAAAGAGTTTGAGAGCTATCAAATAGATTTCTGCCAAGTACATGAAGATTCTTTATGTTATATGAAAGAAACACGGTGAAAGAATAATGTATATAGAAAGGTAACTTTTGTGTTGGAAAGGGGTTTAAAAAGATTACCTATTCATTGTTTATTTGCATAAAAGAAACACTGGAAGGGAACATAAAAATCTAATAAACAATTTGAAAAAAGATGAAATGTGAGCAGGAAGTGTTCCAATGCATACTTTTTATATTATCTTGAGTTTTGAATCTCAGAAAGTCTTACTCATTTTAACATTAAATGAAATTTAAGTGGTTTGTAAAGGTGAAAAAGTGTAAGTTTAATTATTAATCCCTGATTTTCTGGTAGAAATCCACGATTCAGGACATAATTCTGACCAAGGTGGAATTAGTTGCAACAGTAACAACTCAAACACTCTTTGAAGAGTCCTTCATAGTCATCAAAGGAGGCACTTTGGATGTGCCCACTGGTTTTAGGCAAATGATTTATTGCTATATATGTTTTCATGGCTTGAGATTCTCCACGGAAAAATTACTCAAGCAGAACAGATTTCCTCAAAAATGAAATTTTGTGCATAAAATCAAAGCAAGCCTGAGGATCAGGCAGGTTTTTGACCGTAGAATGTTCAAGAAATATGTGCAGATTATCTGACAAGCCCTCAGGGGGAAAATACGGAAGCGAGACAGGGACTGTAATTTGAGTGTAAAGAAACCTCAGGTTCAGAATAAGCAGACACCTTAAAAAAATGCCCGGTATACCAGAAAATGTTTATAATTCTTGAGTTGCTATCAGGGGAGCATGGCCTATTGCTTGTTATAAAAGACATGCTTTTCATCGCTGATGAAGAGAAAGCTCAATTGGTCTTCTACTTCCCTTCAATGAGACTGATGGCTAGGCTGGACAGGATTCAACGAGCATGGTTAGATGGGAATGGGAGACTGGGAGGTCTAGAACACTGCCTGCCCAACGTTCAATGTACTTTCTTTGATACTTGAGTGGTCCTCGTGCTTTGTTCTGAATGGCAATATATCCCACCAGGAGAGGACTCCATGGTCCATCCTGCCTTGAAGCTGGGTGATGTCATGTGGCACGGGCCTAGGCAATGGAATTTAAGTGGAAATCATTGCTTTGGCTTCCACAAGGATGATCTGACATAAACTAGAATTGGCTGGTTCATCTCTTTTATTCTCTCCTCTTTCCTTGCCTGGAAGGGACGCATGATGGCTGGAGCTACAGCTGTCCTCTTGTCACCATCAAGGAAAGAGAGAGCAAGAGAATGGGCCAATTGTAGCCTTGACCTTCCTGAACGACTGAGCCAAAGTGGTTCTCCCTTTATAAATGAGAACAGGAACAGTTCATTAATTAATCATATTAACAAGAGCTAACATTTTGTCAGCATCCACTATGTGTTAGATTCTTTTCTAGAATCTTCCCCTGTACTAACCTATATAATCCTTACAGTATGCCTATGAAATTAATACTACAATTATGCCCATTTGACAGAGGAGGAAAAATGCAATGCTAGCTCCCGTTAACACGGGTCCTGAGAGGCAAGTGGGGATTGCAGTTGGGGATTCCCACACTTCTCCACTAGGCCCCACTGCATTCCCAAATCCCCATGGAGCCAGGCGCTCTGAAAGTCACAGCTGGCTACAATCTGAATAGACCTGGTTCCCAGGGGATAGCATACTAGGAAAAGAGTCCATGAAACTGTTATCCTGAATCCTGTGTTCATCATTTTCTGGTTTCCTCTTTGTATCTAGCCTTACTACATAAATTTATCTTCCTAATATGTACACACCCCTAGAATGACCAAGATGGAAAAGAAGGAGGGTGTGCAGTTATGAAATGAGTTTGCTTTTACCTGGAAAATGAGATATTTTTTTCCTGTAAGAAACACAGAAGTAGGACTAGAAGGGTCGAGTATATACTGACACTAACCTCTCATCCTCATGATATCTGCCTCTTCCACTTATGTGGGATTCTAGTGACCCCCCTATTCCTGTTGTGAGCAAACAGAATCGCTGAATTAAATGTCTATTTCCCCCTCTGCAGGCTTGATTGGGCCAATGACTACTTGGAGAAAAAGACCTTCTTCCGTCTCTCAGGAACACTAGACTTGTTATTTCAGGTCACTGGTTCACATGGCAACTCCAAATCCCCCCCCCCCCACACTGCAAACTCTTTATAAGCCCCCATTTCTATACCGTAGCTGGCCATGACCAAGTAACCCAAACGGCCTTACAAATTATTTAAATCATCTTAAAATATAATGAGCTTTAATTCACTTAAGGTGAGGGAATATTTTATGCACCTTGTACAGATTATTTTGTTGAGCCGGTGGATGGACAGAGAGAAAAGTATCGCAGAAGATTAAGTTCTCCAGTGTCTGTCTCAGAGAGTTGTGTCAGCCAAGAATAATTCCTAGGCACACTGAAAAGTTACAAGGCTCTTTCACATAAACTACTTCTCGCAAGATGAGAGCAGTTGCAGCTTAAAGTAAATGTTGGTCATTTCTCCAACGTCTGTGTCTGCCGTATTTATTTTCCTGAAAACCCTAGATAGTCTCTCGAGGGCATTAACAGACATGACCGCAGGGAAATGCCTCTGAATTTGGTCCTCCTGCTGCAAAGCAGGCATCGGTACAAAACAGCATCTAAGAAATAGGTTAGGGATTCATCCATTCGATCATATTTTATAGTCGATGGGTTCCATATAAAGAAAGAGATGCAATGATGGAACTTACCTTTCCTCCTTGAATACTAAGCTGGTACTTGTTATTTACCAAGGTGCTACATATTGGCTGTGCTCGGTGTGATATTTATTATGGATGGGTGTGCATTCAGGAGTTATCGATTTTATTACAGAACACCCTGGATATGGGAACAAGGAATACGTTTTGTAATTCAAATACGCCAGATTCCAGTTGAGGGGGAAGGTGGACGAGGGCAGGAAGAATCAGTGTGGGAAGCTTATGAAGTGGACACGATAAGGCAGAAGCATTGACTTGCACATTATTCATTTGATGAGCCAGAGACTTGAAGCAAAGAGAGGCGTCGGTTATGGTTTCTGTCTTCAAGATCAATACTCACTGTCGCAGCGCGGTGATTTGGTTCTTTAACGTAACAGGTGGTGAACTATAGGGTTGGTGAACGTTGGCCTGTCTGTTCAGAAAATTCCAAAATGTATTTCTCGTTTGTGGAAAAATATAAAATTTCAGCGATGTATTATGACAACACTTAGTCTACTTTTATAGGCAACTGCCGTCTTTGGCACTTGTCAAAATATTGGAACCCAAATATTGTGAGAATGTTTCATTTGGAAAATACTAACTCTGCACTTCTCATTTTATGCTGTGTACTTGATTCCACTGTCATAGCCGTGGAGTTCATTGCTTTTTTTTTTTTTTAAGATTTTATTTATTTATTTGACAGAGAGACAGCCAGCAAGAGAGGGAACACAAGCAGGGCGAGTGGGAGAGGAAGAAGCAGGCTCCTAGCGGAGGAGCCTGATGTGGGGCTTGATCCCAGAACGCCGGGATCACGCCCTGAGCCGAAGGCAGACGCTTAACAACTGTGCCACCCAGGCACCCCCATTGCTTTTTCTTGGAAGTCACTTCAAATCTGCTTATTTTTTTTTTTAAAAGAGATTTCTGTCTTCCATACTTTTCCCAAAGAGTGGGTGATAATAAATCATTCTGATTCGATTCCTTAATACATTTCTTGCCATTCCTCACTATAGCACACTAACTCGTTCATGCCAATTGACTTCACTGATTCTTTTATTTCGATTTTGAATCAAAAAAATGAATTTTATTGATCCAAATGTTGCGACCTACCAGGTTCATTAAAAGGTGAGATTTTCTTGTTGATGCTTGAAAAGAAGAAACGTTTTACAACATTGCTATGAAAGAATTTCGTGTTTGAAAGTGTGTTGCAGGTTCACCCAGGTGGCTCAGTTGGTTGGGCATCCAACTCTTGATCTCAGCTCGGGTCATGATCTTGGGGTTGTCGGATCGGGCCCAGCGTTGTACTCTGTGCTCGGCATGGAGCCTGCTTAGCATTCTTTCTCTCTCCCCCTTTATTAAAAAAAAAAGTGTGTTGCTTCTATTTCTTCACCGTATAATAGAGATTAAAATACCATCATGTACTTGTAAACATTCAAATATCAATTATAAAAAAATACATCTTATATGCACATTTATAAATTATAACGATTTTACATAAACTTTAGATAAATTTTAAAATTAGCATGAGTCTTGGTGGCTCACAAAACCTGATGGGGGAATAGATCTCAGAGCAAGAAAATAGTAAGTACAAACCAGCTGATGAAAATTCTCACTCCATGCACAACAACAAAAGTAGCAGTACTCCTCAGCTCCTCCTCGTCTCCCAAAACACAGAGACCACAATATTTCTGCAGAACCCGAATGTGATGAGTGACCTACAGCGGCCTCTGGCAAGTTTTCTGGTTTCTCTGTAACAACATCGAACAGCAAGGACGCACCTGCAGGGCTTCCAGAATTACAGGTGCTCACAGTTTCATTGGTTGACCTCCTAACCTCTTCTTTTTTTTTTTTTTTGGAAAGATGGCGCTTCTCCAAACACAAATCATGTCTGGCATTTGGGGCGAAAATCCAAATATGTAAAACTCTAAGTGTCTCCTGTGGTTTTGGCTAGAAAGTAAAAAACTAGACAACAGGCAGTCTTGCTCCTTCCCCTCATACTTATCACAGAAGGGAACGAGCAGCTGCGGGAGTCATGGAAAGGAGATGCCAGGTGTTTTCAAAATAATGTTTGATAAGAGAGTTTAAGGAGTTACCTTCCTTCCCTGTGCATCTCCAAATGGATGCTGGGTGATATCTGACAGAGAACTTTCCACGTGATTCATTCCAGTCTGTCTCTTCCTCTCCTTCTCCCCCCCGCCCCCCGTGTCCCTCCCTCTTTGTAGAAAGGCTGGGTATCACCCACTGATCTCCTGTGCTTGGACCATGCACCTCCAGGTCCACTGAGCACGGACAAGCTACTGACTCTCTGGGTCACATTTAATCATGGCGTCTCCACATCGGATCTTACCAATGATGGTGGTGACAGGGAAAGCGAACCCAGACCAAGGCTGGTTGCGTGATACGCAAAGCTTCCGATGATCACCAGTTAAGAATGCAAACATTCCCATTTAGTAATGATGATCGTCTGGGAGACAGCATTACTGTAATCTGGAGTAGCCTGTGTTCCTCTGAGGGATGCACTCCTGATTGCACCTCAAGTAGCAGGTCTGACCCAAAACTGAGGAAAGTAGCGAGTGGTAAAAGAAACCCCAACCATGGCTGGACCCTCACTCCCTAAAGGGAATTCAGGAGTCCGTGCACCCACTTGTCACAATTCACAGAATTCTGAATGCGCTTACCCGCAGGGGGAAGTTAAGGACATGCAGGGTACTCATGGCTTTGATTCTTAAGGGTGTGGTAATATGCAAGTAGAGGCTCCACTAGAAACACATGGTTTAAAAAAAGGAAATGGTAATTTACTGATGAAGACAAGTTTATTTTATGATGCACATATTTCAAATCAATTTAAATGTAAATTTAAATTCTATATGAAGTTTATTAGTTGTAAAACAATTTACTGAAGAAACATTTATTGAGCATCTACTCTGTGCTAAGAACAAGCTATTCCCAGGGAAATCATGATTTTTTTTTAAAGTCTTCCTTTTTTGTAGCATAAGATTTGTAAAAAGTAACTTTTTATGTGAAAGTGGAAACTTACAGAGATACTGCAAGACTACTCCAGGAAGCATAACTTTTATCCAGATTTATCTAGTGTTGTTACCCCCCCTTTTTTTATTCTATTGATAGATAGATACATAGGTATAAATAGCAGATATAGATAAATGCATACGGAGATGATAGATATGAAAGATGGATGGATAGATGGATAGGATGGATGGATGGATGGATAGATAGATACGATGGATGGATGGATGGATGGATAGATAGATAGATAGATAGATAGATAGATAGATAGATAGATAGATACAATGGATGGATGGATGGATAGATAGATAGATACGATGGATGGATGGATGGATAGATAGATAGATAGATAGATAGATAGATAGATAGATACGATGGATGGATGGATGGATGGATGGATGGATGGATGGATAGATAGATACGATGGATGGATGGATAGATAGATAGAGAGATAGATAGATAGATAGATAGATATGATGGATGATAGATAGATGATAGATAGATAGATAGATAGATAGATAGATAGATAGATACGATGGATGGATGGATAGATAGATAGATAGATAGATAGATAGATAGATAGATAGATAGAATAAATGATAGATGTGGGGATAGATAGATATGATGATGGATACAAAGATAGATGAATAGATTAGATAGATAGCAGATATAGATAAATGCATAGATGATTGATAAATATAGATAGATGACAGACAGTTTTGATGACCCATTTAAAAGTAAGTGCTGGCCCTTTGCTCCTTTGTGTTTCGATGTCTATTTCCTAATAAAAAGATCATTCCCTCCATAACCATTCCCTCAACTTCAGTATATTTCACAGTTAATATTATTATTATACCATCTGAATTCCAGTTTTTTATTCAATTAAATAATACCTTTTCCACATTCCCTCTCCGGTTCAGGATCTAGCGTAGGATCATGGATTACATTAATCATCTTGTTAGCTTGCCCCTTTAACCTGGAAGAGTATCTCAACTTTTCTTGGGCTTTGGTAACGCTCACATTTCGATGACTACAGGACCCTTTGTAATAGATTGTCATTGTGAGTTTTCTGATGCTCTCCTGTGTTTCAGCCCTCATTGTGCCTGCCTAGCTGGAATATTCCTAAGTGGTGTGTCTTTTTCAGACATATGAATGTATGTCCACCTCTGCCTGGTGGTGGTAAAGTCGATGACCTGGCCAGGTATTGTCCAATTTCTCCATGATAGTCTCTGTATTTTCACCTTAACCACAGATAATATATGTGGAAACACTTTCAGAGCATCCAAATATCATGCTCCTCATGGAATCCCCTCTGCCACAGATGGGACATTCATCGGGGATTCCTACTTAAAGGAATCTTTGCAGTGGTGACAGGAAATGTTGATTTTCCTATGCTGACCCTCCTTCTGCAATGTATCCCACATTTCACTGAAAACAAGATATCTCCTTTCTTCTACACTTACTTATCTTTTTATTATTGGTAGGAACTCATGGATTCTTGATGATTTTTGATTTTCTACTGTACCGAGATACCTTTTTCCGTAGGGATAAGCAGTGATGTGTGTATTTGGGGTGTTTACTTTGTTGTTGCATTACACCATACCAATTACGGGAATGTGCATTGTGATTTTTTAAAAAATAATATATCCTGAAAACCCCTTTATATCAGATCATAAAGATCATCCTCATTTTTCACACTTGCATAGAACCCCAGTTAGGTGCACCATAATTAATTCAATCATCTGCCCCCGTTGGAACATTTGCAGACCTTCTGGTATTTACCATGATCAGTACTGCAATGCAAACAACCTCGTGCTTTGGCATTCCTATTGGTGGGAGGCATAGCCCTCAAAAAGGTAAATTCTAGAAGTGGGGCGATTGAGGTGCATGATAAAGGCGTGTATCGTCCCATTAAATTTTGTCACCTCCCCCCAGGAGCTGTACATTTGCAGCCCCACGGACAATGTTTCCCACCAGCCGGGCCAACAGATCATATTGTCACAGTGTTAACATTTGCCAGCGAAAGAGGAAACGTATCCCCATGCTGCGTTAGCCTGCATTTCTCCTTGAGAGTAAAGCTCAACATCTTTTCACAGAAGGGTCATTAAGAGAAAAAATCTTTTCTATGTGAGTTGTCAGTTTGTACTTTTGCCTAAGTTTTAAAAATCTGTACCTTTTCTCATTTTTATAAGCCTTTGGGTATTAGGGATAGTAGCCTCCAATATATTGCAAGTATCTTCTCCTTATTTGTCTTTGTTTTTAATTTTATTTGTGAAATTTATACCATGTGGAATTCTTTTTAATGTAGCCAAATGGGTCCGTCTTTTCTTTTATAAGTTCTGGTTTTATTATATCCAGGTGTGACTCTTAGAAAGCCATTTCCCTACCCCGAAGCCATGGAAGAGTTGTCCCAGTTTTTATCTGACGACTTCCTAGTTCTTGTTCCTTTCCCTTTCCTCTGGTCCATTGAAGATTCGTTCCTGAGTATGGTGTGAGGAGTTGATCTTATTTCATTGTCTCTTAAATGGCTGCATACATCTGTCGTCGTATCCTTTATTAAAACATCCATTATCCCTTGGGGCTCCTGGGTGGCTCAGTTGGTTAAGTGACTGACTCTTGATTTTGGCTCAGGTCATGATCTTGGGGTGGTGGGATCGAGTCCTGCGTCAGGCTCCACACTGGGCATGGATCTTGCTTAAGATTCTCTCTCTCCCTCTCCCTCTGCTGCTCCCCCACCATGGGCACGTGTATGTTCTCTCTTAAAAAAAAAAATCTGTCATCCCTAAATGATTTGAGATCTTACTTCATCCTACACTAGATTTCTATCTCCTTGGGTCTATTTCTCTTCGTTCTCTTCTCTAGTTCATTACTTTTTTCTTTCTTTCTTTTTTTTTTTTTTAAAGATTTTTTATTTATTTATGTGACAGAGAGACAGCCAGCGAGAGAGGGAACACAGCAGGGGAGTGGGAGAGGAAGAAGCAGGCTCCCAGCGGAGGAGGCTGATGTGGGGCTTGATCCCAGAATGCCGGGATCACGCCCTGAGCCGAAGGCAGACACTTAATGACTGCTCTACCCAGGCGCCCCTACTTTTTTTCTTTCTTGGGCCAGTTCCACATAGTCTTTGTCATAAAGACTTTGCTGTGTATTTCGAATATTTGCTATATATTTAAAATATACAGCGTGACTAGACTCCTCTCAGACCTTCTTTCTCAGTATAAAGCATGCTTTTTTGATGAAAACAGTCAGAAATTGGTGGGACCTCTTCGACCCCATACTGCTATTGACCTTGAGTGCTTTTTTTAAATCTTTCAGAGATGTCAGGCTAGCCAAACAGTCTTCAATCCACCGATAATCTCTTGAGTGCATTTTTAATTTTTTTTGCACAGTGATAGGAACACTACAGACACACATGTCCTGTATTTGCATTGCAAAAATGAACAGGGCTATCTTGATTTTTCATTACCGATGACACAAGCTGTTAAATTATCTCCTCTGTAATTGAGCATAATGAACATTAGGGTTTGAGATTGAAATGCTTGAGTGTTGTCTTTTATAAACAAAGGAAGACCCGATAGACAATTATAAGGCTTCCAGATATTGTATCTCAGTCTCAAACAAAGGTAATTTAATGTTCAATTAATCTCAGGAGGAGGGACAAGCTGTCTCACATAATCTCCTGTTACCAATTTATAGGTTTTGTTGCATCAAGTAATAACCTGATCTGAACTGTAATAAAGCGCATTTTTAGCCAGACATCATCTCCAAGTAGCCCATATGTCCAGTCCAGATACTTCATAAGAATTTTTAAATGTGTAAGAAATTTTTAGAGTATCTTTCTCACTATAAAATATGTTCTCTTAAAAGGTCCCACCAGTTTATTACCATGGGTGTAATTGATAATGAATTGTTAGTAAATCATTTTAAAAATTCCCTTGCAAATAGGATGTTTTAGCTCTGATATTTAATTGTTCCAACCAATGCTTCATAAAAGCTTTCTAATAAATTTTCTGTTGACAATGATTAGGAATGTATAAATATAGTAGAAGCTTGACTCATGGAATGTTATGATCAAGTGCCCCCAAATGTTTTCTTTATATTTTATGGTTCCAAAAAATCAGACTGTAAGATAAAATCATACTTTGTCTCATTTCCTAGCCTTCTCAAGTTGAAACTGAATTTTATTCTGAAAATATCACAAGTAGATATAAATCATTAATAAATTGTCAGTGCATATGGAACTGCCATAACATATCTTCGTTTTATAATTATACCTTAATTTGTTTTTTAAAATGATACTAAGGTTATTTGATCTAGACACATCATGTAAAAATGTAGTTGTGACATGTAGTTTAATCAGGGAAAATAACATTTATAAAAACAAGTTAATCTTCAGCTTATGTCTCAGAGAACTGGAAAATGATTTAGATGGTATCATAAGTCAATAAGAATGTAAAGGAGACCACATTTTAATTATCTTTTCAGATAAAATATGAATAAAATTCCTAGTTTGACTCTAGCTAACAATGCTATTAGATCGTAAATATCATAAGTCAACAGATTTAAAGATAGATCAAATACAAGTATCCTACAGTACGAGTCTAATTATAGACAATTTAGCTTTCTATTTTTAGTTGTACCATATCCTGTACCCATTCCGTATCTTTTTCAACTCCTTTATTCTTTCCCCTGGCCTGCCGTACAGAAAATTCGGGGTTGGTATTGAGTAATAGGCGTCTGGTTCTGAATCAGCCTTGATTACTCCCAATTGTCAACGCCTGGTTTTCTCACCTATAAAGTTAGTTGTGGGTGGATCAACATTCGAAATGGCAAATTGGATTTGTCATCAGCTAGAAACAGCTACAGGATAGTCTTTGATGAGAAGGAATGCAGGCTTTCTAGAAACAAGATTGATCGTTGAGTCTGCACAGAAGCTGAAAGATGATCTGAAGGCATGTGTCCCAAATACCTCCTCCAGTTGTCTCTCAAAGGTCGAGCTCTGGGTGTGGAAAGGAAGTTGACCGTGGATGTGTGGTCTCTGTCTTGAGACCCTCTTCTGTTTCACTGATGTCTTTGTCCTGATCCCAGTATGACGCTGTCTTGATCACTACAGCATGAATGTGTCTTGAATATGCGTAGTAGGAGACCCCCAAGTTGTTTTTCCCTTTCAGACTTTTTTTTTTTTTTTACCCCTTTGGCTATTCTACATATGAATTTTAGAATAAGTTTATCAATTTTAACAAAAAAGCCTGCTGAGATTTTGACTGGGATTGTGTTGAATCTGGAGATTGACTTGGGTAGAAGTGACATGTTGAAACCTACATAGTTCTCCAATGCATGAACAAAATACACCTCTCCACTTGCTTCAGTCGTCAAATTCTCTCAGCAGTGGCTTGTAATTTTCAACATACTGATCTTGCACATCCTATGTCAAAGTTGTCCCAAAGTATTTAATACATTGAATGTTCCTCTTCCACATCCTATGTCAAAGTTGTCCCAAAGTATTTAATACATTGAATGTTCCTCTTATTGATGTTGCTTTCTCACTTCCAATTTTTGAATGTTCATTGCCGGTATATAGAAATATAATTTATTTTTGTAGATTGATCTTTTCATCTTGCAACCCTGCTATAAATACACATAATAGTTCTGGTGGTTATTTAGTATATTCCATTGGAGTTTCTACAGGGATGATTGTGTCGTATTCAAATACGGTGTTAGCCTCCCTTTACAATCTGGCGTTTTGTTGTTTTCCCCCTCATCGAACTGGCCGGAATCTCTAGTACAATGGTGAAAAGAAGTTGTGCCAGCAGACATGTTGGTTTTGTTCTGATTTTAGGTGGAAGAGTGCATTATTAAGAATGCCATTCGTTGTAGGATTTATGTAGATGCCTTTTATCAGACGGATAATTTCTTTTTTTTGAGCATATTTTTTAAAACCAGGAACAGGGGCGCCTGGGTGGCACAGCGGTTAAGCGTCTGCCTTCGGCTCAGGGCGTGATCCCAGCGTTCTGGGATCGAGCCCCACATCAGGCTCTTCTGCTGGGAGCCTGCTTCTTCCTCTCACTCCCCCTGCTTGTGTTCCCTCTCTCTCTGGCTGTCTCTCTCTCTGTCAAATAAATAAATAAAATCTTAAAAAAAAAAATAAAACCAGGAGCACACATTGAATTCCAACAAAATGTTTTCTGCAAATATTGAGATAATCAAGGTGTTTTCTTTTTTTTTTATTTTAATGATTTTTTATTATACTATGTTAGTCACCATACAGTACATCCCCGGTTTCCGATGTAAAGCTCGATGATTCATTAGTTGCGTATAACACCCAGTGCACCATGCAATACGTGCCCTCCTTACTACCCATCACCGGTCTATCCCATTCCCCCACCCCCCTCCCGAGGTGTTTTTCTTTTTAAATCAATTAATAGGACATTCAGTTTGGGTGTTAAAACAACCTTATATGTTTGGAATGATCCCCCTTGGCCATGATGTATTACCCTTCTTATGCAGTTTTGATACACTCTGCTAACATGCATTTAGAATGCTTGACTGCAGTATTCATCCATCGTATTCATCCGTAGTTTTTGGTTTTATGCATATAATAATTTCCACAAAACATTCTTGTCATTTTTGTTCATGCCATCAATTATATTTTAAAGATATTTAAATAATTAAAAAATCTTACAGGTTTATGAAGGAGCTTTTGCTTTTCACCCTTGTGTTAATTCAGGTATCCATCCAATACTATTTTCCTTCTGGCCGAAGGTATTCTTTGGACATTTTTTTAAATGTAGGTTTCCCATGAAGCCCAACACAGGGCTTGAACTCACGACCCTATTCTTTGGACATTTTTTTAAATGTAGGTTTCCCATGAAGCCCAACACAGGGCTTGAACTCACGACCCTGAGATCAAGACCTGAGCTGAGAATAAAAGTTAGACACTTAACTGACTGAGCCACCCAGGCACCCCTGGACATTTATTATGGTGAAGGTGTGCTGCTTAAGAATTCTTTGGGGTTGGGGTGCCTGGGTGGCACAGCGGTTAAGCGTCTGCCTTCGGCTCAGGGCGTGATCCCGGCGTTCTGGGATCGAGCCCCACATCAGGCTCCTCCACTATGAGCCTGCTTCTTCCTCTCCCACTCCCCCTGCTTGTGTTCCCTCTCTCACTGGCTGTCTCTATCTCTGTCAAATAAATAAATAAAATCTTTAAAAAAAAAAAAAGAATTCTTTGGGGTTTTATATGTCTGAAAATATCTTTTCTTTACCTGTAGCTTCTTTAAAGATATTTTTGCTGGGTATAGAAATCTAGGTGACTTTTTTTTTTAGTAACTTAAATGTGTTTCTTCACCATCTTTCTTCGATTGTTACTGACAAGGAATCTAAAGTTATTCTTATCTTTGCTCATCTATGGAAAACATTTTTTTCATCTAGATGCTTGTTAAGATTTTACCTTTATCACTGGTTTTGAGCAATTTGATTATGACGTGCCGTGGTAAATTTTTTTATATTTCTTGCACTTGGAGTTTGTTGAGAGTCTTGGATCTATAGGCCTACAGTTCTTTTTAAGTTTTGGGAATTTCTGTCCAGTATTTATTTAGATTTTTTTTTGGACTCTCTTTTTTTTTCTCCTTTGAGCATTCTGATCACCCACTTATTAGGATACTTGGTGTTATATTACAGTTCACTTATTTTCATTTTTTTATTCTTCTTTTTCCCCTATATATATTTAATGTTTGGACAGTTTCTGTTACCATGCTTCAAATACTCTAATATTTCAATATAGAATGTTGTGAATTTGACCACTTTGGGGTTAGGTATTTTTATTCCTATAAAAATTAATAGGCTCTCTTGGAGCACCTGGCTGGCACCTCTGTCTTCGGCTACGGTCATGATCTCCGGGTGCTGGGATCGAGCCCCACATTGGGCTCCCTGCTCAGCGGGGAGTCTACTTCTCCCTCCCCCCTGCTGCTCCTCCCCCCACTTATGCTCTCTCTGTCTCTCTTTCAAATAAATAAAATCTTTTTAAAAATTCATAGGCTTTCTTTTGGGATTTAGTTATTTCTAAGGAGATTTATCTCTTCTAGTCTTATTAGGTTTGGTAACAAGACCTGAGCAGTGCTTAGACTGTGGAGAATGATTTCCCCCTTACTATGGTGGAAACTTCCTCAATACTTTATGCAGTGTCTTAAATACTATGAGATTTGTTTTTTCCTTCTGGAAGGTGCAGTCAGACACTGTTTACAGCCCTCTGTGAACACTAAGCAGTGTTCTAATTCTTTAGATGGTTGTATCCCATCCCTAGATCATATGTATGCACTGTATTGGTTACATAAATGTATTGATTAGGAATTTGCTAATTACTCGAGGAGGGCACTCTGCAGTTCTTTCTTTTCTTCACACTCTGTCCTGAAAATCCTAACCGCCTTGTTCTCTCCACTGTAGATGCATCACCTGAAACAGGAGTCTTCCTGGTTCTCCTTGGGTTCCTCTTGTACCGCTACCTAGAATCTCTCTCAGAGCAGCAGGTGTTCAATGATAGTACTCATATCATTTGTTACTCATCTTTCTGGAATAACTGTCATCCACTGACTGATATCCAGGGTCTTGAAAACCTTTGTTTTACATATTGTTTCATTTTGTTTTCTTTTGTCAAGATGATTTCCTGTTAGTTACTCCTTCTTAACCAGAGATAGATGTCTTAAGTCCGCTTTCTACATCCAAAGTGATATAATTTTTGTTATGAAAAAATCTGCAATATTTGATCTGGCTGTGAGAAATGTTGAGAGCATTTTTTCTACACCAATCATTTTGTTGCCTGGCTACTTTCCCAAGTGCAAAGTTTCATCTGCTATTGTCTCCAGCCCAAGTGAAACAAGCTTGCACTGGCTTTTCTATAATGGAGAAGTAATGCAGATCAGTGTTTAGAAGGCTAGATTTTAGAGCCAGAATCTATCAGTTTGTGTCATGGCTGCAAAATTCACCTGTGTTCCATTGAGAAAGTTACCAAAATTTTCCGTGCCTCCATTATCTTATGCCTGATGTAAGGATAACAATAGTGCTGCCTTATGGAATTGTGGTAAGGACTAAATGAGCTAGTATTTGTAAGACACTTGGAACAGTGGTTGGCACAGAAGCACCATATGTGGTTGTTAAAAGAAAAAGTAAATGGTAACTCCAAAAAGGAATTATAAATGTTGCAGTGAAATAATGGGAAAGTACTATCTGTGATTTCAGGAACCATTATGTAGACAAATAGCTCTCTCATTCCAGTTGTAATGGTTTTATCAATAAATTATGCTTAAATCTTTTATAGCACTATATCACATCAGTATTTTTTTAAATGGGTCATCCTGACAAGATTGAAATTAAATCATTAATCTTATTTTTAATTCAGAATTCTAATGATACTTGCTACTAAATACATAGAGTAATTATCAGCCCTCCGGCTACTAACAAAAGAAAGGCTTTTTTTTTTTTCTTTTGTTTTTTAGAGGAAATGGATAAAGATGTGCTTAAAAGGGAAATGTTAAATGATGTGATGGAAGAATTAGGTTAGTGCCCAGGAACTCAAGGTTGAGTGGATTCAGGAGAGCATCTTAGGATTCTGTCTTTGAAATTGGATCCATAGCACGTGTTTTTAGAAGGAAGGTTAGAGTGACCAGGTTCCCCAGCTGTGATGGTACAGTCCAAATGTGGGAAGACGTAGGGGTTGCATTTTGATTACACAATCCCTTTTTGTCTTGAACCCCTTTGCATATGAAAGTTTAGCCTGCCACCTCCTTCACTTCTTTATAATTCTCATTCAATGGTTATAATATTTTTTTTGTTATATATATGGTTATAATGGTTATATATTGGTTACACTATAACGTCATCCTAATTCGGAATGGTCATGGATTTAGGGGAGACATTAGGGCTGGTGCCTTCTATCAGGTCATCAGAACTGCACATGTGAGTTAGGAAAGCATAGTCCTACAGCTGGACACATATTTGGACATTTCATGTTTGCTTTGTGCAAGGTCACTTAACTTGGAGACCGGAAGTCTGGGTTGAATTAAGTCGTGATTCGCCAATCTCAAGATCCCGGTCATGAAATGCTACATGAACTAAGTCAGGGAGGGTGGGGGGAGGCAGGTGTGCCTTTGGAAGTGTCCCCCTTGGCTTTGCTGAAGTATATATTCCAGAAATCCCTTTCCTGTGTTTCCCTTATCCTGTATGAAGGTCCAGAAAGGAGATTCTCGAGGGAGTAGGAGGGTAGGGGGGAAGCAGCCGCCATTTTGCAGGTCACCCATGTAGCCTCTCATTTACAGACTCACCTTGTTGGTGTGAAGCAGTTCCGTGTGCCTCACGTTCCCCGGCTCTTCCTTCTGTGTCTCTAGGGCGCAGGCTTGGCGTGCGTGTGCACCTCCACCATGAAGAGCCACCAGGAAGATACGACAGGATGCTGTTGCCACAAGGTGAGAGGCACGAATAACGCACATAACTTTCCATCCATCTTCCCTCGTGCTTGTGAGCTCCAGCCCACCCGGATCTCTTCCCTTAACATCTCTTCTTCCTTCCTGACCACCTGCTCTGTGGATTTCCAGCCTCAGCATCAGGCACAAGGATGACAGGCTGAGCAAGCGTGCTCACGCCACGCCACAGCTGTGCGAAGTCAAATCCCTGCCACACACGCAAACACGTCCTCCAAGGGATTGTGTTTCCACGATAGCACCCAGGTCAGTTTGCACAAATTAGGGAAAAGATAGGCGCACAGCAAACTCATAGAGATATATGAGGCCACAACACTGAGAAGAATCACCTTCCTTACAGTGCGTTGCAACTTGGCCCTTTTGTGAATCACAGATACCAGATAAAGGTGTTCACCAGAGTGCATGTTTTTTCTTCCACAATTTGTGGAGACCAATGATCACCAGTGACGTATCAGCTGGGATGCTTTAGTTGAATAATTAACATGAGGAGAAACCCTTTTAAATATCTGAGGAATGATTTTTGTTTTGTTCTGTTTTACATCCTAGGTCATATTCTTTAGATATGCAACAATGAAAAATAGGATTTCTCTTCCTACTCTTTTAAAAGTAGACATCTATAAAACTAATGCCGTGATGAATTACTGGACTTTTTAAGAGATAGAAATTAGTGAGAACGAATCCCTTCAAAAATTTCTCTCTTTCTGAATTCCTTAAAAGAACTTAAAAATAAATAGGGGTGCACCAGTCTTTGGATCAGGAAGGAGCCGAGAGTAGAAGGCACCCCATTCTCTAGTGCAGTCCCCATTCCCAACACGGAGAGCCACCTGGCCGGGATGCAGAAAGGCAGATGCCTTGCTTTGTTGTTGCAGCCCTGTGACCAGATTCCTCACCCGCCCCTGACTCGCTAGCCATGTATCTTCACACCAAAGACGGGTGCAGGGTTTAATACGCAGGACAGTTACTTCACAAGCACCGTCGCTAGTCGGATGTGTAGAAAGGGGATCCCCAGATCATCAGCGTTTCAGGAAATTGTTTCCCTTGGAGCTGTGGTTCTCAAATCGTAAAGAATATACATGAGTCTCCCCGGAAACGTCTTCAGATGAAGACTGAGTCATAGGCATGGGTTCGGTCCTGAAATTCTGCATCTCCTACAAGCTCCCAGGCATTGAGAATATTACTGGTCCAAGAATGACACTTCCCATAGCAAGGCCTTTAAAGACTGTAAATTAAAGGCCTTACAGAATGAAAGAGTCATAAATTCCTCAGATTCCTTTCTCTTTTTTAAGTGAGGGGCATGGTGTCTAAATTATAAAGACCTCCGTATCGTCAGGACATATGTATCTGCTAATGTGAGGTGTCACCGCCTTTATGAATGTTTTTTAATTTTTCTCACCGACTTTGCAGTAAAGGATTCATGATGAATAGCCTGGATATTTTTTTACTTCCTCCAAATACTGATTTAGATGTGCATTGCAAGGCTTTATTTGTAATTGATGGTAAAATGTGTACCTGTATTCTCCAATTAAGGAGCCAATTTTTCTACCCATCACATGCGGAATATTGAAGACGAGGTCTTAAAAGGAATGGTCACAAAACGTGTTTGATTTTTGAAATGCTCCATACTTTCATCCTGACACCCCGAAGTGAAACGGAAATTTAGCAATAATCTTATTAATTCAAAGCCCGTACCACGTGCAGTCCTGAATTATGTGGTAAGGTTGTTTTGACACGAAACAAATTAACAGCCAAAGCATTAAAAGAACCCAACAGATTGGCTATGCAGAAGCAAAGGGGAAGAGAAGTAGTGTGTTTACAAAAGACAGGAGACAAACAAATTCAAAAACAATGCTGACATTTAGAAACAAGATAACAGATTAAGAATAAAAAATGTATCAAGTCCAGGCTGCTTCTATAATCTGTTGGTTTACATTTATTTTTTTATAAGGAAAATGGATAATTATATAAGATTGAATTAACTGCTACATGTCAAACAGTGTGGCCCCAGGTCAATTTATTAAACAGCTGATTTTTCGCAATTTAATTCACCTAATGCCACCTTATTAAAAGCCAATTCTTCTAAAGCAGTTGATTACTTTTGAACATACTCAATTTTTTTTTTTTAAAGATTTTATTTATTTATTTGACAGAGATAGAGACAGCCAGCGAGAGAGGGAACACAAGCAGGGGGAGTGGGAGAGGAAGGAGCAGGCTCCCAGCGGAGAAAGCGGATGTGGGGCTCGATCCTAGAACGCCGGGATCACGCCCTGAGCCGAAGGCAGACGCTTACCCGCTGTGCCACCCAGGCGCCCCTGTTGATTTACATTTAAAAATGAAACCCTCATGAATTCCCCAAATTGTTTTGTATAGATGGGTGTTCAAATTTTTTCTTTGAAAATACAATAATGCTTATGAGAGCCCCATGTTCTCTCTCATACTTTGTAAGCAGCTGGTAGTAGACATGACACGGATAACAGTGATATTTCTTAAAAAGAAAACAAGGGGAGACAGCATTCAAATATACGAAATGAGCATTGAATTGAGGATGTTATTAATTAATTGTCCTTGACTTTTCTTGAACAATCAGAAAAAGCGAATCATCTATGATGTATAAATATGTATATATTTTTTTCTTTGTTAAGGAGAAAGAAAAAAGGGAGACCCTAGGATGCCATCCGTCTGGGGACATGGGTAAGTGTAAGATTTGAGAATTGTAGATGTGGGACTTGTTTTCGCTTTCCTGGGGTGACCCCACCAAACCACGGACGATGTGTTTGAGCTGCATCTTTCAGACAATAATCCCGTCCTGCTTAATAGCCAAGGTCCCTTCTGCTGTGATTTCTACTCAGTAAGTCCGGGATGCGACCTGAGACTTCACTTTTTTTTTTTTAATATTTTATTTATTTATTTGATAGAGAGACAGCCAGAGAGAGAGAAAACACAAGCAGGGGGAGCGGGAGAGGAAGAAGCAGGCTCCCAGCGGAGGAGCCCGATGTGGGGCTCGATCCCATAACGCCGGGATCACGCCCTGAGCTGAAGGCAGACGCTTAACGACTGAGCCACCCAGGCGCCCCGAGACTTCACTTTTTTTAACAGGTTTCTGGGATATGTCATGGTGCCCTTCTAGACCACGTAGAAAGAGCACGTAGAAAAAGTTTCGGAGGTTTGCTACCATTTAAGAAAAAAATACTGAACGTTTGGTTACGTGTTAAAGTGGATTGAGGTTGCCTCTTCTAACCTACCGTTGTTGGTATTAAAATATTTCATGTTTAATAAAGAGATCTGGTGTGACTCGAGGCCCCATCAAGGACGATAAATTTCTACACCCGTTGGCCCCAGAGAATCCTAAGCCGGGCTTAAATCCAAGAAATTGCCCACTGGGGCATCATTGGTCAGGACAAGACCAAGGCCATTTATCTAGAGATGTGGAAATGGCCACTCCTTCTCAAGACCGATTTGCTAGACTTTTACTCTTTTACAGAAACGGGATTTTTTCCTAACAGGGACAGAAAGAGCTCATCTGATAAGGAAACGCTACCCGTTTCCTATTGCTTCCGCATCCAATCATGAAACGACTTGGATTGAAACAACACGCATTTTATTATGTTTCTGGAGGTCAAGAGTCTGCCCTGCGTCTCCCTGGGCTAAAATCAAGGTGTTGGCGGGATCAAATAATCCCCTGTATTGAAGCTCGTACCTTTTCCAACAGATTCTAGTAGACTATGGCTCCATGAAGAGTCAGACTTTCCCTTTTTATCCCCCCCCCTTTTTTTTACATCCCCTGTAGCATTGGGTGGCTCATTTGGTTAAGTGTCTGCCTTCATCTCACGTCCTAATCCTGGGGTCTTGGTCTCGAGTCCTGCGTGGAATCCCTGCTCAGCGGGGAGCCTGCTTCTCCCTCTGCCTCTGCCCCTCCTCCCACTTGTGAGTGAGCTCTCCCTCTCAAATAAATAAAATCTTTAAAAAAAAGTAGAGACCGCTTCTCACTTTTTACTCCCTTGGACTTGTTCTGGTTTGGATGATGCAGAATTCTCTTCACTCCTATTTTAAGTCTTCTTTTTTTTAAGTTGTCACCGTGATTAGCAGAGAAAATATAATACAGATCCACAAAGAGTAAGCAATTAAAATTTAGCTTATTTGACATTACTGAACTGGAACCATTGTTAACATTTTCACATATAACCTTCCAGTTACCCCTGGGTACACACGTTCTTGGGTGTATATGCGTTTTTAATCACAGTTGGACGACACTGTAAGACTCTGCTTTTCACCGTTTTCTTCACTTAAGATCTTCTGAGCTTCCCTTCAGCTCAAGTCATGATTCCAGGGTCCTGGGATCGAGTCCTGCATCGGGCTCTCTGCTCCGTGGGGAACCTGCTTCTCCCTCTCCCTCTGCTGCCCACCACCCCCACCACTCGTGCTCTTGCTCTGTCAAATAAATAAATAAAATCTTAAAAAAAAAAAAGAATGGGTTCATATTATTGTGTTCTATGTCTGTGCATGTGTATATATGGAGTAAGTATGCCCTCTTCCTCGAGTCTCAAGGAGTTTTCGACATACACTTTTAACGTTATAAAATATCTTTGTATCTGAAAAAAACTGTCTCCTTTATGTTTCAAAACTTACTTGAAAAATCCAGAGCTTACTTTGTCCAAAAGAACTTCCAAATATTTTTTCAAGTTAAAACTTTGATATTTTGGGGGCACCTGGGTGGCGCAGTCGTTAAGCGTCTGCCTTCGGCTCAGGGCATGATCCCAGCGTTATGGGATCGAGCCCCACATCAGGCTCCTCCGCTGGGAGCCTGCTTCTTCCTCTCCCACTCCCCCTGCTTGTGTTCCCTCTCTCGCTGGCTCTTTGTCTGTCAAATAAATAAATAAAATCTTTAAAAAAAAAAATCTTTGATATTTTGAATGAATTTGCATAACCGGATTGTAGTGGAATTTATCTTTATGATTTAAATCTTTCTAGACCAGCATGAGCAGTGTCTCCCTATGTTGTCAGTGTTTTCTATTAAATCGCATCTATTTGGTCTTAATGTCCTTCCACCGCGTTTAAGAAATCCATCTTCGTGTAGGTCCAGAGACTTTCTCATTACTATTATTCCTCTCTATGTGGATGTGTGTAGCTAGTATGCAAAAACACTGTAACATTATGTTTCCTGACCTAAAAACCATATTGACTTTCTGTTTTATTGTTTGAATTTTTTAAAAGAATGTATTTGTTTGAGATGGAGAGCAAGAGCAGGGGGCAGGGGGAGAAGCAGGCTGTCCACTGAGCAAGGAGCCCAATGCAGGACTTGATCCCAGGACCCCGGGATCATGACGTGAGCGGAAGGCAGACGCTTCACCAACTGAGCCACCCGGCCACCTCTGACTTTCTATTTAAATACAGTCAACAGTAACAATTTTTTAAAAACGCTTACTGTTTTATCTGTGGGCTTCACAATGACCTTATATAATTTTGGATATTATTTAAGTTGACCCTTGTGGTCAGCTATCAGACTATCCTCAGATATCGACTGTTTTGCCGCCTCCTATCACATGTGTCCTGTTATCTTTCCGATGGAAAATTGTAAACGAAACTGGAGTGAGAATTCTTGTCATCTCCTTGATTGAGGTTAAGGGAAAATATCAAGCATTCACCTTTACTGTGACTATAGTTTTGAAATAATTTTTTTTATCATGCTAGGAAATGTCTTTCTCTTGCTATTTTCGTAACCATTTTTATTAGGTGTGACTATTCATTTTACCAAAGTCATTAGTGTTATCTAATGTATGAAGAAAACTGCTTACTCTTTCTGCTCTGTCCACTAATACAGTGAGTTCTGTCTTCGGATGTCACCACGTTACCTGCCTTGTATTCCTGAAAGGATCCTTAGAGGGTAATGACATATTGCTCTGTCATTACCCTAATTTCTTGCTCTGTTCTTGGAAAATTATAAATACACAGGAATCCCGTGCTTCCTCAGAACTTAAAACAGCTCATTGCATTTATGGCATTGCCCTTTGGCAACTTTCTCAATGTCTTTTGGAGCAATTGGTCTATGAATTTTCCTTCTTCTTGAGCCAGTTTTGATCATTGGTGTTTTTGCAAAAATAATACTCCAGTTCATCCTCATTTTCAAATTGTATATATTATACATTATATATATCAAGTTATCGATATGCAATATATTGCATGTTATATGTATTATAGTTCTATATATGGATATGAACAATGAAGAATAGGATTTTCTTTGTATTCTGTATATAAATATTTATCTTCCATGAATATTTCTTTACATCGTTTATAACTTTTCACTCCTTTTGAATATCTGTAAGTTTTTTAAATGCCTTTCATGGTTCTCTACCTGACATTATATGTTGTTTGTTCCATAGAAAGTCCTATTTAGCGTGATTTTATAAAAATGCCCTTTTCTCTAATCCATTCACTATTATTTATATGACTTCGTTTCCATTGGTTCTGGTCTGTCTTTAAAGCCCTTAAATGAATGCTAAGTTGCCTATCTTCATTTATTTTTAGTAATACATCAGTTTAAAGCTGTGCTATTTCCCTTGAGCCCAACATGCCCCGCATGCTAGAGCCAAAGGTAAACTTCTCACATTGTTGACTTTTGATCTATTGATGCAGTTTTAAGATTCAGCTTCCCTTCAGACTTGCCTCCTCCTTATCCTCCACATTTCTACCAGAAACCGTAACAACATTCTAATCATCATGGCTTCTACACTTAAATTCTCCATTACCTGCAAAACAGCCTTTCAGTTCTTCAGGATGGTATCCGTTGTCCTTTCTGATCTGACCCGTCCTACTGGTTGACCTTGGAGCCCTTCAGCCTCCACGCAAATCCTCCTCTCCGGCCTGTAGGCAGCAAATTTGATTCTACGAAAAGACCACAAAATATCCTGCCCACCTTTCCATACTTCATTCCTTCTCTTCCTTTTCTGATCTTTTATGGTCCCTCCCACCCTGTCAGTGTCGCCTTGACTCCTAACACACAGAAGATTCACGACCCATTTTTGCTGAAGAGCAAAGCCCATGATTGCCTAACTCATGCCACCATGTTTCATGGTTTTCTTCTTCTATTGACACAATTTCAGACCCACTCGTGTCTCACATAATCATCTCAAGGTACAGATAACGAGTAGCTAATGCGAATCTCATGACCATACCCTTGCACAGCCTTTGACTTAGAAGTGATTTAAACCCCCCCCCCCCCATGGCAGGGCTAATCTCTAGCATCTTTGTGCATTTCTTCATAGCTGTAGCCATCAGATATCAGAACCAGAGTGACTTTTGAGGCTTCCAGTCCCCACAACCTCAACCCCACAGTGACTGGTCTGCAGATATCATGAGGGTGAAGACAGAGGACTGAGGTCCATTTGCCTGAAACATACCCAGTATTCTCTCCGTTCCCTGATAGCTGATGGCCTCTCACTTCCCATTCACACACCTTTGCTCTGTCATTGTCATTGATTCCTGCTGCCAGGAGCCCACAGCTGCTATATTGGCTCCACCCCGCCCCCACGGTATTAGGGAAACCAGAAAAACCCTGTCGGAGAGGAAAAAGAAAAAAAAGGCAGCTCTCACACCTTCCAACCGAAAGAGAAATGGTCAAAATATACTAACAGGCAGTTTTTAAAAATGTAGCTTAAGGCAAAAACAACACCCTTACCTCTTGGTGATTGGGGTAGAAATCGACACCATTTTGGAGGAAAGCTTTTCAGCAAATTGCTTTAGAAACTGTCTGTAAGTGTTCGTAGTCAACATTGACGATGAATGTAGGTGAGCATCATGGCCCATCTCCTGGAAACCCCTGATGTCACAAACACACTGATCCACGCCACTGTGATGTCATCAAGAGCTGGGACTTAGCCATCAGTTGATAGGTGAGAGATGCGTGTGAGTCTCAGTCCTGTCCTGCCAGGTACCAGCTCACCTGCTCTAGGACGTGCTCTAAAAATGATCATTAGCGGTTATGAGAAGCACGCCCCACTCTTCCATCCTTATGGATGGAGGACGGGGTCTAAGATTTGACAGTCTAGACTGGATGCTCATCACAGATGCAGGTGTTGGGCTCCAAGAAAAATCTTTACCTCCAATGAGACCACCCTTGTGCATCTTTCTGAATGGGGAAATGAGAAGATGCGGATGAAGAGATTGAGAGAGGAAGGCGCTCTTTACCTTTAGAGAACAGATTCATCTTGGTAAATTCCCTCCTTCATGAAGTCCATCTCTATACACAAATGTAAGCCATCCCTACATGCAAATGCCATGTATGCCATATGAACTCAAAGGCATCCTTCACTCCTATTTCCTTACTCTATATTTCATGTTTCCTAACATCCCGTTTCTGTTCCGGGATCCCCCCGGGGGTCCCACATTACATGCAGTCCTCATGTTTTCCTAGGTCCCTCTTGGCTCTGATGGTTTTCCCAGACTCTCCTCATCTCTGATGAGCTGGATGGTTCGGAGGAGGACTTCGCAGGCATTTTGTAGACTGTCACTCAATCGGGATTTGTGGGATGCTTTTCTCAAGTTTAGACTGGGGTTATAGATTTTTAGAAGAAAGAGGCAAAGGATCTTTTTTGTCACCTCTTAGCCAGGGTGCGTTCTGTTAACGTGACAGCACGGTTGCTGTTGAGCTTGGTTGCCTGATGGGGATGGTATTTATTGGGATTCTCCACTGGAAAGTTGCTTTTTGGCGTTTACTAATATATTTGATACATACAGAAGTGTGCAAAGAAGGAAACATAGGTTACCCATAGTATTACCACCATTTCCTATGAGGTATCTATCCTTTTAGCTATTTCTGTATCTCTCCACCTGTATCTATATATAGCTATATTTATATCTATCCGGTCATTTTAACTTGTTTTCTTCATTTAAATATTGCACTTTTGGCCCCTGTCCTTACCTGTCCTGGAACACCATCTTGAAATAACTGCGTTGAAATTCAACTCCTTTTTATTTGTTCTATCCTCCACTTGGGGCATTCCGCTTCTGCTGTCTCTTCACTGTTAATAAACAGAACCTGGAAGAAACTACAATTAAAGTTTCGCATTAAAGTTTTGTGAATTTCTTCAGAGTTGTAGCCATAAAATATCACAAGCAGGGTGACTTTTGAGGCTTCCGGTCTCCACATTGCAAGGAGGCAAAGCTCAGCCCCGCAGTGACTGGTCTGCCGATATCATGAAGGTGAAGACAGGACTGAGGTGTCTCTTACAGTGTATCTGTAGGATAGGAACTGATCGTCAAAGGGGGTTCATTTGTTTACAGCCTTTGCTCTATGTCGCCATATTTCCTCCCAGAAAGTTTGTAACAACCCATCAGAAGCCCTCTGGTGTGGTTCCTTCCCATTGATGCGATTGCTACTGGACGTCCCTATATGTACGACGCACAGACCCACACGCTCTTGGTTCTATTTCGTGGGAGAATTCTGCCCAAAACATCCTATAAGCTTTCCTTAACCTAACCCTAGAATGCCTTAAATAGGCAAAGGAATACACCACGGGCAGAACCTACAGAAGAATGACCTAGAACATTTGCCTACATTGCCATTTCTTCTCTCAGGCCAGCTCAGGTGGCAAAGTGCAAAGCCAATGTGCAAGGTTTCCAGGTGCGATGAATCGCCTGTCCTGATGGTATTTTTTTTTAAAGATTTTATTTATTTATTCGGCAGAGATAGAGACAGGCAGCGAGAGAGGGAACACAAGCAGGGGGAGTGGGAGAGGAAGAAGCAGGCTCATAGCAGAGGAGCCTGATGTGGGGCTCGATCCCATAACGCCGGGATCACGCCCTGAGCCGAAGGCAGACGCTCAACCGCTGTGCCACCCAGGCGCCCCCCGATGGTATTTTTTAAATAAAACCACACATTGTTGTAAGTCTGTGCATACAGTTTCAGGGGAAACGTGAGCCCATTGGCTGTCACCGGTGCTTCTTAGAATTAACAGTACACGTTTCCCAGAGGGCTGCCTACTTTCTGTGGCCATTGGGATTGTGCTTGAAAGAAGAATTTGCCCCGGGGCACCTGGCCAAGTAGCTGGAAGATATTCTGTTGTTGTAATTCCAGAGGCACCGGCAGGTGGATTGGGGCGCGTGGTGTTGCCAACTCCTATTTAAAGGACCGCCAGGTGTTTGCAGGACCATAATTTACCTTTCCATTAATAAACACATGTCCTCCTATGCATGCTACATGCAAAGTACCTTTGAAAAATGCTTCCTCAGCCAAAGTCTGAAAATCCCTCCGTCGTAAAGGAATAACAATTCATTTTCAAACCCTTTTTTATGGACTGCGTGAATCGTTTTCGCTTTGTAGCTCACTGTAACTCATGAAGTCCCATCTGGACAAGGAAAATTCTCAAAAACTGTTCTCTCTCTTTTTCATACCTTAGAATTCTTTCGTATAATCTGCTTACCTTAGAACTGAACACACAGGGCAATATACTGAAATCCAGCTAACCCAGACTAGAGATGATGGCTCTGTCTTTAAATATTTTTAAATTGCTTTGATTAACGGAATATTGATTTCAAACTGTTGAGAAAATAGAATCCCATCCTGGAAACTGGAGCGTTTTTCCCGAAAATATGTATTTAGAAAAAGTTTTGAATTAGCATTTAAGTCACCTCAGTGAAGCACCTACCTAATGAAAATAAATTAACATCAATTAGTGCCAACAGCCCATAATCATAATTTTAAATACATCTTTTATTTTCCATCCCGATGTCATGGGACATTTGAATGTTCTTTTCGTTTCCAGAGCTTTAATTTTTTTTTTTTTAAACCGAATCAACTTTTCCTGTTTTTGCCCTCTGCTGGAAACTACAGGTGGTGGCCAGACTGAGAACCAGTTCTGCAGACTTCGTGTCAAGTAGAGATAGGAACTCTGGAACGTGGGTGAGGAAACGTAACGCTTAGGACAAGCGTCACCCCTAACCCTCCGTGTGCATCAACATAAGCTAATAGATGTCTCTGGAACACAGCTTCCTCGTTCCTCCAAAGAGTATACATTTTTACCAGTCCCAAAAGTGAGAGATTGACAATGACATAATGATTATACAAGTTCTTTGTAAACTGAAAAGGGCTGTACGATTGTCAGAGAACATTATTGTTTGTAAACCGAAGATGACAAGTTCCTTAAGCTTCTCAGCACAATTTAAAAATACATTTCTCTTACGACATTTTCCATCATTTCTAAGATTGCCAATACTTTCGTAAGTATTGCTGCATCATACTTAAAATTTGTATTTGAATATCGTGGATCAATCGTATGTCTGGCTTTTTTGAGTGTCCTTTTTTTTTTTATTGTGGAGGAAGCGTTAAAATTGAATTTGAATTTTGGTAAATATTAAATTCTACCAAAGGTATTTGGGGATTCACAGTTTACTATTAACACAAGTTTAACAGTACTTACACAGCACACGTCATTTGGCAATTTTTTAGAATGAATGGACGTCTATGGGTCAAAATTTGAACACATCATTAAATTCATTATATTAGTTTTCCTACATATATGGAAAACCAGGAAAAACATCTGCAGGACATCTGCAAAAGATCAAGAGTTAGCATCTTACTTAATGGTAAAGGTTGAATGCTTTCCCCTGAGATCAGGAGCATGACAAGGACAAGGATTCCTGCTCTTACCACTTCTCTTCAGCATTGTTCTGGAAATTCTAGGCAGGACAGGGAAGAAAATACAATCAAAGGTATGCAGGTAGGAAAAAGCAAACATCAGGTAGTCAGTTTATTTTAATAAATTGAGGCATTTTTTAAGAAGTTATGCAGATAGGAAAGGAAGAAGGCCGTTTTTATTTGCAGATGTCATGATGTCTTTTCTACATATGATAGAAAATTCTAAGGATACCAGCTCAATATAAAAAAATCAATGGAATTTCTATACACTTGCAGTGAATAATCCAAAAGATAAAATTAAGAAAACAATTCCATTTGTAATGGCCTTGAAAATAATAAAATGCTTAGGAATAAATCCCATGAAAGAAGCACAACTTGCACTCCAAAAACTAGAACATGGTGCGGAAAATGGAAAGACATCGCGTGCTCATGATTTCAAACACTTCATCTTTGTTAAGGTTAATAACACTCACCAACGTGGTCGACAGATTCACTGCAAATTCATCAAAACCCCAATGGCCTATTTCAGAAATGGAAAAGTTGACTCTCAACTTCATATGCACTTGCCAAGGACCATGATAGACAAAGTGTTCTTGAAAAGGAAGTTAGAGGACTCACATTTCCATCCATGGGTGGAAATATAAAGACAAGGTGGTCCGTCCACAGAATGGACTGTCAGTCCGCCATGAAAAGGAATGAGGCACTGACACGGGCTACAACGTGGATGGTCTTTGACAACAATATGCCGTGAGAAAAAGCCGGTCATTTAAGACCGCATGTCACGGGACTCCATGTATATGAAACATCTAGAGTAGGCACAAGTCTTTAGAGACAGTAAATGCATTAGTAGTTGGCAAGGGCTGGAGCGGAAGGGTGGTGAGGAATTGCATGCAAAACGTACAGGCTGTCTTTCTGAGCTGATGAAAATATTCTAAAATTTATTGTGATGGTTGCACAACTCTGGATAGAAGAGAAACCGTTGAATTGTGCCCTTTTAAATGGGTGAATTGCATGGTATGTGAATTATGTGTCAATAAAGCTGTTACAAGAAACCCAAACACGTGTGGAAATCAAAGAGCCCCATAGCTTGGACCACTTATAATTTGAGCGAGTTCTCATAGTGTCGATTTATGTTTCCTCCTATATCCCAAAGTTCATGCTTAGCTGAATTCTGGGAACTTGGATTTCTTTTGCTTCTTGAGGATAAGTGAATTAATTCCTGCCTGGATGTAGAGAAAAATTTCATGTTTCGAAGTATGGAGTTCTAATAAACACAATGAACTAATCCTCAATCTGATGCATCTGGAGCAACCGTTAATGCCGTGGGCTAAGCCGAGGGCTTTTGGTGATACCAAATACATGCACAAACAAAAGCATTCCCGTCTTCAAAGGCAGGATGGCCTGGGCCAAGAGATACCTTTTTTTTTTTTTTAATTGTTTTTAAATTTCATGTCTAGTATGTATTTGAATGCAGAAATTATAAATTCACGTGTGGCCAAATCAAATCTGGGTAGTACCTGGGGTTGCTATCTTGCTTCAAAAGTTCAGCACTGTCTCTAGTTCAGCACTATGTTTCCTGTTCCCTTCTAGAATCTCTACCTTCATATTTAAATTTATATAAGGAATAAAATAAGCCACAGGCTAGACAAATAGGAGTATCTATGTGTTCATCCATTCTATCCATCCATCCGTCTTGCCAATCTACTTATCTATCCATCCATCCTGTCAAGCTAGGAATATCCATCCATCTATCCATCCATCCTGTCTGTCCATCCGTCCTGCCAATCTATCCATCCATCCTGCCAATCTGTTCATCTGTCTATCCATCCTTGTCTATCCATCTGTCCATCTGTATCTATCTGTCTTATCTAGATATCATCTGTCATGTCCATAAGCACCTCTTTTCCCCTCCCCTGGCCACATCACTCTCACTGTTACTTGTTAAATGTGTCTCACTGATTGGGGATAGTCTCTTTGTCATACACTAAATTCCCCTCAGCATGTCAATCTATGTATGGACTCTTTGTCCAGTTGGTGGCTCAGTGATTATTGCTCTGCCAATACGAAGTGGTTCGAATATATGTAGCTTTATCACACATCTGCGTATCTGGAGGGGCCGGTGCCTCCTTACTGCTCTGAGAACCAGCTGCTCTTGTACTCAAAGAAACCCTGTTGGCATTTATATTGAGATTGCTTTCAATTTACAAATTAATTTAGGGAGATTGACATCTTTACAATACTGAGTCTCCCTCGCCAAGAAAAAACAACATGTTTTTCCACTGATTTAATTCTTATTTAATATATGTCAAAGATGTTTCAACGTTTTCTTTAAATATGTTTGTACACGGCTTGTTAAGTTAATTTTGAGGCACTTTATTTTTTGCTTATTTGGTAATGCGAGTTATCTTTCTGTCAGCTTATTCTCTAACATATCATCACTCATATGTGGGGCAATTATTGAATTTGTGTGTCAATTGCATAAACAGCCATTTTACTTTAACATCTTAATGTCTTCATTTTTATTTTTCCAGATTATTCTCTTAGGGTTTAGTTATAAAACTCACCTTTCCGAAGATGACAGGTATAACAGGTAGATATTTCTCCCATGTATTGCATTAGATAGTAATTCTAGAATAACATCAAACATTGAAATTCTGGGTCATCATGAAGGCCAATATAATCTCAAAGGCTCAAGGCAGAAAAGGTAACAGAGATGAAACATCAGAGAAGTGGTCAAAATCCAGAAAGAAACAGAAAAAGGAGAGCCCGTGGTTCTACACAAGGGAGAATTTTGACCCTCCACAGCTCCTTGGGGATCTCACAGGAGCGCATCGACCTGAGATGAGCAAAGTCCTGATGGTTCCCCAAGGAGCTGTGCCTGCGTCTGCTGACCCACAACACCGTAGCACTTACTACGTTGACCCGGCCGTCTGGATGGCCTCTGGTGGCATGAACTCAGCCTGGAACACAATTGCAGAGATGCAGCTTTGGGAGGGCACAGACCCCCCCCCCCCCCATTCCTTAATGGAGGCATCAGCCTCCACTCTGCAGGAAAGGAGGTACTGGCTCACCACTACCTTCTGTGACTAAGATTTTTTTCTGTTCCTCCCTCAACTATCCCACCTGCGTGAGATCCCCACTCCTCATATAGGCTGTGAAACTGCTGGGAGCAAAACAGGTCCACCTCCTTATCAGAAGCCTCACGAGAAGAAGCTGATAGTTCATTTCCTCAGTACTTAACAAAAACCCCGCAAATATACAAATGTTCTAAATATAGTAGAAAGAAATATTTTTATTTTCTGCAACCATTTCTGAGTAAACGTGACTTTGAGGCATCATTAATCCTGAAAATGCACTAATAGTTTCTACAAATGGGGAAACTCTTGCATCAAAATAAGGAAATTATCCTGGATCCTTTACAATGGTCTAATTGCCAGACCTTATTCAAATTTGCCAATTATCCCAATCACGTCCTTAAGAGTCAAAAATTCATTCCAGAATCACACAAGGCATGTGATCGTGTCTTTCAATCTGGGGCGACTCCTCAGATTTTCCCTTGACCTTTATAACCTTGATAATTTTGGAGTTCACAGACTACTTATTTTGCAGAACACCCCTCAAAATTGGGTTTGTCTGATTCTCTGTACGATTCCATTCAAGCTATGTGTCTTTGGCAGGAATATCCCAGAAGTAATGATGTGTTTCTCTTTTGATACTGTTTTGTGGTGAACAACATTTTTTAGTGCCATTATCAATTTGTCATTTCATTTAATGGCTTCTAATCCACTCAAACTGTCCCCAGTTTGACCAGTCTAGCTCCTCCAAGTCAGTTTCTGTGTCCTTTGACATGATATCATTTGGACACTTCCTGACACGAGATATTCCTAATTCACCTTGTACTTTTCCTGATCCAGCTCTGGACTCTGCCATTTTTTTCTAAAGAGCCTTCGTATGTCTTAGTAAAGAGTGGTATCTAGAAGCCAAAATCTGGGTCCTTGGTGTGCTCATTACCATTGAACTGCCCTTGTTCCCAGACCCCCTTACTAAACAGAACAAGGGAAGACATGCATACATTTATATCTGTATTCACTTCTTTATGTCTCTGACTGTATCAAAAACCGTGAGTTCACTCAAATACCTCTGATCCTGTTTCACACCACAGGCTTCAAGCTTTTTCCATTCCTCATTTTAACCCCCGTATCCAACCATGAGAACCTGGGCTCCCACTGTGACTAATGTACATGCTGATTTGTCCATCTCCCTTATATGTTTGCAATCTCCCGTAGCTGATCTTGCTTCCTCTCCCCAACACCAGCACCCCCTCTCTTCCTTTGGACCTCAACATCCGACACCGGGCAGCCTTCCTATGTGGCCGCTCCTCAGACTGGCTCTGACATCTTGGGCTGACCACCGAGGCTCTCTCCCTGCCCTATCGTGAACATCTGTCATTCTCAGCCCTGCCCTATGGATTGAGGATGAATTGATTAGGAAAGGAGAGGTAAGGAGAGCACGTGCACAAATTCCATGCTCGTCTAAGGCTGGGCTTACCTGTGAAGAAAATATTTAATTCAGTTTTCCACAGCAGAGGAACAATCATGCATCGGATTAGATAAAGTAACCCTGACTGATGAAATAAACCCCAAACTGTACAATGATCCAAACAGTACAGCAACTTTTCTTGCCTGCTTGTCCAAAACAGGCTATCTTGGGTCACAGATGACTCTTCTCAAAGGAGTGGTTCAGACACCAGTTCCTGTCCATTGTTTGGTACCATAATTTTTCATTGCCAAGTTCTCAGGCTACCATGCATGTCTTCATCCTGAGAAAGGAAAGAGAAGGAAGCGAATCATGAGATTCTTACGCAGCAGAATTGAAAGGAGCCCCCAAGAATTATGTTCACCTCCTGTAAGTCAGGACCTCACTGTAAGGCAGGCTGATGTGTGCTCTCAATGTATCCGAGGGGAAAAAGGGACATGGCAGTTAACCAGTCTCTGCCAGACAACACATACCATAGTTCAAGCGCAGATTACTGTATGAGCACTACGTAATGGAAAACTCATGATACTATCAAGAGAACAACCTTCTATTATCAATGTGTGTGTGAGGGCAACTCTCCAGACACGTTCACCATTACTGTGACGACTACTTCCGCTTTGCCGTGTCCTCCTCCAAGAAAGGGAGGGGGTATCTCTTTTTTAACCCATGTTCAACGAACAGACATGACTCAATGTGACTGGTTCTGTGGAAATCGTCTTCTATTATTAAACATAGAGGTTATTTCTTTTCCCCTCTGGATCTTAATTTGTCCCTGTTTATGGTGCATTATAAGGAGGAACAGTGTAAGAAACACGTTTTCACTCAGCCATCTTTGGCCAGGAACTTCAATAAGTGCTTATTGACAAAAATGTGTAAACAAATTCATTTTGCACAAACCCAAGGACTCATCAAAACACAAAACTCTCAAGAAGTGGAAATTCCTGGCACCAGACACATCTCTGGTAGCTCGCACCCACTTGTTTATTGGAAGGAACCTTGGGGTTGAGTGATAGGAAAGATAACTCCTAGGACCTTGTCCATTTTCTTGCCAGTGCAGCTTCCAACGCATGTGATGCTGAAACCAGCATCATCTACATGGTGTCAAATGTGTAAACTTTAAAAAGAAAATAAATGTAAATCATGACAGTGACCGTATTTACCATATACTCTAAAGTATGCTGAGAGCATCACTATCCTAGGGAAAAGGATTAATGGACATTGTGCTCAAATTTGCTTTATTCCAAGTCCTTTGGAATCTCTTAGTAAATATTTCACTTTCCTAACATTAAGGGGATGATACCTGGCAAACCATTTTTTATCTATAGCTCCTTCTAGCTGATCAGGAAAAACAAAAAAAACAAAACTAGAGTGGCAAAGCCTCCCATACATTCTAAACTGAACTTGAGACTCTGGCGTAACCAGACTTTGCCATTTGGTCCATCGATGGAAAAAGTTAAGGGTCTGGCCAGAGGTCAAGATAAAAATGAAGAAAGATGAGGAACAGGGAGGAGAAAGACAGAGTTCGCTGAGGTCACCCCTAAGCTGATAGCAGGTGGACAGCATCTCTACCATGAGCGATGGAGGGTCCCGGACGTCACCTCCCCAACTGCATTACTCCTGCATAGGCAGCTGGGGTCAGCGCTGGTCTCCTGGTCAACCACGGGTGCTACCTTCCTGCCCACGTCTGCTGATACCTGACCCAAGTCATCACAAGCTTTGTTTCCAGATCTGCGTACAAGCAACAAGTTCAAAAGGAAAACAATTTTTAACGTTTTCACAATAAATGTTCTCCCTGTGTCTACTTCGTAATTATAAAGATGGGACTCGAGTGTAAAATCTAAGGAATGTTAAAAAAAAAATAGTGTCCTTGCTGTTTGTGGCATAACAACCACTTACTGGAAAGATTGTAATGTACACCATGTGAATTTAAAATGTTCATGGCAGAGCAGAAGACTTCTCAGTTTGCACAGCATGATTCTTAGAGGGGGTGGTGTTGGAAGTGAGACGGGCAGCAATCCATGTAGGGAAGCAAGCCTTGGGAAGGAACGTGAGTCTCGGTAGTGAAGGAAGACAGGGAGTGTCGCATTTCCTCCGCTCTGCACAGGCCTCGCCTGGCATGCTGCTAGAGCCGAAATTCGGTGTCTGTCCTGAGACCTGTAGCAACCAGGAAGGACACAGAGCTGGGCGGGGCAGCGCGGGGTGGGTGCAAGAGCGGTGGAGCAGGCTTTCCAAATCAAGGAAGGCTTTCGGGTTTCCCCCCAAGAGCACAGCCCAAGCTCTACATGGAGGTGCAAAGTCTGGGGTTTTGAACCTAAATGATGAAACCAGATTCAGAGCAGGTTGGAGTAGAGTCCTGGTGCAAATCCCTGTAACTGGGCAACCTCTCCCGTCGTTCAGTCTCTTCATTGTCAAAGCAGGACTACTCACGTCTCGTTTACAAAGCTGACAGTATTTGAAAAGCTGATCCACACCAACAGCTCCAAAAGTAGCGGTGCCTCCTCTACCGACATCCTGGTTCAAAACTGCCGATTTGCCTGAAAGCTATTCATAGAGGTGACATCACATAATCTTGGAGCACTAATTGGATCTTGAAACCAGCCCTTGCAATGACGAGGCTCTGAGTCTACACGCTTTCTGCAAACATCAGGCTTTTATAGATCTTCCCTCACTCAAGATCTTTCCTCACTCACAGGAGACGTTCTTGAATAATTAATGATGCAAGAGATTTGCTGAATGGTTTTTATTGACAACGCTCTGAGATAATGTTTTCTGCAATGAAAACAGACTGGTGAGCAAGACATATTTGCCCTGCCTCTTTATGCCTTAAAATAGACTGAGGGTGGTCTATTTTAAGGTGAATTTAAGGTCTATTTTGGCAGGTGATCTGGACAGTCCTCAGAAATACATTTGAGGAACACCTCACCCAGGGCTGCTGGGAACATCCCCTAGAACAAAAAATAATAGTGTGGAATAGGGGACAAAGGACTACAGGGGAGACAAGCAGGTGAATGAGTCAACGGTTGGGGTCAGAGAAGAACACTGGGATTATGATACCATTCTGCAATATTAAGGGTTGCAATTCTCAGAGGGATGCTGGAAAGCATTCTTCATGAATGCAATCGAGTGACAGACACCATTAGAAACTTAGCACTCCAAGTTATTAAATGTACTTTAGATTGCTTATTGTGGGGGGACAAAAGTAACAGGCAAGGAAGGAGTCGGCTGAATGAACAACAGGCAGAGCTGGGAGAGCGTGTGTGGTGTTCAGAAATGCTATCCCAAGACGAAGACCTGCTTTGTAGTCTGGAAAAAAAGAGCAAAGTGCGGGGGAAGTCAACCCAGTAACACGGTAGCCAATTTGAGATGGCGGAATGAATACAACGGAAGGGGACACAAATTATTTTTTCGCAAGTGATTTTTTTTTTTTTAATGATGAGAGAATGTATTAGATTTCTCAGCCTTAAGGGTCCTCCAGAATCTTACTTTAAACTCCAAATAAAAGTTGGAACTTGGGAAAATAAAGACCACTGGAGGGGAGGACAGTATTGAAACCATCATACAAAAAAATTTTCCCCAGCCGAGGAAATAATTGAGTTTGGTGACCCGGAGGGCTTGCCAAGAACTTCACGGAAAAGGAAAATAATCACATACAGGCATTCAAGCAGGAAATATAAGTGACCTTAAAAAAAAATGGAAGGAAAAAATAAATTATCTGCAGGGGGTTTTCCACAACAAATGCCTTAGATGATTTAAAAATAATGCGGAGCCTTTAAGGAAAACAGTTGAGAGACAACATGTGTAGTCTTACTTCACCTGTGAAAATAAAACAAAGTCAGTCATAGCAGAAGAGGATCAACAGTGTAAATACTCCCGTTGGCAAATATTTAAATAGATCACATTACATCAAGTCAATGGATTATTATGTAGTTGTGAAAAGCATATACCAACTTGGGAAGTATAATACGCTATATTAAGTGTTAAGTAAAGTGGATATAAATATGATCACAAAACATAAAAAGCATACTTGAAAAAAGTGTGGGATGAAATGGAGACAAGTGTTAGTAATTATGTTTACGGGGCTTTCCTATGATGCTATTTGTCGCCTAATTGTCTGAAATGCAAAGCCGTCTATATTTATCCTGTGTTCATATAACACAGAAAAACCAAACCTTAATATTTGATTTTTTTTTTAAATGTTTGATTTGTGAGCACTTAGCAGATATTTACTCACATCAGCTGAAAAACAAAGATGGTTTCCTTTCAAGGTGCTCACAGACCAGAAGGGAAACTGGACTCGGGGGTCAGGCTGTCAGCAGGCTGAGTGAGCACATGGAGGTCAGCCGCTCCTTCCCCCTCTTTACTGTGCGGGCCCCTCTTGTTCTAGCCTGTGTCTGCTCCTTGCTTCCTGGGTGTCAGCTCCTTTATTCCTCCTCCTGCAGTCGCACGCCGTGATGCCTCTGCTTCTGCTTCTCCTTCCTCGCCATCCTTCTCCATGCCTGCAGACTCAGCTGGCCCTCTTTGAGACCTCAAGATCTAAGACTTATCTAGCTGAGATTTCTGGAAGGAGCATCTGACGAGCCTGCCTGATCCCTGTGCGCCCCAGCCCACACCTGAGGCATCCAGCCTCTCCTCCTGGATCATATGCTCTACACGGGTCCCGTCCACAGTATTCAGGGCATGAAAACAAGACCCTCCGCAAACACTCCTTCAACAGGGGACAGAAACGGGGCTGCGAACAAGGCAGTCACCGTAATGGAAAATCAATAGAGAAAACCATTGACCATTTCAATCACAGACATTTAGTTCATTGCTAGTACTCAGCATGAATCACCCTGCCACTGTCTAAGGGACGGTGCGGAGGGGGATGAAAACAAATCCTTGCTTCAAAGCACATCCAGTTCTTTTCTGCTACCTTGTTTTATTCCTTGAAACCCGTGGACACTTTTTTAAAAAGCATCTGCTTGTTCAGATTCGTGACTTGCTGAAAATAACTATAATCATACTCTTCACTGAGTCATGTGCCATGTACTTATCACTCATTTGATAACTAACAGTCTTAGGAGGCTAGCATCATTATTCATTCATGGCCAACTTGTGCCTGGAAGTCAGGCTTGGTTAACTTCCAGGCATGGCCCCTCCATGCCTTCCCCATGATAATGCGTCGTGCACATACCATACACACAGATACCAGAGACAGGCACGAACTACACTCTGCTCAAGTTTCCATGCACTCCTCGTAATAGGAAGTGAATTTGCTGATGCCTCTCCCAGAATTGTGTGACTTGTGTCTACCGCCGAGACCAAGAGACCATGGAGCCTGATCGTGAGTTACAGACATGAGCAGAACACTAAATAGCCATGCCCATCGACGTGGGCATAAATTCCTCTCCATCTCTTTGTCCACTCCCGTGTCTGCTCATGAAAGTGTCTTGTGAGCACATGTGGCTGGTCTACCACCATATTATCTTTACTTTTCCAGTAAGTGAGGCCATGCCCAATAAGGCCGTGATTAAACAAAAAACAAGGAATGAATCCGTGCAACACAAAGTACTGCTTTAGGTGCATATCATCCCCTGAAGGAAATGTCGATTAACAACCTGAACAAGAGTTAGTGAAAATAAGGTACATGGAATGGGATTGAGCTTCGCAAGTGCAGGGACGAGGCTTAGCACCGGGGATTAAACCCAGTATGCCCATATGCTGTAGGAAACTGCGGAAAAGTATGCCTGTAATTCAGATGAAGTAAAATGTTTGCCAGCAACAGCAACTTCACATTTTGACTGTGACATCTTTTATCTTGAATTAAGGAAAATAAAGCACATAGTTGTGAAGTTTTCTTCTACGTGTGACTCGGATCCATTGTAAAATGTTTTCCTTCATGCAGAGTGCAGGGTCCCTCCATGATAAAGAGCAGGAGGATGAGAAAACATCTCTGTTCTCATACCTTGTCTATCGCTTATAAAAGTGCAAACTTGAAAGAGCTTAATAAGCACTCTGAGTCCAATTTTCTAACAGCATCTGAAAAATAACACTGCCTTTGGTACTGTTCACCTGTCTGCTTGCAATAAAATGGAAAACGAATTTAATAAAAAATGCCATTAGAGAAATGCATAATAAATCAATGGTGAGATACCACTGCACATGCACTAGAACGGCCAAAGCCCAAAACACTGGCCACACCACGTGCTGCGGAGGACAGGGGCGACAGGAAGTCTCGTTCCCTGCGGGTGGGAATGCAAGGTGGTGCAGCCCCTCCAGTGGTTTCTTCAAAAGTCAAAGCTACTCTTCCACTATGATCCAGGAATGGCACTCCTCCGCATTTACCACAAAGAGCTGAAATCTTCTGTCCACAAGAAAGCCTGCACACGGACACGTATAACGGTGTTATTCGTTAATGCACAAACTTGGACACGACCGAGGTGTCCTCCAGTAAGTGAACGGACACATGAACTGTGCTCCCTCAGACAATGGAATATTATTCACACTAAGAAGAAATGAGCTCTCAGGTCATGAAGAGACATGCAGGAAACTTAGATGTACATAAGTAAGTAAAGGAAGCCAATCTGAAAGGCTACATGGTCTGTGATTCCAACTCTATGACATTCTGGAAAAGGCAAAACTGTGGTGACAGTAAAGGGATCGGTGGTGGCCAGGAGATGGGGGAGGGATGAGTAGATAGAGCACGGAGGATTTTCATACAGAGCAGTGAAACTACTCTGTATGATATTACAGTGGTGGATACATGTCATTACACATTTGCCCAAAACCATACAACCTACATCTCCAGTGGTGAAGGTACACCACCAGGAGTGAACCCTAACGTTAACTATGGACTCCGGGCAATAACGATGTGCCAGTGTAGTTTCGTCAATTATAACGAATGTCCCACTCGGGTGGGTTGATAACGGGGAAGGCTGTGCATTGCGGGTGCAGGGGGAGTATATGGAAAATCTCTGCACCTCCCTCTCAATTTCACCATCTTCCTACAACTCTTCCAAAAAATAAGATCTCTTTGAAAACTGATTAAGGTAACTTCTATTGGTAAATGCAATTTAAAGTTAGCTATAACTAATCAAAGCACAGCCATACTGTGGTAGAAGAAGAGAAGGTGTGTGTCTGTGTTGCATATCCGATGCCTGCACTATTATTGTGGTTCCCATCTAACTGAGATATTATTGTGTAGAATAATCTTCTCGCTGCAAGTCCCTGGAATACTATAAAGCACCGTGCAACTATAGGTCTTACTCCACGCAGGTTAATATTTTTTTTTTTAAGATTTTATTTATTTATTCGACAGAGATAGAGACAGCCAGTGAGAGAGGGAACACAGGCAGGGGGAGTGGGAGAGGAAGAAGCAGGCTCATAGCGGAGGAGCCTGATGTGGGGCTCGATCCCAGAACACCGGGATCACGCCCTGAGCCGAAGGCAGACACTTAATGAATGAGCCACCCAGGCGCCCCATATGCAGGTTAATATTTAATTGACCCTATTCCTTAAAGTAGAACAAATTTTATTATTTTCGGGCTGAAAGTATTCACTGAGTCTTCTCAAGCACAATTCATGCCTGTTCCAAGCCATTGGCAATTACTTAAAAACAAACAAACAAAAACCTGAAAAGGTTCTGTCTAAGGAGGTTAATAATAATATAAATTCCACCAAGCGGAGGGAGATGCATTGAATTGGGAATTTCCAATTTAATCATAGGGATTGCAGGCATTTCTTGCCACCACCACCCCCCCCACCACCAAGCACCAGCTTCAGTTTCACTGCCAATGGCTGTGTTCTCCAGGGAAATTTCAGACTCCCGTCTTCTTTACTCACTAGTTCAAACCTCAAGTGAACAAAGCCCACTCTCCTTTGCTCCCCATGCCTCCAAACAAAGCTGGTATCTGTAGCATGACAGTCAAAATATCAAACAACTTTTTCCTTCACATCTACTGAAGTTGTCAAAAGCTGCAGAGAATGTCACTTCCACCCTTACAAGGAGAAAGAGATGGATAACCTACAGAAAACTGAACTTGCCTTGAGCCCTCCAATATGGACAAGACCCTCCAACAAGCGATGAGACACTCCAGCTCTGTCACCTGTCTCAGCATGAGGGGGAGAGCCATCCTTCAACTCTGGCAAGTGTAGGCGAGGAAAAATCATTCTCCCTCTACCTTTCTAGGTTCTTGTCTGAGAACTCCCTGCAATGAAAGAGGAACAGGACAAGGGTATGGTGGTTATGCAGATTTAAGTCAGGGTCTTCACTGGTGATAAGAGTTTCTAGAGGTTCAGCCGCCTCATCTTTCTGGCACAGAGAAGGAGAAACCCTTACAAATGGAAATCTCCCTTATAAATGTAAAAAGGTAAATTCTACTAGGTTTTCAGAGCTTTTCCTGTGCCCGTACCTTCTCAAAAATAATCAGCTCAAAATAATCATTATGCCAAAGAGGCATATTTTGGTGCACCATATTCTGCTCCCTTCATCATGTTGGGGAGGAAGAATTTCCTCTGTCATTCAAGGTCCTTATAGTTGGACTAAAAATCAAACTGACGTGAGACACATTGACAGGAGAAAATCAAATTTATTTTGTACGTGTAAGGAACCCACACAGATTTGGAAATTCCAGAGACCGGTAACAGGAGACTTCTCTGGGCTGAGCAGAAGGATGGGGATCTGAGGATACAAAGGGGAACAAGACCATTAACAGGAAGGTCACAGGAGGTGTTTGCAAAACAAAGATTGCCCTAAGTTTCTTAGGTACAGAAGAATCTCTTATTAATACCTCTTTTCTTGGTACAGGCTCTCCTTTCCAATGTAAATTTAGGCAGAGGTGAAGGGCGTTCCCTGAATCTCTTTGGTTTTCATTGCTTTTAGCTCAAAATAATGTTGATACTAAAGTGGCCCATCTTGGGGCGGCCTGCCCTTGGCCCCTACAATAAGCAAGACAAAGTCTGCTAAAATATTAGCCAACTCTTATAGCTCCAACGAGGGCTAGCATGCCAATCTGGAATAATCCCAAGCCCTCGAAAGTAAATCCTTGAAAGATTTTGAAATGTAATGGGTGTCCTAGCTAGCTCATCCATGCAGGTAATCTCTCGTTGGCCTCTCCAGACTCTCCACAAGTCTCTAAACTACAACAAACTGACAGCAATAATTGCTGTCCGAAGCAATGGGAATTAGGTCCCATAGAATGCAGTTGGTTTTCACCCTGAAGGTTTTCCTGCGTGCTGTTCTTTCGATGTGTCAACTTTGCTAGGCTGCATGATGGGAAACCAATGCCAGCGCGGGCCGAATTTATACCCATTCCTAAGGGCAGTAAATGTGCAAACTGATTGTATATCTTAATGATTCCCTCATTAATTAATGAGCTAAATAAAATATTTGGCACATGCTTATTTTACCGCTTACTGAACATCACAGATTTACCTTTTTCTTTTCTTTTTTTAAAGGATTTTATTTATTTATTGGACCGAGAGAGCACACACAGGAGGAGCGGCAGGCAGAGGCAGAGGGAGAAGCAGACTCCCCGATAAACAGGGAGCCCGATGCGGGCTCAATCCCGGGACCCTGGGATCGTGACCTGAGCTGAAGGCAGACGCTTCACCGACTGAGCCACCCAGGTACCCACCTTCTTATTTTTCCAATATGCTTAGGACCCCAGACACGAGGGGAGTCTGCGCTTACTCATAGACTGTCAAGTGGTCTTACTGTTTCTCACGAGAGAGGTTGGAAACAGACCGGGACATGAGACAGAGCCCACCTCAGAGGCACAGGCATGACAGAGAGGACCAACGCCTGCCTGGGGAAAGGCACAAAGAGTCACAGGCTTCCCTAAATTCCCCACGACATGACATGTGATATTATAACAGACTGAATGCAGAAGCCGATATGAGAATCCAGCTGTCTTTTATCAAGCTCACTAGGGAGATTTGCACAGATACAAGGCAATGGGGCCCTAATAGGGAACAAAATCTTAAACCTCTGACCAAAGGTACAGCAGGTGACATCACCCCCAGGGCCCAGACACGGGTGCTTTGCCGCTGGGTTAACAGTAGCAAACAAACCCCGTCATCCTAGGGGAGGAGCAGGGAATCCTTTTGACCCCAAGATCCTACACTGATGACAAGCAGACGCCTGCTCTCTCCAGGAAAAGGACATACTCTCCCTCCCACCCGAGACCCAGTGTAGGTGCCAAGGGAGGCCAAGGATGCTGAGAAAATCCCACCTCCAAACCCTGGGAATACAAGAGCAGGAAGACAGAACACCCCACCCCTTTCCCCCCACCCTGCCCATCCTCGCCATCAGCCCAGCATGGATTAACGAGCACCATCCGTGCACTGCTGAAGAAATGAAGGAGCACGAAAAACACACACTGGGGGGAGGGGGGGGGTAAAGTGGGTAAAGTGGGTAGGGCAAGCCAAGAGCAAAACCCATGAGAAACGACTCTAGCCTCAAAGAGCCAACCCTAAGCACATAGTAAACCCCCCCCCACACACACACACATTGGACAAACGTGAAGCCTGCGTTGTCCTGAAGAGCACCCAAACCCAGCTCCATGCATCGCCAACATTACGGGGGGAAGTGCCATTCATTTCAGTTTTTACCAGGTCTTGCTGCTTTTGCGGGCAACCCACTCTTCCAAGAGCGCCCCTCCCCCGCCAACCAACTTGGTTTATGCTCTACTCTCACCATCTTGAAATTCGTGATAACTTTTGATCAAGGGTCTCACATTTTTATTTTGTACCGATCCCTGACTATGACGGAGCTGATTCTGTCCTCTACTATTCTGTCCGTGACCGTCAGCTTTCAACAAGTTAGAGCATAGCTTTCCATACTGTAATTCGGGAAACCCTGTGTGTCTGCAGGACCCCTGCACAACAGAGCCAAAACCGTGTTCATAATAATTCTCAGACACGGTTGCTTTTACCCCCCTCTCATTCCCTCACTGGTTTGCAGGAAAGTTTTCCAGAGACTACATGACATGTGATATTATAACAGATTGAATGCAGAAGCCGATATGAGAATCCAGCTGTCTTTTATCAAGCTCCCTAGCGAGATTTGCACAGATACAAAACAATGGGGCCCTAATCACTATTTTTTTTAAAAAATACAGTCATTTTTAATTAAAAAAATGTTACTTATGTTAGCATGCAAAGGGCTTCTTGTATCATGCATCGATCTACTATAATAATAAGTAAATACTTCAAATGTTTCTCGGTTTTCATTTCTACTTTGCTAAATAGTGAATCAATGTAACCCAGATTAAAAATGTTCTTTCAGGTCCTGAATCGTTTCTTAAAAGGCAGAGTGGTCCCCAGATTAAAAAAAATTACAAAAATGTTGAGTTTAAACATGTGGCCTCCTCCCTGCTCCCTAAAATAAAAATTTCAGAAAGGTTAAATGTGCTCAGTGAGCTGATTCGTGTTGACGTGAGAATCTAATGATGAACCCTGACCCGACCTTGAGGAAGACCCATTGCCCTTCTTTGCTACGGATACTCCATCACTTCTAAATCTCAGAGACACAAATGCCATGCGGTAGAGCTCTTGGAATATTTAACTGTTTCTCTTCTGTGTTTCTAGGAAAAGGCGGCTAAGGACGATCACGCATCAAGAGAAAAGACCAGGTGAACTGAAATGTGTGTATACTGAGGGTAAGGGGACAGGATTTTGTGTATGTGTGTGGATACAGGTGCATGCATATACCTGCATAATAAATAGCAACATAATTGCAGGTATAGGATTGGGAAAGCGTATGACATTACTACTGTCACTGAGTATTAGTGAGTGCAACTAACACTCTTTCTCCTTTATGCAGACACGTCCCTGGTCAGGTGGCTCTAGGTGACTTTTCTCTACCAGGACTTCCTATACTTTAATGTGCACATGAAACATGGTGGTGGGCAGAGGGGGCAGGGGTCTATCACCATGAAGTCTGTCGTTGAGCAAGGTCGAGGGTTGAGCTTCTGCATTTTCTAGCAAGCTCCCACCCAGTGCTGCTGCCGCAGCCCACGGACCAGGCTTTGAGTCGCAAGGACATGAACACAGCCGTGTGGGGATCTGGTGCGTGTGGTCTTCCTGGGCTCCCAGGAAGAGAAAGTGGGGCTGGTGAGCACCCAGCCACTTTATGACCCACACAGATACTTGCAGAGTCCTATTTCTTTGGGGCTTAGGTGTGTTAGGTATATTTATCTTGGAAAGGCCATTTTGCCTAAGTCATCCAACCTTCTGCATTTTCATGTTGGTACTTAAGGAAAATAGAGTACAATCTCGTTATACTCGATGTTACAAGGCCTGCCTCACAGGAATTCACTCAAAGTCCATAAAATTTTCCATTTTGTCCAGAAAATTTCCTCTAAAAAAGTCCATGTTTCATCTCAGTGCCAAGAACTAGGGTTTTAGGTGTCTGCAAAGCAACATAAAGAAGCCAAAGTGAATTTGAATGGCCACATGAGAAAAGTGTTTTAATCCGTGTTTGTATGACTGATGAAAACATGGCTCTATTTTATAAAACATAAAAATTAAATATGGATGGTCTCTGAAGAGACCCGTTTACATCTAAGTTTTTAAAATAAACCTTTAAATGATTTACATTTTATTTTCCAATGTAAGCCGCAAAAGATTTGATTAAAATTTTATCTACTTTGCTATCTCCCATCTTGGGCAATTACTATCCCCTTGGATGGTTTTCTTTTTATTATTCTTTAAAGAAAAACTGCAAAGATAATACATGGATAAAGTTGAAGGATTTTACAACCAGGCAATTTTCTCGGTTTTATAATGCTTACAGTTTCACAAAATTTTGAGTCAGAAAATCCAAAGTTGGGTTCCGGAGGAGGAATATTCCGTGGTAGGGCAGGTGCTGCCCGTTCCTGACAACTGCACTGGAGCGCGTGTGGAAACACGCACAACGCCCAGGCACACTTGCGGTAAATGAATGGCCTTTGAGTTTCCGACACCGTGAAGGACTTCTGCAGTGTCTCGACATATTTGTTGTAATGTGGGAACCTCATAGCCAACAACGGCAGGACAGAGTGTACAATTTCCCATGAAGATAGTGCTTTACTGGAGATACCGAATATAGCACAGCGTTTGGGATTTCAGCAACGCAGCCTCATGGCAGAAAATCGACTGGCCTTGAAAAGATACAGTGTGCTTTTCCAAATCTTGAGCTAGAAAAATGTCATGGCAAAGTCTGTAGAAGGGTTTTCTTTACCCAAGGGTCTGAGGATGGCAATATTGGTAAAACAGAAGGTATTTTAGGGAACTTTTATAGAAAGGCGAACGACTAAACCATTTCACAGGAATATACTTAAGGAGGCACAGAGCAGATTAACTTCCTTTAAATGGAAGACAATTCACGGATGAAAGGTATCCAACTGAAATTGAGTTTCATAATGTGACCGGCATTTGAAAGAAAAACACTACTTCTCGGCTACAATCCGTATCCTAAAAAGGTTTTTGGTTTTTTTTTAATCTCTTGCTAATACTTCACACTGACAGTGTAAAAAGGTAGCAACCATTGTTGTGACGAAGAGTTACAGACAGCTCAGATGATTCAGTCGCCTATGAAGAAAATAAATGGGAACAGGATGTAAATAAGAAGAAAATGCCGGGCGTGGGAGTGGAACCTATGACTCTTGATCTTGGGGTTATGAGTTTGAGCCCCACATTTGGTATAGAGGTTACTTAAATAAATAAATTAATAAATGTAAGGAAGAAAATACTGATTTTTTTAAAACACATCAAAGCACGCCAACATACAAAAACTTTAGGTGCCCTTCTTTACCAGGAGTTTTTCTTTTCCTTTGGTCGGGCATGGACATCATAAAATATATTCTCTTAAATCCCCAGAACGTACTAGTAGGTGAGTAAACTATGCATATTCTTGAGTGTACTTGTAACTAACTGAGGAGGCCATTACTTTCTTACACAAAATGTTCCTAAAAATTAATACAACATTGGCATATGAGAAAATCAAGGAACAGCATCTATGCTCAAAAGCTAACATTAGGTCCCTAAAACAAAAAACGAGCCCTGTAGTATGTCTTTTAGATGAAATTGTCAATGACGTGAGTGCAGCATTTCACACTTGTTTGTTGTTTGTTCTTCTCCTTCAGAATGGCACACGCAGTGGCAAACTTAAGTCCCAACAGTGACCTCAAGAAAATGTGATCTCATAACCTGCCTGAGCTTGACTGTGAATTCTTCCCCAGTCAGTCCTCCAGATGACAGCTCAGCCCAGACAATACCTCTATGGAAGCTGAGGTAAGACTCTGAACAGAGGCCTTCCCTGTGCCTGAAATCCTGATGCACAGAAACTGTGAGATCATTGGGATGCCTAGGGGGGCTCAGTCAGTGAAGCGTCTGCCTTTGGCTCAGGTCATAATCTCAGAGTCCTGGGATCGAGTACCACATTGGGCTCCTTGCTCAGTGGGGAGTCTGCTTCTCCCTCTGCTCCTCCCCTTGCTTGTGCTCTCTCTCTCTCTCAAATAAATAAATAAAATCCAAAAAAACCATGAGATCATAAATGCATGTTATTTTACGTTTGAGGTAGGGCACAATCTCTATCAGGCAGGGTGGAAGGCACTGAACATAGAGGATGAGTAATGATACCTGGAAGAGCATGACCAGATGCATGACTCCATCTTGTTGCCAGATGTTTTCTGCAGCCGGTCCAATCTCTAAAACAAACACAATTCTAGCATGAATTAGTTCATTTTGCTCAACAGGTATCAGTCAAGAGGTGAGCACTCTGGGCCTGGAAGAGAAAGGTCAGAACCCCAGTTCTATAATTTATCAGTTACGTGAAGGTGTCAACTCATTGAACCTTCTTTGGTCTCCATTTCCTTATTTGAATGTTGCGGATAATAATATCTCATAGGGAGTCGATTAACTAAAAGGAAAGGCATCCCTGAAAGCACCTCAGTCTGTTCCCCATCTCTTAGGTGCTTGATGTATCTGATTTGACTTCTTTTATTTCTTCTTCAGCCAACCCTCAGCTACGGTTCTCCTAAAAACAAAATGAATCTCATCTTTGTATTCTTATCATATTTATTACTCCTGGAGAACGGCAACAAATAGTAAGTTCCGGAGATGACAATCTCTCTCCTTCTCTATGCCTGGTGGTCTTCCAAATTGCAAGGGACAGCATTTTGCACGTAGGTTAGGCGTATTCATTTAATCATCTATCTCATAAATATACATTGAGGACATCAGTTATGCCAAGCATGGGGTTAGACCCTAAGGATGAAAAAAGAAAATGGAAACATTACTATAATTCTTCAAAGAGTTTTCTCTGGTTCCAAGAGTTCAGGATTTGCTTTGACATCCTCTAGCTGTGTCAGCAACAAAATTCTGTAGCATGAAGGACGAAGGTCAGAGCGGAGTTGGCCTGGATGCCACCTTAATCGAAGCATCATTCCCATTTATAAGATGAACAGAGCTTTAATAGATAAAACCCTATCTTCCTACACCTGTAGGAAGATGTAAAAGCAGATAGTTTGCATATTTTCCCAGGCTTTGCCAAATTTTTCATTGATATTCAATGAGTTTTTACATAAACATCACTTTGGAACATATACTCTTAAAGATGATACTTCTCAGAGATGATGTGCTCACGTGATTAGTACAACATGCCCACTTCCATCAAGCTCCTTACACGGAACTCTTGATGAATTATGTGTAAATGGACCGACTTAATTCAGTTGATAGCATGGTTTGCTCAAGAAGGAAAATGAGAATAATTCATTTTTTATTGACGAAAGAGGGCAGAGTCCTGCCCTCGATGAATTTACATTGAAAACAAACATTAAATGTAGGTGGGAGTCTAAAAAAACAAAACACTTGACAAGAGATATTTAGGGACCGATCCCTCTAAACCATTAGAAAAGACAAATGTCAAACACTTGACCATATCCTTATTCCCATCTATTTTTGATTCTTATCAAACTAAATAGATTTCTTCACTAATGTAATTCCAGTGACAATAACGCTGAGTGAACACAGAAATCGTACATCGGCTCTGTGTAACTGAAATCATATATTCCCCGGAGCATTTCATGTCGAGTTTAAAAGAAATTCACAAATTGTTCACATTCTCCGTCACTGAAAAATCAGAAAGGTAAATCCTCTTGTTTGGAACTCTCGGGGCACCCCTGGGGGCTTCTAGCCGTGGTTTCACCAGCACATTCTGATTCCGTTAATGACTTAAGTCCACAGGACAATGCACTTTTGAATACATTTGAAAGGCAGTTTGAGATTTCAATGTTGTAATAAGCTATGCTTCTGCGTACTTTCCTTTCATCAAAGTGGAGAGAAAGGAAGCCTTTTGGAAACAAAGTGAACAACGGTGAGAGAAGGCGGATGTTAATCTTGACTTCCAAGCAGCACGGTGTCCCCGGGTCATGGAATCAATGCCACCGGGTCTCAAAGAGTCGGCGAAGAATGTTACTTCCTTCCGTGTTCTCCAAGCCCTTAGCTTGGGGGCTTTTAAGCAGCAATCTGCCCTATCCTGTGAACCTAGCTCTGTCTCTCACACCCGCAAAACGATGAGCTCACTGTCTCTCTCTCGTTTGTTTTTTTTTTTTTTCTTTCTTGGAGAATCTGGGCTTAGAAAAGACAGTAAAAACATTTACATCTCACTGTTGGAGCACGAGATGTGGAAACACTCATTTTACAACTTAACCCACTGCTTAAATTGCACGGCGAAGACTGCAGAGATTAAATCATAACTCCCAGGAGCATCGATGGTCTAGAGCTTAATGAAGGAGAAGGGTCCGTTGAGATATATATCTTTTATATTGCTTCTAGCTGAAACAGTCGGCTAGATGCATCTAGAAGTTCTTTAAAAAAAAAAAAAAAGAAAAGCAAGAGTATAATGGCAGAGGGAGTTAGTTACATAATGCTGCAGGTTATTTTTAGAATCATTTCCATGCTGTGAAAAATAACTCAGGAGAGACTTACATTAATAATGTGTGTCTAGCTACCTGGGAACACACTGAACGTTCTGAGCAGTGGGTGTGCTTCCCCTGTATCTCCGAGAAAAGCCTTGCCGAAGTCTATCCCTGCTTCAGCGTTTCATGTCTGACAATGCATGGCAAACGTCATCTGGTTTTCATCTCATGTTTTGAAGCCTGGGAGTCGCCGCAGAAATGAGGGGGCTGATTCGGGCGGCTAATAATTGCCGGAAGCCTTTCTCTTCACCACTTACGCGTGCCAGGGTCCGTCTTGTCTTGCGCACATACGAAATCACTATTGCTCTGTACCTGTGTTTCATGCACTCTTCCCAAGATAACGTGGAGAATCTATAAATATCAGCATCAGTTTCACATTTCACTTCATTTCCCCCCAAAGTCTGCTTTCTTTTGAGAAGAGCCTAATTTCTTTTTGAGCCGGGATGCAGGAGCTACTCAACAGGGTTAGTCTATGGCCACCGTGCCTTCTAGGATGTGGGGGAAAGACCCAACCAACAGTGGCACGCTTACTGTTTGCTCACAATTGCAGGAACGTGGGCTCCACCACCAGGGACGGAGATGTGCATATCACAAAAGGAGTGGGTGTCATGGCGGAGGTACCAAGCAGGAATGTCCCTTCATTTGTCCCATGGAAGGACACAGGAAAACTCTGCAGTATCTTTACAGTGAATGCTTCCCTTCCCTGATTCCAGAGACCAAAGCAGAGGAGTGCAGTAGGGCTGAGACCAGCGATGTCAGACAAACTCTCTTCTCTCTGGGTGTGCAGACTTTTGGGCTGATAGGTGTCGAGAAGAAGCAGCTCATAGCACCTGCAAGGTCTGCATCCACGGGGCTCAGTAAATGCTGAGTGACTTGAAAAACGTCTTGCTCACTCCCACTTCTGGCTGTATATGCAAAGGAAATGAAATCAGTATCCCGAAGCGATCCCTGCACCCCATGTGAATGCAGCATTATTCACGGATGCCAACTTGCAGAGACAACGCAAAGGTCCGCTGACAGATGAATGCGTAAGGAAAATGTGGTCCATATCCATACAATGGGATATTAACCCACCTTAAAAAGAAGGAAATCCTGCCGTTTGTGACACGGGGATGAACTTGGAGGACATTATGCTAAGTGGAATAAGCTAGACACAGAAAGACAAATACTGTATGATGTCGCTTACACGTGGAATCTAAAATAGTCAGACTCTTAAGAGGAGCAGGTAGAATGGTGGTTGCCAGGGGCTGGAGGGAGAGCTGTTGGTCAAGGGTACAAAATGTTGCTTATGCCTAACGAAGTAAGTTCTAGAAATCTGCACGGCATAGAGTTTGCAGTTAACGATAGTGTAGAGTATATTTTAAAATTTGCTGAGAGGATAGATCTTATATTAAATGTTATCACACACACGCAAGTAGTAATAATACATAACCAAGGTGAGAGGAAACTTTTGGAAGTATGGATACATTTCTGGCATGGATGGTAGTAATTGTTTCATGGGCATATGCTCATCTCCAAACTCATGCCATTGTATACGTGAAATACGCATACCATTGGTATGCCAATCATATCTCAATAAAGTGATTTTTTTAAAGGCTGTGCTGCTACAAATTACAAGAGAGAAGTGGTCCATTTACCTCGAATATGAGTTGGAGCACATTTGTATGGAGAGAATTTCGAGTGGCAAATTAATAAACCTTGTCACCAATGCCAGCAGGCTGAGTTGTGTATGAAGTCAAGGCAAGTGTCGGAAAGATTTCAGAAAGTCTTTTCCAAATCCCTGCAATGGGCAAGGCAATGACGATTTGGTGGACCAAATCCAGCTACCTGCCCTGAGCTTTTCTCTCTTTTCCCATTTTCTAAGCCAGGCACGGAGCACTGGGTCCTGGGTCAAGGTGTCCCCTCGATGTTAGTATCTCTTTCCAAAATTGGTCTCTAAGCTTTGGCCCAAAATATCTGCTATCTCAGGGCCGGCTCATAATTTTCCTTCCATTTCTCCACTCAATTTTAATGGTGCATGCTCTTCTTTGTGGTCTTGAGAGAAGGACTTTGGAATTTTAAAACACTTTGCAGGTTATTTAAAAGATGTCAGCATTTCTACGCGTCGGGAGCAGCTAAGAACTGATTGTAAAACAAGGCATCTCTCTGAGCCATGGTTGGCTTTTTCAGGTTTCAGGTGTCCAAAAAATGGCACATGACACAATCTTTAGTGTCATGGATATTTGGATGACCTTCTTCCCCTGAGCTGTGAGTGTCTTCCAGTTGTCATTTGTAAGAATGAACATCTTGCTGTAGCCAAACTCCCCCCTCAGAGGAGGTGATAAAATGTTGAAACTCAACTAATTTGGTTAAGGGCGTCCTGACCACCTGCTCATAGTTGGTGGGACAAGATCGCCCACACTGTGTGAAAGAGCTTGTGTTTTCTTGCTACTCTGTGCTGGTGATGGAAATAGACTCTCTCTCCTGATATGGGTTGAATTGCATTGCTCCTAAAATCTGAGTGTTGAAGTTCTAACCGCCACCCCCACAGAATGTGACCTTATCTGAAGACATAACTGAGTTAACGTGAGGACATTAGTGTGGTCTCTAATCCAGTACGCCTGACGTCTTTCCAAAAAAGGAGATTTTGGTACAGAGACACAAACACGGAGAGAACGCCAAATACACAGGGAGAAGACCACCATCTACAGATCAAGGAGAAAGACCTAGAACAGATCCTGTCTTCTTGGGCCTCAGAAGGAACCAAGCCTGCCAACACCCTGATCTCAGACTTCCAGCCTCCAGAACTGGGAGACAAGCCACTTCTGTTGTTAAGCCGCCTAGTTCGCGGTGCTTGGTTATGAAGGCCCAGAAGCTAAACATCCCACTCTGTGGCAGACTGTGGTCTGTCATACTTACAACACGCCCAACACAGCCACAACGAGGTCTACCCAGAATTTGAGGAGGGCAGAAAGATATGTAAGTTTAAATAAGTGTCAGAGTCTTTCTCTACTCCTAAGTGAAGAAATGCACATTAAAAGTGGTGGGGTACTGTATTTTAAACCTTCGAATTGACAGCAATCTGAAACACAGATAACCCATAGCAAGGGTTTCCATGGTGATGCTATGAATCAGGGAGCCCTTTGAAAGGGAGATGTGACCAAGCAGAGCCACACTAAAAATGCATGTGGCCTTTGACCCAGCATTTACTTCCACTTCTGGGAATGCACACTGAAGTACACACTCCCCTGAGGCAGAGAGATTTCTGTTTTGGGGTGTATACTTTGCAGCACTCTTTTATAATAGCACAGAAATAGGACAAAAATCGCAAAATGACCATCGACAGAAATTAAATGACAGTAATTCACAAATGGAATATTAGGTAGCCATGAATGTGCGTGTGCGTGCATGAATGCAGGCGCATACGCACTCCCAAGCTCAACTAGACTTTTTCCAGAAGGTTCCAGGAGAAGGATGGAAGAGCCCCCAGGGAACAGTGGCTTGCGTATCTTTGCGACTCTTGGCCTTTTCATTTTTCCATACGTGCTCTGACTTTCCTTTAAAATCATCCGTTAAGTATTCTTGAATTCCTCCATTTCCATTAACGCGATGCTAGACTGGGCTCTGTTTTTATAAAATAATCATGGGCTTTCAATGAACAGTTGGCACTCCACAGAGGAAGCTATGAAAACAGAACCGTGCAGCTGGCCCCTGCTCATTCCCTTCAGCGCTCGGTGCTGTTGCAAATGCAGCCCGTCGGAGGATAAAGACTCCTAATCAGTTCATTTCTGGACAAAGAAAAGGCCAACCTTGCCTCCCAGGTATGAGAGAGCTTTGAAGTAGATATCTCCTCTTAAGATCATTCGTCAGTGCTTCCATCTCGTACATAAGAAGGCTGGGTTCAAATTTGCCCCGTCCGCATATTTATACCCTGTAATTGATTTGATTTCAAGCACATCTTACAATCTGTGTCTTGTGCTTAAAAGGAAAGAAGAAATTGTTAATAGTAACAAAAACATGGACCATAAAACTTGCATTGAAGAGCTAGGAAGGGGAAAACCTGACATCTAAATTTGCAGATTTCTTTCCAGCTTCCAAAAATTATGCCAGGAAGTATGACAAACTTAAAATATTCTCAAGTGCCAACAATTTTCAATGCCGCTGCTGAGCAGACAGGCTGTAATTGTTAAGAACACTTCTGACGAACCCATGGAAAAGAAAGTACTTGACATTTATTTAATTGTGCTGCGTTAAAAGGTGAGTAGTTACCAAAGTGGATATTGTGATGATGCGTAGATTGTGTGTAACAAAAAGATACAGATTTGAACTCATCGCCTTTGGAATTTGGCAAAGCCTCTTTGATCAGCCAGACTGCACATCATTTATAGATATCGAATTAACAGAGGTACTTCTGCAGAATTCAGGAAATCTGACAGCTCGACGTAGCAGAAACAGGAGGCTGCTTTCAGATGCTGAGCCAGCTTTTTTGTCGTGGAACTGAGTCAGTCTCGCCAAGGTTTGAGCATCTCTGGGCAGTCCAAAGGGCCCTGAACTTGGAGTCCTGAACTCCAGTACCATGTCTCTGATTCACTGGTGTCGTATTGTACCCTTGACATGCACATGGTGAAGACCTAACCTGGAGCACCTCAGAATATGACCCGACTTGGAAATAGGATCAATGAAGATGTGATTAAGTTGAGACGAGGTCATAAATGTGGGTCCCAATCCAATATGACTGCTGCCCTTATGAAAAGGGCAATTTGGAGACACACACACACACACATAAAGAAGGCTGTGTTATGACGAAGCCAGAGATGGGCGTGATTCATCCACAAGCCAGGGAGCACCAAAGATGGCTGGCCAGCGAACCACCAGAAGCTGGGAAACAAGCCTGGGACAGAGTCCCTCAGTGCCCTCTGATGGAACCGACCCTCCCCATGCTTCGATTTCACACTTTTATCCTGTTGTATTGGTGAGAGAATAAATTTCAGCCAGGACTCATGTCCCTGCAGAACGCCTATGGCCAACAATGAGGAAGGAACAGTTGATTGGTTCCATCATGGGTAGGACATCCCATCAGCAGAACGAGGCTAACCTCAAAATATTTCCAGGAAAACACACTGAACCTTCCTCAAAAGATTATATTCGGTTAAGACCTATACTCAAAATGTTTAAATTGACCCTATGGCCAAACCCTCTGGAAGTTGGGGAAATCAGTCCTGAAAGGAAAACCATGCCCCCAGATTCGAATTTACATTTGCACTCCTAATGAGATTTGTATGACTTCTGGTAGACACAATTTTAGAGCATGAAGGAGGCAACCTTTCAAGTTGACATGTGTGAGTGTCTCCTACTGGCAGAAAGAGTATAAAACAAAGTCTAACCGTGTGAGAAGACACACATGAGGGTGCCAGCCCCCATGCTGTATGCCCGTGGGCGTCCCTCGTTTTATTGCGTCTCTCCTAAAGCACCTTTGGTCAGCTCCGAAGAGTAGCCATGCATCCCTCAAGATGTGACATCTGAGCGGTCAGCCCCGAGCTCATGTCCTGGCCCCACATCCACCGGCCAGGCATCCATGGGGCTGCCCCTGTGCTAAACCCTTGCACATGCTCAACTCTGCATCTCCCACAGCTCAGCCAATCCTCAGCTGGGATGCTACACAAAACTTGAGTAGAAGGCAGTGGAGAGAGACCCCGCAGAAAACAAGAGAACTTGAAACGGGTTCCTAGGTATGGTGCTCATACTTCCCATGGACAAATGTCCCCCATGTCCAGTGTGGCAGGGATGGTAAGGGATGTCAGTTCCTAGGAGACAGAACACTCCTTGGAAAACTGGCTTGGCTTGAAGACTCCCAAACCACCTTTCCCAATCTTCCTGTTCCTTTTCACTCTAGGTCAGACTTACACTGAGCTCTAGTGGTTCTCCCAGCCTCACCCAGATCCCACCCCCTTTCTCCCTCAGGCAGGTATTTCTCCAAAGACCATCCTTTCCCGCTGAATCACGGCTTGTCTGTTCTCCAGAGTCCATCTTGGAGTCGCCTTAGGGATCGCAGACGAACCCAAGCATCCTTCTTGGAGTCGCCTTAGGGATCGCAGACGAACCCAAGCATCCTTCTTGGAGTCGCCTTAGGGATCGCAGACGAACCCAAGCATCCCTCTGTGTAACCTCTTCCATCCAAGAAGGTATGTCTGTTTGTTTTTCTAAAACAGTAGCTGTTTTTTGTAAAATGAGAAGTCTTCACCAACTCAGGAAGATGAAGAAAAGATGCCCCCAGATTTCAAATGACTCTTCGACTATTCTGGGGCCATGATTGTTTCAAAAATGATTACGGTTTATGGAGTGCCTGGGTGGCTCAGTTTATTAAGCATCTGACTCTCGATTTCGGCTCAGGTTATGATCTCATGGGTCTTGCGTTCAAGCCCCACGTCAGGCTCCCTCTCTCTCTGTCCCTCTCCCTCCCACTCTCAAAAATTAATAAATAAAAATAAACTTTAAAAAAATGGTTAGGGTTTAGTTTGGGTAAAAGTACGAGCTCACCAAGCAACTGTTAGATGTTTATGGGCACAAAAGAAGTCTGGTTGTGTCTGATGGGTGTACAGAATTCTTTTGGGATCCTCTTCAGGACCAAAACGTGTAGTTTCATTAATACACTAAATGTGTAGTAAGAGCGAAAGAGAGAGTTCAATCCCAAGACATATTATATAGCATGATTTATATTTTTTCTTTCTTTCTTTTTTTCTCTTTTTTTCTTTCTTTCTTTCTTTCTTTCTTTCTTTCTTTCTTTCTTTCTTTCTTTCTTTCTTTCTTTCTTTCTTTCTTTCTTTCTTTCTTTCTTTCTTTCTTTCTTTCTTTCTTTTTCTCTCTCTCTCTCTTTTTTTTTTTTTTGAGTTTACTCCCAAGCTGTCCCAAATACATGTATTTAGGTCAAAAGCTAGGCTCTGTTACTCAGTGATACCTATCTGGGTTGACCTGGATTGCATTTTTTTTTTTTTAAATGCCAACATCCAGGTCCATCCAAGTCACAGAAATCTTGATTGAACTGGTAGCAACTTGGATTCTTACCAGGCAGGAGATGCTCTAAACCCCTCCCCAGTCCTCCCTCCCCCAGTAATGACAACATACAGCTGAAGTGGAAAGGCCTATCTCCCATGTTTGGCTACCTTGTTAATGTTAAGCAATTTAAATGATCAAATCTGTAACATAAGATTGGCCACAGAGATGCATAAATGTTATAAAAAATATTCCTTAAGATCCTAGCTGCTTTAAACAGCTGTGTAGTAGTTTTAAAATGATGAAATAGGCAGAAGTTTATATGTAATAGGAGCTAAGTGATTTATATCTGTTATTCCACTTAATATTTGCAGCAAACTCAAGGAAACATGGTAACACCATCTTCCTTTCGATCTGATGTAAGAATTAGTTATATTTTGGTGTGTGCATAAGATGTTTTTGTATTTTTCTATGATTTATTATATGAAAATGAATAGTTGCTATCATTGACTAGAAGTTTCAATATACTGCACAAATAAATCGGTTGAAATACCGAAGCACATATTTAGGGACTTTTGACTAATGCAGATGTAATTTTAGGTTCATTCAATTGCATTCCTTGTCCCCCTCCCAAAGATATCCAGCAAGCAAATGTAAACAGATAAGAAAGCATTTTCTAGATCTTCGCTCTGTGATAAAAAGATAAGACTAGCCAACTGTGCAACTTCAACTTTTCTAGAAACCTCTCCAAAAATAAGCAAAACAGGTGAAATCAATTCTAGCAATATGTGTCATATGACCAAATCTAGACAAAATATCATCCTCCCAACATGTGATTGATCTAAAAATCTTCATGGTGTACCTGGCATCCTTTCTGTTGTGGTTCTTTTTTTTTTTTTTTTTTTTTTAAAGATTTTATTTATTTATTTGACAGAGAGAGAGACAGCCAGCGAGAGAGGGAACACAAGCAGGGGGAGTGGGAGGGGAAGAAGCAGGCTCATAGCGGAAGAGCCTGATGTGGGACTCGATCCCAGAACGCCGGGATCACGCCCTGAGCCGAAGGCAGACGCTTAACCGCTGTGCCACCCAGGCGCCCCTCTGTTGTGGTTCTAAGTGTTTGAGATCTGATGTGTATTTTCCACGTTGAGCACATCTCAGGTTGGACTGGCCACGTGTCAAGTGCTTATGGTCACGTGGGACCGCTGCCATCTGTGCAGCAAAGACCTGCTTCATTGTTTTCTCCAGTCAATAACCTGTGCACACAACATCGATATCCAAGTAATGTACGATGTTAGAGATGGGTGAGGCCGTGAATATTTTCTAGTCAAGAGGCATTTTACCAAGGATAAGTCGAGGACTCCAGAGAGTTTAACTCGCTTGTCTAGGTCACAAAATCAGTAGCAAAACTAGGATTAACCTCATTCTCAGCACTAGATTGATACCTTTTATACTTGTGTGTGTGAATTTAGTTACCGTGAACTTTTTCCTATGACTTGTGTCCTAGGATGCTAGGCATTCTTGGGATTATCATTCTAGTATGGTATGCAGACACCAGCGTGATCCCTGTGCTTCCCACCCCGTCACGTTCAGGCACTAAAATCCCCTCCCCTTGAATATGGGCAGGTGCTGTGCTTTGCTTCTGGCCAAGAACGTAACAATGGTGAGGGAACTTGTCAGATGTAATTAATATCCCAAAGCAGTTGATTTTGAGCTTGCTCAAAGGGCGATTGTCCTGGGCTTTATCTAACCGAGTGAATGCCCTCCCCAACCTGAGGGACTCTCTCTGCAAACCTGGTGACATAAGCATCTATGTGGCAGAAATCCAAATGGCAGGGAACAATGGGTGGCCTCTAGGAATTGTGGACGGCCTCCAAGACCTGTGGGCAGCCTCTAGCCAGTAGGTGACAAAAAAGGCGTGACCCTCAGTCATACACCTGCAAAGAAACGAGCTCTGTTGACAAGTCGAATGTGTTTGCAATGGATTCTCCCATTTGAACCTCCAGGTGTGAACATAGCCCAGCTATGACCTTGGTCATAGCCTTTTGGGATTCTAAGCCAGGATGCAGCTAAGGGTTGCTCCGAAGCCACAGAAACTATAAACGAGTACGTGCCTATTGTTTTCAGCCTCTGACTGAGATAATTTGTTAAACAACCAGACAGAACAAATATCATGTCTGTTCCCAAAATTTCATCAAGTGTACCGTACAGATATCTCATGACTTCTTAACAGTGGAATCAATGATTAATGTCTTAAAGACTCTCCTTCAAAGCAAGTGCTTGTTGGAGAGTGAATAAATCAGATCACTTGAATGGCATGTAAGTCATTTTTATGCATTCGTAATATATACCTTTCAGGTTTATGTGTCAATTTTGTTGTTTGATCCGTTGAGATTAAACAATCTTAAGGGACATTGTGATTTCCTTTTAGAAAATCAGGTCACTTGGGTGCCCGTAAGACATTGTCATACAAAAACCCCAAAAGTCTGCTAATACTTCTTAGAACCATAATGTACAAAAGATCAAGATTTTCAAAAATCAGGATGTGGAGTTACTTAACAAGAAGAGGAGGATCGAGTTTAGACTTTGGTCAGGGGTCGCAGGCCGAGCTGCTACAGCATGTAAGGACCACGGGTTTCGATGCCAAGGCTTTCTAAATGATCCTGCTTACACGTCTGAATGATATCTTAATAGCTGTTCCATCAGGGGATTTCTGGTAGTTCACACAGAGGCCACCACTCATTTATTAAAAGCCTTTGGCATTATAATATAAGAGAGAGAAAAAAAAATCAATGTGTTCACTTCAAAAGTCAATAGATTGCTGATGTTTGGGGGTGAGTGTAGAAAGTATATAATTGCAGAGATCTTGAGAAAGGAGAGACCTCATATTTGAAACTGTCACACAACCAAGAGAGGGTCAGATGTTCTGAAAGCATGAGTTCTTCAAACAAGGACTTTCTTTTTTTTTTTTTCAAGCGTTTTAGTATGTTTTTATTTTTTATTATTATTTTTTTTAATGATTTTTTATTATATTATGTTAGTCACCATACAGTACATCCCCGGTTTCCGATGTAAGGCTCGATGCTTCATTAGTTGCGTATAACACCCAGTGCACCATGCAATACGTGCCCTCCTTACTACCCATCACCAGTCTATCCCATTCCCCCACCTCCCTCCCCTCTGAGGCCCTCAGTTTGTTTCTCATAGTCCATAGTCTCTCATGTTTCATTCCCCCTTCTGATTACCCCTCCTTTCTTTATCCCTTTCTTCCCCTACCGATCATCCTAGTTCTTATGTTCCATAGATGAGAGAAATCATATGATAGTTGTCTTTCTCTGCTTGACTTATTTCACTTAGCATTATCTCCTCCAGTGCTGTCCATGTTGCAGCAAATGTTGAGAACTCGTTCTTTCTGATAGCTGAGTAATATTCCATTGTATATATGGACCACAACTTCTTAATCCAGTCATCTGTTGAAGGGCATCTCAGCTCCCTCCACGATTTAGCTATTGTGGACATTGCTGCTATGAACATTGGGGTGCATATGGCCCTTCTCTTCACTACATCTGTATCTTTGGGGTAAACACCCAGTAGTGCAATGGCTGGATCATAGGGTAGCTCAATTTTTAACTTTTTAAGGGACCTCCACACTGTTTTCCAGAGTGGCTGTACCAACTTGCATTCCCACAAACAATGTAGGAGGGATCCCCTTTCTCCACATCCTCTCCAACAATTGTTGTTTCTTGCCTTGCCTATTTTTGCCATTCTAACTGGCGTAAGGTGGTATCTCAGTGTGGTTTTGATTTGAATTTCCTTGATGGCTAATGATTTTGAACATTTTTTCATGTGTCTGTTAGCCATTTGTATGTCTTCATTGGAAAAGTGTCTGTTCATATCTTCTGCCTATTTTTTTTATTTATTTGTTTCTCGTGTATTGAGTTTGAGAAGTTCTTTGTAGATCTTGGATACCAGTCCTTTATCTGTAGTGTCATTTGCAAATATCTTCTCCCATTCCGTGGGCTGCCTCTTAATTTTTCTGACTGTTTCCTTGGATGTGCAGAAACTTTTAATCTTGATGAAGTCCCATAAATACATTTTATCTTTTGTTTCTCTTGCCTTTCGGGGATGTATCATGAAAAAGGTTGCGTTGGCCGATGTCGTAGAGGTTGCTGCCTATATTCTCCTCTAGAATTTTGATGGATTCCTGTCTCACATCGAGGTCTTTCATCCATTTGGAGTTTATTTTTGTGTATGGTGTGAGAGAGTGGTCAAGTTTCATTCTTTTGCATGTAGCTGTCCAATTTTCCCAGCACCATTAATTGAAGAGACTGTCTTTTTCCCACCGGATGTTTTTTCCTGCTTTATCAAAGATTAGTTGCCCAAAGAGCCGAGGGTCCATTTCTGGGTTCTCTATTCTGTTCCATTGATCTGTGTGTCTGTTTTTGTGCCAGTACCATGCTGTCTTTGTGATCACGGCTTTGTAGTACAGCTCGAAATCCGGCATTGTGATGCCCCCAGCTTTGTTTTTCCTTTTCAACAGTTCCTTGGAGATTCGGGGCCTTTTCTGTTTCCATACAAATTTAAGGACTATTTGTTCCAGTTCTTTGAAAAATGTCCTCGGTATTTTGATCGGGATAGCATTGAAAGTGTAGATTGCTCTGGGTAGCATGGACATTTTAACTATGTTAATTCTTCCGATCCATGAGCGTGGAATATCTTTCCATCTTTTTTTGTCTTCCTCAATGTCTTTCAAGAGTGATTTATAGTTTCTAGAATAAAGGTCCTTTACGTCTCTGGTTAAGTTAATTCCAAGGTAACGTATGGTTTTTGGTGCTATTGTAAATGGGATGGATTCCCTAATTTCTCTTTCTTTGTTCTCGTTATTCATGTACAGAAATGCAACTGATTTCTGAGCATTGATTTTGTATCCCGCCACGTTACTGAATTGCTCTATAACTTCTAATAGTTTGGGAGTGGCTTCTTTTGGATTTTCCATATAGAGTATCATGTCATCTGCGAAGAGAGACATTTTGACTTCTTCTTTGCCGATTTGAATACATTTGATCCCTTTTTGTCGTCTGATTGCTGTTGCAAGGACTTCTGGTACTATGTTGAATAATAGTGGCAAGAGTGGGCATCCTTGTCGTGTTCCTGATCTTAAGAGAAAGGCTTCCACCTTTTCCGCCATTATTAGAAAACACGGAACGACAATGACTTTAAATATTTGGCTTAAGGACGAGCCTTCTGGAAATTGCTGAATTTCTCAGCCCACCTACAGCCACTACTTACTATAACTGTTCACACAGACCCTAAAATTATTCCAATTATCCCATAAATGCTGATTTTCCATGAGTCAGAGCATAGCTTTTGGAACATGACTATTTCTACGGAGTATAGCTCAGCATGGTCCCCTCTATTCTCTGTCTCCCTGTGCCCTGAACATTGAGATCGTAACTGCTGTTAGGACTTGGTTTGTTTATTCATTTTCTCTATGATAAAAGTGCTTGCTCTCTTTGTCACTGTGTTCATAACATGTTTACATTTAGAAAGTTTCAATTCAAAACCAGCGTCTTTTGTGACACTCACACTGCGTAACAGGACATAGAAACCACATGGTATCTGAAAAATGTATGGATTTACAATTCCCCTAAAGCATCGAGGCAGAAGATAAAGGGTGAAAACATATCGCACAGAAAGGTAAAAATAGGGTGAGATCACTAATTATGATTTTCTTCATAGATGTCGAAATTTTAGGTACAGGTTCCTAAAAATTAGGCCCTGGATTTTTGCCACACCTTGTTAGAACCCTGGGTCTTATTAAATGTCAGGAAAAACACTGTGCCATTCATCAAACAAAACTAGCATTGGGGAAGTTAATAAAAAGGTACATGATAACATAGGTTGGAAATGTCCTTTTTAAAACTATCCCTAGGATAATTTAATAGTTGAATATATAAGACAAATTTCTAACTTTATTTCTCTTAGCATTGCAGCTACTGTTTAGCTCTTCGAAGAGCTGTTTACAACCTGAACGTAGAAATTGACCAGTCGCTTACAGGAAGACACGAGCTTCCGGCTGAGGTCATTGCTACACAGTAGGAAATCCCACAGCAAGGGGAAAAAAAAAAAGTACTGTTGCTGCATAATCTTTGATGGTATAATTTTGTATAACAATGTAATAATCACATTAAAGCATCACCTTTCCATATAACCTAGTCCTATAATAAAAGGAACTGAGAAAATTCAATTAGTTGTGGGGCACGATTAACCCGAGCACGTTTGATTTTAAGTGTGAAGCAATTAAAGAGAAAACAACATTCATTTAATTATTTTCTCTGCAATGAGATTATCTTCAGAAACCATTTGGCACTTTTCAAAAACATTATTATTTTCCTCTCTCCTTCCTGTATCCAAATATATATTTGGAGAGTGATTCAGGCATAGATGTTCTGAACATTTAACAGCTAGGAGAGTGGGTCATGTTAAAGCTAATAAAAAGATGTTGGGTGATAATCGCACCCGTGAAAATCATGTACCCAAGCATTTTCCCCTTTGTAGCTACAGAATGTAAGCTGAGTGTCAGCCCGGGGCCCCTAAATCCTCCTCTCTTCCGAGGTCCGTGTCATAGGCACCTATGAAAGGATGGAGGGCCCATTCACCATCTGCGTGGATGGCCCATCACCGTCCCCAGGGCCCCAGGGGGCTTGCAAACTCTGATCTCTCCATTTTGGGGACTGGGGTGTACCTTGCATGGTTCCTTCCTACTGCAAAGGGCGGTCGGCCTCCCGGGCTCCTCCACCAAGCTCAGTGGACACTCTTACAAGGCTAGGGAAGCTGAGGGTGTTGAAGACGGATTATGGACAGGACAGTGGGGGCAATTCCTTCCCAATTCCTTTCCCACGCTCCTCCCCTAAGCCCACTCTCATGCCTGGCCTATCTGTTCCCATCCTTCACCCTCTCACCAGACCTGCCCTCTGAAACCCCAAATCCTCGCCGATGCAGAACCTCTATCTTTCTCTGTCTTTGAGTCCTCACTTTCCAGGTCAGGTGCACAGACATCACCCTTCACATCCCGACAGGTATTTCCGGGTGTTTTCCGAAGCCAGGACTGGGCGAACGTCTTCCATAGAGACACAGACAGTAACTACCGTAGCTTTGCGGGTTGGATGGTCAGTGTGGCGACTTCTCCACCCTTCCAGGAAGCGTGGAGCATGAAAGCAGGCTGTGCCAATGAACATTACATAAGGACACTGCAATTTAAATCTCCTTTCATCTCCTTCCATCAATGAAGGGTCTTCCTTCATTTATTTTTCAGCATTTCCAATGTACCGTGCTTTCTAGAGCACGCAAGTTCTATGGCTATGGCTGGACTTGGCCCAGAGACCGCGGTTTTCCAAACCCTGCCATGAAGAACGAGGTTCTCCGTTGCTGTGATTCTTGACATGCAGCCTGTGAACCTTGCAGCAGGCTGATTTTTAAAATAATGCTTTAAATGTTTAAAATAACACTTAAAAAAATGTACGATGAGAGGAAGAGCGTCCATAGACCAGGGAAACTTGGACTTGAGACCTAGGTCAGACTCACTTACGCACAACTTGAAGAATCAGCATCTGTGGAAAATGACTTAATAGTAATTCCTCTGTTGCCCAATTCTGTGGATTTTTGAGATTTTGCAAAAATGAAGGAAAATGGAGAGACTCAGTAATTATAGCGTTTCCTAAAAACGAAATCCTATGAAAAGGAGTTTATGTGGCTGGGATTTGATTATTCAAACATTGAATGGAGAAACATTATTACTTCCAAGCATTACAACAAACACACCCAGGAAAAGAAATAGAATTTCACCATATTTGCTCTCCCTCATTCTGCCTTTTTTTAAAGTAATTAATAAAGGGGCACCTGGTGGCTCAGTTGGTGAAGCGTCTGCCTTCGGCTCAGATCATGATCTCAGGATCCTGGGATCCAGGTGCCAACTCAGTGGGGAGTCTGCTTCTCCCTCTCCCTCTGCCCCTCCCCCTGCTTGTGCTCTGTCTCTCTCTCAAATGAATAAGTAAAATCTTAACAGTTTAAAGTAATTAATAGATATGGTATCAATTGATTCACACCCACAACTTAGATACCATCATGGGATTGCCCCCAAACTGAAAATCATTCTGGAGTGCTCAGATCAGCCCTAAATCTTCCATTCAGAGGTTGACAGGGATCCAGAAAGAACTACTGGAAGAAAGCACGTTTGCCTTAGAATTGTTCCCTGTTAGCTCCGTCCTTGGCCTCCACATTCCAGATTCCAGATTCCCCTCGGCAAGCATGCTCTTGGTAACGACCCACAGGCAGGCAGCTTGAATATGATTCTAGGCAAACAGTTGACTTTCAAAGTGTACGATGCCCGGTCTCTAGTCACGTTAGTTTTGTGTTAAATTATTTTCATGTTTTTATGGATTCAAACTTTTGTCATTGACCTCTTACCCTCTTGGGAGGGGGTGTGTGTGTGTATGTGTGTGTACCGAATCCCACAGTCAAGTTTCCTAGCTGTTTTGGTACACACAGCTCTGACTCTCCTGCTGCAAATTACATGGTGGTCTGGGCCCTTCACATGGGGATTTATGGCATGAAGCAAATCTGTCCTTCCGGGAAAAGAACAGTCATCATGTGAAAGGCAATGCTTGTTGGAGAATAAAGGATCAGAGTGTTCAGTTTCTCCTGCGGAACGTTCGATCTGCAGAGCGAAACTGGGATCCAGATTGCATTCCTTTGTGTTTAGTGCACGGTATGATACTTAATAAATAATAAACCCAACAACAGCTTGTACAATAGCCCTATTCTGCTTAACAAAAATAATCCTCCTTTAAATAAATGACTTCATTGTTTAGGCCCAAATGTAACTAGGGGAGACATTCCTTCTGTTCCCGTCTCTAGATTTATTTAAGACTGAAATGGGAGGAAGAAGTGTATAAATAGGGGGTGGAAAATCCCATTACAGTAAAGTGGAGATAAACATTTCTAAATTGAATTCTTTGCGTAGTCTTTCCTATTTTCAATTCCTGCAGAAAAGCTGTAATGTGTTTTCTTTATCCTTTCTATAGTCTTGAAATCAAAACTTTTCCTAAATAGTGCCAAACAGTGAGTTTAAAAGTTAAAGAAGGGAATCAGACTGGTGGAAGCTTGTCTTGCTGCCCAGAGCAAATCGACACTGACTGAATGGCCAGCCCAAATTGGTTGTTCAATTTCAAGGTCTACCCAAACAAATTGGGTGTGCTTTGCATTCATCCGACTGCAGACCTATTAGGACAGCCGATTTTTTCCCAAAAAAACAACAAAACAACAACAAAACAACAACAACAACAAAAACCCTTAATTTCAACTTTGTGTGCCTTCTGACTCACCTAGAAAGAGAATCAACTGTCTTCGGTTTCAGGTTTTCTTAGATAAATCCACAGTATCTTTCAAGGCAATGTTTCTTTAGGCTGTGTATGGATTTGTTTGCAGAAAAACAGGAGTGGCTCAACACAGAGTTTAGCAAGAAGACTCTTTGACCAGGAGATGGGAATGTAAGAGATCATCGGTTTTCTCCTTCTCATTTTCCAAATGAAAAAAAAATCCCTAGGGAAGACATTCTTCCAAGTGGTTATATTAAGTTCTATATTTATTTATCTTGACAGGAAAAGGTCCCAGGAAAACCCAAAAGGCAGTGTGCCCAAGTCCGGTCAGATCTGCCAATATTAAAATGACTCGGCTTCCGGAAGCTTTTCAGGCTTCCTGATAGCATATTTCTTAGCTAGATTCTCTTAGCTAGGTGATTATATCTGCACTACCTTCGAACAGGGAGTAGTCACGATAGATGCTCAGGGCAGATACACCCTGCTCCACGTAAACGCTCATACCCAAAGCAGATTGCAAAAATCTAGCTCCTAGCAACTAAAACCTACCCTCATATGTTGGAGGGCACTTCTTAAACTTAAGGTGTCCCACAAATGCCATCTACAGAGAGGGATCCAATTTTACAACAATGAGGTAGATGTTTTGGGGAGCCCACCTTTGGGAAAAATGTGAAAACGGGCAGTGATGGATTCTTCTAGTGAAAATTTGCTACTAGGTACAATGTATCCACACCCTGAAAGAGACGTGCACAATGCATGTTAGCTACCCGTAACTCAAGCAACTTGCCACCGAAACGCATTGCCTTTATTACAATCCAAACGTAATTTACTGGGATTCTAGTGTGCTGGGAACAGCCAAGTATCTTCTAGCCCCCCCCCCCTTTTTTTGCACTAGTATTTTCACTGTAGATCTCTGCCTTTCATCCCGGGTAAAGCTGGTAGCCGTGCCCCGTGCATCGCCGTTAAATGAGAACACATTTAAAGAAAGAAGCTGTCCATTCAAACCACCAGAAAGAACTTGGATGTCAGTGATGTGCCTTCCCGGGAGTATCCCCAGCTGAAAAACCGAGAGCTTTGCACAGCTTTTGAAAAAAAAAAAAAAAGAAAGAAAGAAATGTAACATCATTTTCCTAAGTGTCTTTAAACATCGAACTTGACCAAGAAAACATTTCAACTGCCACTCTGAGAAAGTAAATATGAATGACCTTGTAAGAGGAAACCTTTTCAATCTACATAAACACCCGTCCTCTTCCTGTCTCTTAACCTCCCACTAGCTGAATATAAGAAATCAAATTTAGCACATTCCTATACCTAAGTTCATAAATTGTTTCCTGTCTTTTTTTCTCCTAAAATAAAATATTCATCCTTTGTAAATGTTCAAATTCAATCGCTATAGTACTTTTACTGAAATGTCTACTTCAATAAGAGAAAGCAAGAGATATTATAAGAACTAAATCTTATAAAAGGTTTTCACTAAAACCAGCTGAAATTTTTGTCACTATTATTAATCCCTTTAAAGTGTGAGATAAATGTTTAAATCCCTCTCCCTCAACAAAACAAAACTCCATAATCTCACAGGAAAAAAAAAATTTGTGCTTTTAATTTTATATCTTTTAATCATCGTTTGATAGATCGTTGGCTTCTGATTTAAAAATAAGAGTTTGCATGGGGCGCCTGGGTGGCACAGCGGTTAAGGGTCTGCCTTCGGCTCAGGGTGTGATCCTGGCGTTCTGGGATCGAGCCCCACATCAGGATCCTCTGCTATGAGCCTGCTTCTTCCTCTCCCACTCCCCCTGCTTGTGTTCCCTCTCTCGCTGGCTGTCTCTATCTCTGTCGAATAAATAAATAAATAAAATCTTTAAAAAAAGAAATAAGAGTTTGCAGTCTTTGCTTTCGATGGACAGGTGTAGGATGTTTTGATGATTCCAGTTGAGTCAGAATATCCGCTGTAATTGTGCGTGATTCCCACTGGGGAGAGGTAGGTCCGCTTTCTCGGATTTTCCAGTTAGATCACTGGGAGACTGATGGTATTCAGAATACCTAAGGGAGCTTTCGTGTGCCAAGAACACTTACCCTGTGCATTTTGTTCATTGTCCATTTTGCTGAAATCTACAATTTCTTAAGCAACTTTGTAAACAATCTTTAAAGATTATCATCAGTAAAATGAATAAATAAAATGTAGACATTATAGAGTCATTGAACAACTTCAATGCCTACCTCCTAAGCCTATGAATAAAATCCCACGCTTGATGCCTCCGTTTCTCTTCTGACTGTCCCACCCTTAACCCCCTTCCCAAATCATAAGAACCTGACCCCATCTCCTTGGGAGAAGGGTGGCGGCTCGGGGAAGGCAGTAACCAATCACAGGTTGCATTATAACCAACTTTGCATTTTTATTTAAATCTAAATTTGCATTTGCACATGGTAGGTTTGATGAGGTTTTATTTTGAGGAGTTTTTAAGAGTTAAGCATGATTAAATTTTGCATATGAAAACTTGATTACCAGGAAGCATGGTTGCTTTAGAAAGTTCTATGTTGGAGTGTGTGGGTGACGTAGTTGGCTAAGCAACTGACTCTTGGGTTCAGTTTAGCTCAGGATCTCTTGGTGGTGAGATCGAGACCCGCACTGGGCTCCGCGCTCAGCCGGGAGTCTGCTTGGGATTCTCTCTCCCCCTCTGCCCTCCTTGCACCTGCTCTCGCTCTGAAATAAATAAATGTTAAAAAAAAAAATAGTTATTCTATGTTGTCCGTATGAAACTAGTATAATATTGTATGTTAAATATCCTTGAGTTAAAAAAAAAAAAAGTTCTGGATCCATAGTGAAAGGATTAGAATAGAAACACAGGCATCAGAAGAGAAGGGTTTACATTACCTCCGTCACAGTAACGTGAGTATTTTGCAAAGAATAATAATAAAGCCACCTGGAACAAAGCACATTTATGAAAAGCCATGAAAACCCAAAGAAACTCAGAAATGGTAAACTAGTCAATTAACAGGTAGTTATCCACACAACAACAGGAAAGCAATAGCGGGCTACGTTTAACTCTTCCATTAATGTGAATAGTTGATGCATCCATTATATTTGCGAATTCTGGAGGGCATCCTACATAATCAAGGGCTTATCCACATACCACCTCCTGATTCTCTTTAGTGTTTGGGGTGCCATTATGGACCCCACTCTATCATCAGATCCCTCTGTGTGTCTTCCTATTTCCACAGTCTGGGACTTCACTTGGGTATAGAATATCAGCAAAGATCCAAGTATTTCACCATGGAAATCATCACCTGCTACACATCAGGACTCATCGTGACCCAGAAACCCAACAGTGAAATATTTTTCTGCATGCCGCTATGCTTCCCATGTATTTTTTCCACAACATAAATGCATTTCTTGAGGACCATGCCTTATACCATTTCTTGTACGCATTAAAGTGTCCTGCACTCTACTGAGCCCATATACATTACTTAATTTATATTTACTTACTTTTTTTGAGTGGCTATGGATGCCATTTGAAGAAGCATAATGTCTTCTGATTTGCCTCTTAACTCATATGTTTAATGTCTAGTACCAGTGTTTATCAACCTATTCATTATCACCCCGGCCGCAGGGAGACTTTGAAAACATGTTTTCCTAATCCCCTTCCCTGTGTTTTATATATAATATATATTGCATATATTTATATGATAGATATGCTCTAAATCTGTTTATGTACTGTGTACATACAGTTAACCCCTGAATAACATGGGTTTGAACTGTGCAGGTCTACTTACACATGGATTTTTTTTTTTTTTTCAATAAATACAGTGCAGTACTGTAAATGCATTTTCTCTTCTTTTGGATTTTTTTGGAAGCTTTCCCTTTTTTAAGATTGCTTTATTTATTTGAGAGAGAGAGAGGACATGCATGTGAGTTGGGGGAGGGGCAGAGAGAGAGAATCTTCAAGCAGATTGCCCACTGAGCACTGAGCCGATGGCCAGGCTCAACCCCACGACCCATGAGATCATGACCTGAGCGGAAACCAAGAGTCAGACGCTCAACTTATGAAGTCATAAGTCTCAGGTGCCCCTTCTCTGTGATTTTCTTAATGACGTTTTCTTTTGCGTAGCTTGCTTTGTTGTAAGAATGGGGTTTGCAATATATTTATAATACGTGTTAAGTGACAGTTTATGTTATCAATAAGGCTTCTGGTCAATAGTAGGCTAGTAGTGGTTAAGTGTTTGGTTACTCATGGATTTTGGACTGCCTGGGGGAGGGTCGGCACCCCTTACCCCTGCGTTATTCAAGGGTCAACTGAGTATATTTATTTCTTCATACATAAAAAAAAAATAACTTTTTTTTTTTTGCCAGTTTTTACCCCCTTGAGGGTGGTACCACTCCTGTTAAGAATGCCACTGCGTTTTCCCGTTCCTCGTTAGCTAAGCCACATTACATGAAATTCTCCTTCAGTGTTTTACTTATGTGTCTTGCTGTCTCTGCGTCTGTGTAAAAAAGAGAATGTTCTTTGAAGTCCTGCTGGTCACTTTATTTACCCCTTACATCAAAGACATGTTTCCTAGACGTTTCAAAGCCTCACCTTCCTCATCTGTGTTATGGAGAGATTGAGTACCCTCCTCCTCGACTTGCCAAAAAATATTCAGTAACATAATATATTTGGAAAAGTCTATGCCATTCCCCGACAGGCCTTCCCTCCGCATCCCTGGCTGTGCATAAAAATCAGCTGTTAGAGCTGAATTCTGATCAGCGTCTTTTCAGAATGGCTGCAACATTTATGTTCCAGGACTGGCGGATGCTGATGAGGCCTTAAAAGAAATGGGTGCTGACTCTTGAAAACACAAAGGCAGAGTCACTGCATAATTGGGCTGTTTTTCCTGGAAATTGATGACAAACTGGTAAGAAAATATCAGCATACATTGGCCTTCCTGGTTTGGTTGCTTCTCTGTCATCCAGTGCTCCGAGGCACACGGCGCTGCCTACCGAGCCAGATTCAGTGATGGATTTGACTCCTTGGTAGTGCTGGGTACACGTTCAGGAACTAGGTAGCATCTGCGATTTTACTCCATTTGGAAGCTATCAAGCCAGCCAGCCAGAGTTTCATGGATACTGGCAGAAGACACGAACTCCCCGGGTCAGAGACAAGACATTATTATTCACAGCACGGCCAGCAGTATGATTGCCCCCCTCTGCCCTCCACGTTCCAAAGGGGCAATGCACAGAGGCCCGGGGGGATGCTCACATGTATCCTGAGCTGATGTAAGTCAACTCTGTTATCATGGGAGCACACAGACCTGCCCTTGGCTCAGTGAAAAGACACTAGCCGTCCTTCCAGGCTGTTGACTATGGAAACCTTCTTGAAAAGATAGTGCAAAACACGTAGAGCCAATACCTCCCTTGCAAGTTATATAGGACATGAGAGAGACCTACGAAGAGTGCCTCCTCTCATACATCACTTAAGTAACTGCTAGGTTTACGATGAATGCAAAGCACTCTATGGATTTGGAAAGGGGAACGTATAAGCCAAGAAAATCCATCTCCCCTCTGCTTCGTTATAGCTCTCAGTCATTCCAGCTCTTGATGGGTGCCTTGAGCAGGAGCTGAACGTAGGAAGGAACTAAGTGTGGTTTCCCCACTGCCCGTCCTGACAGCTTTTTTGCCAATCCCAGCAACTTGTCTAGCACTTAACATTTATACCCCACATGCAAGATCTGGGGATGTGAGCTTCTCGGTGCTACAAAGTGCATGGGGCCAGATTAGAAGGGAGAGAAAAAACAAAGAGAGGGAGCACTTCCATTCACCCAGATTCATCTTTTTCTAACACAGGTGTAAGCGTGGGAGTCAGTCCTTTGCAAATGGAAAGTCCTGACCTCTTCTCAGACACAGAGGTCAGAAATTGGGCAGAAATGAGTACTATTTTTAGACTAACAACCTGCTTTGCCACTCTGCTGTATTTAAATAATTAGATCTTATTAATTTCATTGTTAAACTATTGATGCAAGGTTAAATATTTTCATGGGATCTGTGTAAGACCGAGTTAATAAATGGTATTCAAGGTGTTATTAGCTCCTGGCATGAGACCAACCAGACCTGAAAGTGGAAAACACTTTAAGGGGAAAAACAATTCAGTTGGGATTCTGCTGTTTGCTTTCTTTCTCTTTTCTCCTCTTCCTGGGGCTCCTCATCCACCCCCCCCCTTCTCCTCCTTCTCTCTCTCTTTCTGCTTTAGCACTAATAGTAGATTTTAAATATCTAGACTACTATAATGAGAAAAAAAAATCCTAAAATTGGAAATAACTAAGAGGGAAACCATGGTGGAGAGCTGGCAACTTCAAGCAAGGCATAGAGGGAAGTTTTTTCTCAAGGAACTTTCTTGCAGACTTATTCAGTTTCTCAGCCAATGTGGGGTGTTTGATTTCCATGAGAAATGAAAGTGTGTGTAATGAATTAAGAAAAAGGTGGCTTGAAAGAAGCCAGATGGTTGAGGGGTGAGCCTTTGGAGGGAGGAAGACAGCCCTGCTCCTCTGACAAGGCAGGGGTGGTACAGACGGACCCAGGTGCCACAGTCTGACAAAGACTGCAGTGAAGTGATTGTGTTTCTACCACTCATGTGAGGTGCCAACCCGGAGATGAGCTGAAGTCTTGGAGGTTGAAAGTGGCTGCCTGGTTTTTGTGTACTTTTCTGTTCATACAGAGCAGAAAGATTCGAGAAATCCCTCTGGGAGACCATTCTGCATGGTTGGAATCGCTCTTCCAAGGTCCTGGGCAAGCAGCCACATGGGGAAGACCAGGGGGCATCAGAGCTGCACGGGCCTGGACACAACCATGGGGAGGCTGTCCTGGAAGGGGCAGCCCCAGGTGACCATCTAGACATGGGGATGGAGTTGAGGGTGGTGGAGGTCTCAGGCCATCCAGGGCTTCTCCACGGAAAGCTGGGTGTGGCCTGCAGCCCAGTGACAGAAAGAAAGGGGGGAATTGCTAAAGTATGTGAGCCCTGCTTTCTGCTGCCCAGTCCTTTCTAGGGGGGAAAAAGTGTGTGTGTGAGAGAGAGGGAGACAGATAGAGACAGACAGAGAGAGAGAGAAAGGGAGAAAGGAGAGATTTTCTTCCTTAGGATTATGAAACACATTTTGAATGTGAATTTAAGAATAGGAGCTATAAATAATTTTTATTTTCTTTAAATTGGCCAACTTGGAATAAACATTCCTTTGCAGTCTTGGAACCCATCTGCTAGGTGCTCCCATTAAAGACTATTGATCCCCTATTGCTATCAGAGAGGGCTTGTTTACCATCACTGTCAGGGATCTCTGGACATAATAGCTTCATTATGCTAGTTATGTGCACAGGTGACTTGCGATGCTGTGGGCATGGGGACCTCTGGAGCCAGTATTGGTGGGAAGACAAGGTGACACCCACCCTTCCGAGGAAATTTTGATTGATGTTTCTGGAGTAATCTGCCCAATTTATGAGATGAAAACAGACTAAAGAAAATGAAACAAAATTCAATTTCTGTTATGAAAAAAGTGATGAGCATTTTTATTTTATGTATTTATTTTTTTAAGGTTTTATTTATTTACTTTAGAGAGAGAGTGCATGCACATGAGTGGGGGGAAGGGCCCAAGGAGAAGGAGAGAATCTCAGCCAGACCCTGTGCTGAGCACAGTGTTATGGGGCTCGATCTCACAGCCCTGAGGTCATGACCTGAGCCGACAGGAAGAGTCTGATGCTTAACCCACTGAGCCACCTAGGTGCCTCATAATGAGCATTTTTAAATTGAAGCATGAGGGAGCTTATAGTCCAGGGAACAAGATGTGTGTACACGTGCACACACGACTCACACACACGACTCACTCACACCCCCTCTAAATGCTGTTAGAAGTAGTAGATTAACTGCTTTGAGAATACGGCAGTTGGAATGATGAATTTTTCTGATGGAGGATTTGGCGGGAGTGGGTGGTTGTATGAGGAAAGTATAAGTGCTTTGGAATTAAGTAACATTTGCAAGCCTCTTACACCATGGTTAGCACAGAGCTGACCAGGTAGAAGGGTGGATTCCCTAATCACCCCTTCAGTTGATGAGCTGTGAAAAGATCAAGGCTGTTGAGGAGAATTCTGAGCCAGGGTGAAGAAAGTCCATTTTGCTTGATGCAGGAATTACAGATTTCGTTGTCAACTCTGCCTTTCCTCTAATTTGATACCTTTTGGCAGGATTTATGAGCAGATGATGTGCTTCTGGTTCATTCATCTATGGTGTGTCGGAAAGAGCCAAGCAACCATTCTGAAAACTGTAAGATTTGTAACATATTGGTTCAACTTGTTCAGTGTTCTTTCCTGATCTCTGTGCTACAGCTGGCTTACTGCCATCACCCCCCATATCCACTCAGGCACACATATACGCATGCATTCGTGCTTATGTCCTGTGAGTTATCTGGTCCAGCACAGCAAATTACCCCAGACCTAGAGGCTGGAATGCATACTGACTATCTCAGGGCTTCTGTGCAACCACAGTTGGACTGTGGCTTAGCTGACTTCTCTGCTCTAGGATGTTCATGGGCTGCAATGCCCGTGTCAGCTGGACAGGGGCTGAGGTCTCATCAGAAAACTTGAGTGGAGAGGAAGCCACTTCTGAGATCAAATAATTGTTGGTAGGATGCTGTACTTCACAGGTGATTGGACTGAGGACTTCACATCCTCACCAGCTGTGGCCGAAAGGCACCATCAATTTTTTGACATGAAGATGTGGCACAGGGTCCGCTGTTCTCTATGTAATTTTGGAAAATACAGAAAATTATTTTCCATATATACCAGGAAAATGCCACCATATTACTAATATACCAATGCCTTATAACAGTTTGGTCCCCATTCAGAACAAATCCATTGGTCTTAATATATATGTTCCTGTTCCTCTGGTTTCACATGTACATGTACACACACACGTATATATATGTACACACACATATATGTGTACATGTCACATGCAAAGCGTATTTGTGATGCTTAACTTCACATCTCAATGAATGATGATACAAAGCTAAAATAATTATTTTAAAAAAGAGATTCCAAAATGAACCTGCAGTTCAAAAGGATAAAAGACAGCATTCATCCTAATAATTTTTTATCAACCGCACTTTATTTTTAAAAAGGTTTTTTTATGGGGCGCCTGGGTGGTGCAGTCGTTAAGTGTCTGCCTTCAGCTCAGGGCGTGATCCCTGTGTTCTGGGATCGAGCCCCGCATCAGGCTCCTCCGCTATCAGCCTGCTTCTTCCTCTCCCACTCCCCCTGCTTGTGTTCCCTCTCTCGCTGGCTGTCTCTCTCTGTCAAATAAATAAATAAAATCTTCTTAAAAAATTATAAAAAAAATACAAAAGTTTTTAATTTAAATTCCAGTTAGTTAACATACAGTGTAATATTAGTTTCAGGTGTACGATTGAATGATTCAGTGCTTCCCATACAACACCCGTGCTCATCACAAGTGCCCTCCTTCCTCCCCATCATCTGTTGCCCGCATCCCCCTAGCCCCATCCCCTCTGATGACCATCAGCGTGTTCTCTAGAGTGAAGAGCCTGTTTCCTGGTTTGTCTCTCTCTCTCTCTCTCTCCTTTTCCTGATGACAACTGCACTTTATTTAAACTGAAAATTACACACCATGTGGCATTCACCGAGATGTTCTAGTTTCTACTGGCATGGGTGACACACGTCATTAACAAGAGAGGGCTGTCTGCTCTAGCGTCAGTACACAAAGTACGTCCGTGCTGCCCCTGATATTAAACGTCCTTTTCTGCACCTCCCAATGCTAAATTTCTTTCTTCTCAATTGCAGATTCTCTGAAGTATAGAGTATGAAAGTAGGAAGAGAGGCAGTATACATACACAGGACAAAGACACAGGGGCGGAATCAGGCACAAATCAACCATTCTGGGAGAATAAACATCTATCTCTTATGTATCATATACATATATACAGAAAATTATATACATGGGCACATATGTATACGTACATATTTAGAAAATACATATATATACAGAAAGTTATATATGTACATATAGTTATATCTATATAGTTCCAGTATACAGAATGATATATATTAATACATACTGATGAAATGGTGTATATATTTTATATGTAAATATATCATTATATATAATTACAACATTATATGTAAATATATTATATTATTATAACATTATTTTAAGTATATTAAATATGTATTTATATATTTGTATATAAAATATAGTAAGGATTATATATGAATATTATATATAATATATAATTATACCATATATTATTATACATACAATATAATATATATTATAGACTTTAATATATAATTATATCTCATATTTTATATAATTATTTTATATATTATATACAATTATATTATATATATTATATCTATAATATATATATAATATATATAATATATTTATATATATTATAGAGAAATGTAGAAATATATATTATATGAGTTAATATATACAATATAATATATATAATATGTAACTAACTATAATTATATTTACAATATAAATATAAATACTGCTTTATAAATGTATAAGTAAATATACATACAATATTATATATGTATGATGATAATATATTGTATATATATGTATATATATTTATATATATTTATATATAAAATAGAGGGGTTATATATAATATATTGTTTGTAACCCTGTATATATATTATATCTAACCCTATATTATATTTAACCTTATATATATTATTAAAGCTATACATATTATATATAAATGATATAAATTATAAATATATGTATATTCATATAACCCTATATATGTTACCCATCTCCATTTTATATATAAATATATATACATTTTATATATGAGATATATATGTGTGTATATATATTTGTATATATAATTCCATGTAACTTAGAGGAAGTTTTATTTCGATTTTTCATAATTTTCAAGTGTGGTGAGTGTTCTTGTCAAAGGGACACAGACATTGTGAAAGATTTTCATAAAAAGTCTTAGGCAATAACACTGAGAAAGTTGCTGCAAATGTCACTTAAAAATGAACTCTAGCTATTTGGGATTTAGTATTCTTGGTGTTCGTACAAAAGCAATAGTTAATGGCTTTCTCATCCATAGTGAATACCGTGAAATTCAGGAGCTGGAATACTTTCTAAAAATCAGGGCCATTTAAAAGTCATTTAGGATAATCATGCCCAGTGATGAAATAATAACCAGGGAAAGAATTTAAAATAATCAGGTGGAAAGTCAGCACAGAGCATATCTCTGTATAGTGGATGCATGTTACATAATTAATGGTGTTTTATGGGTTTTAAAATAACAGAAGGACAAAAGCTTAGGAAAGACTGGAAGTGGACCCTCATCCATGAAGATTCAATTATTCCCATTTCTCAGATGCAAACATTGCATTGGGGCATGCCCGGCCTTCTATTGGAAAATATAAACATTAATATGTTTCCTCATAGCTTTCTAAGTCTTACAGAACACTTTACCTACAAAACCGATGGGGATAGATAAGACAATCGCTTTTGTCTCTTCCAAATAGGTGTCTATAACTATTTTAACATGGAAGAAAAGTACCTTACTTACATCTCTCTTAAGTGATGGACATAAATTTGAAATTCATTATAACTTAACATAGATGGGTCTGAAGTTTACTTTGTATCATTGAAAGGACAAGGTTTATTTAGCAACTTTGGAGAATACAATAAGAATTTGTAAAACACTAAGAGACTAAATGTTTTTAAGGTTTCCAGCACTTTCTTTTATTCAGTCTATGTTGTTAATCATATTATAATCTAGTCATTAAATCCAATTTGGGAATACTACTACTTAAAAATTTTATAAATTATGTACATAATGAAATCCAGTTATATTTATTATATGTTATATATGTCTGAATCTCTATCCATCTATTGTATATCTATCATCTATCTATCATATGAAAGTTATTTCATATTCTTTCCTTTCTCAAATTTATTAAAATTCATGCTCTGACATGGTCTCATATAACTGTGACCACCCAATGCATTTACCATCATAATGTTGCAGAGAATTTTTTCCAAGGCTATGCATGCAATGGTAACTGAATGCAAAAAAATACAATAAATAAGTAGATACATTAAAATAAAGTGGGATAGTTGTATTGATAAGAAAGGCCATTGATTAAAAATATGTCCTAATTAGCTACTTATGGGCAAAGACCATGTCTTATTTTTCCACCCTTGGTATTTTAAAGAGTTCTTGGAATAAGCAACAATTCTCAGATTCAAGAGTAGCAATCAGCAAACTACTTAAAAAGGACCCCACCTCAATCCCCCCATCTCTGAATCTGTCATATCCTTTCCCCCCCACCCTTCATTGTAAGACCATAATCATGGTTTCAATGTCCTTGTCAGGGTCACACTCATGAACCTGCCTACAACATTCTGCAAGAGCCCGTCAATAATCTGTTGATTCCCAAATGCCAAGGTGCTTTCCCATCCTCCCCGCTATGATCTCTGCATATTCTGCAGCTCTGCACACAGTTGGCTCCTGCCCACTCCTTTGCGAGTTGAAGCTCCTCCCTTGAATTCCATACCACACCTTGCCTTGCCAGCACTCTTGTGCAGGTGGGCCCAACCTGCTGTTCATATTCAGGCTGCCATTTGGATGCCTACTGCAAAGTCGGTTCCTCCAAAGACCTGTCTCTCCGTTTAAGCTAACACTTTCTCTCTTTTACACCAAAATCTCAAGTGTGCCATGCATGGAGCTTGCCGTCAGATTATTGACCCTACTCTAAGCTTCCTATTCCTGTCAGATCTCAGTCGTCCAAAGTCTGTATGCCAATCACATTGACAGGATCTGTCAGCATCTCAAGTCAAAGTCTTCAGTTTTCCTCCCACTCAACTTCTTTTGGTTTTGCATGTTAATATTTATCTTAGCCTTTCCGTCTTGCAACATCAAAGCCATCTTCTAGACTTTTCTTGTTCTAAGGTCCCAGCCCACTGTTAACCAATTTCTAAGATTTCAAGTCTTCTAATGATTATTCCACCCACCTCTTGGTTTTAACTTTCACCATTACCACCTTAGTTTATGAATGCCCTAAAATATTACTGTGCTCTCCTGTTCTAGAATGTTCCTCCTGTCAGCCATCCCTAACATGAAGCCATACCCTAAAATGCTTCAGGGTGAACCCCCTGAAAGCAAATCTGTGCCTCTTGTGTGCTAAACTCAGCCATGATTCCAGTCAATGGATATCCATGACCCTCCATGACTTGGTCTGACCAATGTCTCATTATCCTTCTTCATGAGGACTATGAACTTACCATTAACTCACCACCATTCGTATGTTCATGGCTTAATTTAAGGGCTTCTTACAAAAGAGTCACTTAGCAAAGTGTCCCTGAAAACGCAGGTCCCTAGAGCTAACTCAAGACCCACTAAATCTGGATCCTCCGTGTTGAGTCCCAAGAGCATGGAACAAGCTAACAAGGTGGTACTTAGGCACCTTGAACTTTCAGAACCTCCGTCTACTCTGTGTCCATTTCTCTCCCCCAGACTTTGTTCACTGGGAAGGATTTCCCACCTCTGCTCTCCAATGCCCCATAAAAACCTTACTTATATATGAAACATTTTCTCATCTTCCCTTCAGGAAGCATGCTATGTTTCTCATATGCTTCGAAGATGGCATATACCATATATTATCTTGGATTCTGCTGATTTAACACCCTCTTAAATTTTCAGCATCTTGAATATTATACATATTTATAGCTCCGATACTGTGTGGCAGTTAATCAAATAGTACTTTTACCATTACGTTCATAATTATTGTCCTACTTGGTCATATTTCTGTTTTGTTTTACTCCTTGTATTGGCTGAGTCATGAGATAGTATTGCAGGGGCCTTCCTGCTTTAGCCAAGACCGCATTTAGGGTTAATCGCGCCAACCCCACAGGAGCATGCCCGTTATCCCAGAATGCGGTTGATGGAGACAACAAGACGGAATCATCAAGAAGAGCAGTGGTACAGTAGACGTTATTTGTCAGGTTCCTTCCATTTCTCTGTTCCAGGCTCAGTTCATGTCAATGGTCCTGCTTTGTAGGCTATTGTTTTATTTCTTTCCATGACCTGCTTGTCCATCTCGCCATACTGCATAATTAGATTTCAGATGGGAGCGCAAAGAACTATACCCCATCTCTCCAAGAATTGTGGATGTTTTTAAAAGATTTTATTTATTTATTTGAGAGAGAGAATGAGAGAGAGCGAGCACAAGAGGGGGGAGGGTCAGAGGGAGAAGCAGACTCCCTGCTGAACAGGGAGCCCGAACGGGACTTGATCCTGGAACTCCAGGATCATGACCTGAGCTGAAGGCAGTCGTTTAACCAACTGAGCCACCCAGGCACCCCAAGAATTGTGGGTTTAAATCTTTCCAGCTCCATTCACCGCATTACAATCTGTTCTCCCAACAAACAGGTTAAGAACCTGTGTGTTTGGACCTTCCTCTTTGGACCCTGGTTTCATGTGATTAGGATTAGGGAAACTGATAAACTCATACAATTATCCATTCACTTTTTCTTAAAATAATTACTCAGTCTGCTTAAGTATTTTTTTTCAGGGACCTGAGCCTTTTTTTTTTTTTAAGTATTTTGTTAAAGCTTGATAAGATGATTTAGACCAGATAACAGATCTCAGAAAACAGGTCTGCTACTCAACCATCCCACCCCCACACTAAGACAGACATTGAGATCTTACCCATGGATCCAAGCTCTTCCTCCCCAAGTTCACTTTTTCTTATGCTGCCTTAATATATTTAGACATGACCTCTCCTACGCCCATATCAATTCCTGTTTTCCTTTTCTTCTTTCCCTTCCTCACTCCTCTCTCTCTTTATCCATTAATCAGGACATCCTTTCTCTAGGACATCCACCCTTCCAAGAGACTCAAAAAACATCTCCTTTGTTTTCAGAGTTTTGTTTCCTCCAACTCATTCTCCATTGTGATTGTCCTAAAACGTAAATCTTACTCTTTCTCCCCTACCATGGCTTGCACTATGTTATCGGTGCCCTACTGCCAACGGAATAAATTCCACCTGTTCAGCACGGCATTCGACATCCTCCATAAATACGTCTCAGAACACTTCTTCACCCTCTTGTCTTACCTCCCTTGTCTGTGCACTCCGTGCCCTGCTCACACCCTCTCTGCTTCCAATCCCCACCTGCAGGTCATCAATGCTGTGCATTATCCACGGTGTTTCGTAGCTTTTCCCCTCAACTCTGCACCTGATGAATGACTATTTACTTCTCTTTCAAAGAAAGACCCTTCCTTCAGCCTTTCCACCTGCATGGATCCCTATGAATTCATGCATCAGAGGACTTTTTCCATGCCTTGTAATCGTTTCCTTTTCTTACACTATTGGCTGCCTTGCCCACCAGACCGTAAGCTTCTTCAAAAATAAATGGGTGTGACTTGCTCACAAATGCATTTTCGGTGCTTAGGATTATGCCCTCGCTCAACAAATACTTGCATTTATAAATCAGCCAATTAACGGATACATTCTTGGCAAAGCCAATGACTTTCTAGCCTCCTATAAAGTATCACGTTCAAATGGAGGCTCTTTTCTAAGCTCTACTTTGGGAAATACATAGGTCTACATCTCTATTTTTGTACTGATATCTACATAGGTCACTGATTTGGGGGAGAGACTGTATTTATTAGCAATACTGTTATGTTACTAGATCTTACATGTGTATTCAATAATAGAAGAAAAATATATTTGTATAAAACATACACGTTTCTTCTATTAGTGGAGACATACCTATCTATATCTATATATCTATATATGCAGGCCTGTATTTGTATATATCTTTTTGGTGAAAGGTGTTTTCATACATAGTATCTCATTTAATCATCCCCCAAAACCCACGAAAGAACTATTTTAAATCACTGTTTAACAGATGCAATCTCTTAGATTCATAGAATATGACAGACTTTCTAAGAAGACAAAGCTAGCAAGGATAGACAGTTGATATGAAAGTAGATCCCCTGACTCAGTGTCCATCACTTTCCCCTTTATTGGCCACACCCCCCATGAGCTCTTCTGTCAAAACGTGTGAGGAATCCCGAATTATACCAACACAGCAAACACGGACTGCAGGTTGGATGCCTAGGTCTGCCGTCTAAGTGCAGAAGCAATGGTGGTCGGAGACATTATCTTTTTCCTACAATAAATAAATTCTTAGGTCTGTGAAATAATTTTAAGAAAAGCAAGCATGAATTTAGACCTTCTTGCATGTTGAGTCCTTGTGTTAGCTCATGTTGCAATGATACGAGGAAGTCATTACTTCTATCTTCTCCATTTTACGGATGCAGAGACAGACAGAACATTTAAATCTGCAGCTAAGGTCATACGCAACTTGAGCCCAAGCAACGTAGTTTTAGAATCTCTGTTCATATGGCCACCACACTATACAGCGTCCCCTGATTGATCAGTTAGGGACCTCAGACATTGCCCATGCAGAGCCAACTCCTCTAAGCAATGATAAATCCCAGGTCCTATCACCACACTTGAAGCTGGCCAGGGAAAGATAAACTCCTGGACCCTGGAAGCGAAGATGAGTTATTTAAAAATAACTGGCCAAATCCTACCAACATCTCCAGGATTGTACTCGTCAAAAACATCACTGTATCAGAAAAGAAACAAACGAAATGCATCAACCCATCACCTGGGCATCAGGGAGACTCTGTCCTTTACAGACCTTCCATTGTGATTTGGTGCCAAAAAAATAAAAATAAAAGATACTGTTGCTTTCCAATATAAGCACACCACCACCCCGAACAGTAACACAGTTGTCAGCCTGACCACAGGGGATAGCTCCTTTCTGCTGGCGCTCTTGGAATGCAAACCCTCCAAGAGTTAAAGCTGTTTGCAAATACTGTAGTGTGTTTGGGGTGCAGGAGAGCAGAGCAGCCAGATAGCTGCTTTGCTGTGCGCGCCCCGGTGGCATGGTGGCCCAGTGTGACGCGCTCACCTGTTTCGCCACCCTGGCCCCGGGGATCTCTGTTACAGCTGGTTTGCAGTGGGATTAGCTGCTCTTTGCATTCGCTCGTAGCTGTGGATGTGGTTTCTGTAGTGATGGGACCCAGTGCGGAGATCTATTGGCTGCTGGCTTTGTAAATTTCATTCAGTTTGGTCCAATAGCAGACGGGGATCAGGGAGACATCAGGAGCTCTCTCTTCAATCTCCCCTTTTCCTTGCAGACCCGTCTCTGTCTCTCAGCACAGAGCTCTTATTCAGACCTCGCTCTGCCTTTCCTGCTCCGACTGGGTTGCTCTTTCTTCCTGACTCTGACTCTTTAGGGCCGAAACCACGAATTTCCTCCAAACGGCCGCGTCGGTGGTCCCCACATTCCTTTGGAGGAGCAGATCCTAGTTGGGAATTCGAGAAAGCAGAGGCTCGTGGACGAAACACAGCCTTCCTGAATCCTACCCTGAGCCAGGCTTCCCTAGAAAAATCTGGATGTGTTAAAAAGAGCAGTTAACAGCCAATGCAGCTTTTCCACAACTAAGGTAGGTGCCGTTTTAAGATGTGTCTGTGGGTTATTGATTTATTTTTAAAGCCTTTTAGAGGTTTGGACTTGTGTGTGCTCCCCAGCAAAACCCTCCCCAAAGGCGCCCGAGCTTCACTTCATCTGGCATTTTTCTTTCATTTTATTTTGGAAATTCGGACAAGACTTTCTCCCATCTGCCGCTCCATTTCTTAGGTGTGGGTGGGAGTGTGGACATATATGTGTGGTTTCATGCACAGCTCCACAGAAACATTTCATTTTTTTCCCCTTTTGACTTAAAAAAAAAAATCGGGACCACCGTGGTTTGGAAGCATTTTGCTGCAATCAGCTATTTGAACGGCTCTGGGGCCGTGTGTGATGTGTTTACAAAGTAGCACTGTCTTACATACAAATAAACAGAAGAGTGTGGCGGGGAGAGGAGGAAAAAATTTTATCTGCAGTACAGAGAGACCAGGAGCAAAGCGCCAGTTCTCTGCAAACCGGGACTGGAGATGAAGACCTGACTACTTCTGGAGACTGTGAGCAACCACGGGCTTTTTGGCTTTTTTTTTTTTCTTTTTTCTTTTCTTTTTTTTTTTCCCCCCCTCCTTCTTCTTTAAGGAAACTGTCAGCTACCACCTCCTGGGGTGCTTTTTTTGGGTTAACCAGAGAGAAAAAAGGAAAACAGGCTTGGCTGGGGTTGCATTAAGCGATTTTTTTTTCCTCCATCCTCTGCCGGCCTCGTAGATGACGGCTGATGTGATGCACGAAATAACGCACGTGATTGATTAGGACCTGGCTGGGCTTTGCTGGGGAGCGACCCGGGCGCGCCGGAGACCCCGGGTGGAGACCAAATGACGGTAGCTTCGAGCTGTTTCTGCAAAGCTGGGGAGCGGGCTCCATGCCCCTCTTTTCCCGTGCGTGTGGGTAGGGGGGAGGCAAGCGGCGGAAAGGGGGGGGGGTGGTGTTTTGCTGCTTCGGGAGCCTTTGGGTCTGGCCTGGACCTTTCCGGGGACACGCAGCTGGCTGCCGAGCACCATCCCCTCGCTGCCGGCTTGTCTGCAGGACCACAAAAGTTGGTAGCTGCGGGGACAGGCGCCGGGCGCCCCAGCCCAGGTCTCAGGGGGATGCAGACCCCAAGTCGCTGCCCATAGAGAACCCGGTTTCCGGGAGCAGAGCCCGCGGGACGCACGGCCGGCCGGTACCCTGGTCTGTGGTGGGGGGGGGGGGGACTCGATTCCGATATGTGGACCACCCCTATGGCCTCAGGCAACCTAGCAGAAACCCCCATCCCAAAGCTCTCCGCCGTCCCGCGCTGCAAATTCCCTCCTGCCCCCCCCCACCCCCCCGCTTTCGCGGCCGATTTCTCCCACCCCCACCCCCAATCCCGCGCGGCTCGGCCTGGCCCCCCTCCCACTCCAGTGGGCAGAGCTGATCGCCAAGATCCGGCCCCCGGCTGCCCCAGTCGGAGGCGGGGGCACAATGGGGAGTGGGCGAGGGGCTGTGAGACCCCGCAGCCAGCCCTTGAACTTGAGTCCCGCCCCCTCCCCCAGGCCGCGGCGGCGCCCCTTAGCCTGCGCCCGCACCCGCGTGGCCGGACCTGCGGACGTGCGGGCGGGGGTGCAGGGTGGGGGGGAGTGTTGCTCGGCTGCAGACCCTGCGAGGTCATAGGGGGCTGGCGGTAGTGGGCGCAGGGGCCGAGCTCCCCGCCCGCGCGGCCGACCCCTCGGCTGTCCCCTCCCCCGCCCGCTCTCCCGGACGCCCGCCGCCTCCCCGGGCGCACTCGCCTGTCTGCCTGCCGGACGCCCCCCGTCTCCCTGCCCGCGCCCCCCACCCTTCCCCGGCTCCCTCGGCTCGGGGACGGCGCGCAGGCTCGGAGTCCTGGCGCGGGTCTCCCGGGCCGGCGCCGGGGTCTGCGCGCCCGGATCGGGGCCCCGTGCAGCAAGCAGCCCTGGGCCCGGAGCACCATTCCGGCGCCTGCTGGCCGGCAGACACAGCGCCCTTTCTTCCCGGGGCGGGGGCGGGGGCGCTCGGAAACCCCTCACCCCCGGGCCCGCGGGACCACCTGGGAGCGCGCGTCCCGCTCGGAGGCCGAGGGGCGCGGGGAGGACGTCCTCTGCATCCCTCCCGCCCCTGGCCCGGCGGCTTGCTCCCTTTCATTTTTTTTTTTATTTTTTGGCTGCGGGTTGTCTTTTCTCCGACTCCTTCTCCTGAACCGACCGGCAGGTGTGGGCCTCTATTTATTTTCGGAGCCACGGGGCTGCTCTTTCGGGGCAGGCGGGGGAAGGGGCGCAGGACGCAGCGTTGGCTGGGGGCTCCGGGGGTGGCTGGGGGGCCAGCCCCCGCGCTGTGTCCCGGCTGCAGCTCGGGCCAGGCGCCGGGTGAGCGCGGAATGCATTCACCCGAGCGCGCCGGCGAGTCTGGGGCGAGCGAGCACCGCGAATCCCAATCTGTGTTTTGGACCCAACTTAAGAAATTTGGGGTGAGGGCTGCTGGGTGGGGGGTTATTGAACCTAGCAGGTGCTGTTCTTGCGAGCAGAATCCACAAGGTGGTAGTATGGATTCTTCTTTTCATTTGATTTTTTTTTCCTCCTATTTGGTCAGTTGGGGGGGGATCGGTTTTATGTACTCATATCCTATGCTTTTTGAAGGGATCTACCGCTGGCAGGGCTTCTTCCACATCAAGGGCGCGTTGCATTAACCGTCTTCTAGGGAGAGGTGGGGCGAGCGAGGTCCCTGCCCAGAGTCAGCACTTAGCATGATTTGAGGGACGCAGAGAATCGGGGGGAAAAAAAAAAAAAAGAAAAAGAAAGAAAAAAGAAAAAAAGGACAAAAAGGGGAAAAAAAGAGGAAAAGGCAAGAAAAAGTTTAGGGAGACCTAGTTATCCTGATGCAGAATTTCCAGGCTGTGTGGGCGTTCCGCAGGCAACACGCAAGGGCCCAGCAGAAGAGCGTCGTTGGTAGGTACCTTCTTCAGCCAGAAATGACATGACCAGCAGAGAGAAAGATGTGACTTTCCATCAGAACAAAGCAACATCAGCCGCGAACAGAGAGCTCCATGGCTGGAAGGGAGATGCTTACCGGTTTCCTAGAGGGTGGCAGAGCGCAGGGAAACGAGCACCGGGCGCAGAAATCTGCACTTTTGTGGGGGCGGTGGGGAGGTGGGGCGGAGAGTGGAGAAGTATTTGGTGCCTTGAGTTGTCTGTGGAAAGAGGTTGACAGCAATCGTGAAAATCTCGGGATAGATTTGCGTGTGTGGATGGAGCACAAGAGAGACGGTTAATGGCACATAGTTTCATCCATCCCTTATTTCCACCAAAAAAAAAAAAAATCTGGATTTTTGTATTTGTATTTGTCCCCATGTTGAAAACTTAAGAATTTCACGGATAGCTCTGCAACAATATATGTTTTTTTCAGATTAGACTTCGAGAATTGTGTTATCCAAGGAAATGCAATATATATATGTATTGTATATATAAAGGGCTTATATGCATGGCAAAAATTTGTAGATAGGGCAGTTTTCAAGAGTATCATCCTTGACGTGTAAGAAAATGATCAGGACCAGTTGTAGCAAGTGGAAAATTACTTCATCAGTTTTAAATAACTGAATTCAAAGGAGAGGATTGTTCTTTGGGAAACCAGAATGGTTTGGAGCAGGAATTGAATGATAATTGTATTTTCATAATAATAGCTGTGCTTTGATGCTGTCTTTAAGGTGTTTTGACATATTTTTCTTGGGTAAAGGAATTGTTGCTTTCCTTTGTATTTTTTTTTTCCCTTAAACAAATAATGCTGAATGTACGTTTGGCCTTAAATCCAGCCGTCCAGCTAATTTTTACCCAAATGTAAGAATAGAAAAGATATTCGATACATAACTGATTGCCACAGGAGGGGCATAGGACAGGTACAAAGCTGTTACTAAATTTGCAAGTGAATGAACTTGAGGATTGTCGAAAGTTCTTTTTTTTTTTTTTTTTGGCGTGGAATGTGTAGACTAATGATAAGTATACGGGGGGGGGGGTTCTCTTTATTTCTGAACTTGGCCTTTTCATTTGGTTTTCTTTGTAGTAATTTGTGGAAAGCTTCTGGTCTTTTGCACAAAGAAAGCGTGCTTACTGACTAAGCGTGTTACGTTGCTTTCAGAATGTGCAAGGGTCTTTTTCAGAACTCTTTAGAATATAGTCGCTCTTATAACCCAGACCACAAAAAAAAAAAAAAAAAGCTTGGAGATGGTTTTCACAAAAGTAAACATTCAAGTGCGTGGGATCCGGCCTCTGTTTAAGATTCTCTCATTTTAATTGGCGCTCCATATTTTCAACATCGAGTCTGTGGGTGAGGCTGGTCAGTAATGCAACTTGTTGATGGGATTTCTTTTATTCAAATGAAGTTTCAAGATAAACATGTCTTAAGTTGATAAACCCTCACTCTGCAGATAGGCTCCTCTGGTTAAAATATACTTAAATTCCGAACAGGGGGAGAGCTGATTTCAATTATTCTGATTTCAAGGGAAGGAACACTTTTTTTTTTTTTTTTTTTGGTATATAAATCGGTCTGTGTTCTTTCTATAATGTTTTCTGCCTTAACAATACATGTTATATTCCCAAATGAGAAAAATAGGCTCAAGGGTTAGTTTAAATCAGTTACTCAATTTTTTTTTTCTGGATAGTGTATCCTTTGAAGAGAGACCTCATGTTCTACTTAATTATGTTAAATAATAATAATAATGATGTGAAGACAGACTGTGCCTTCTGTGTCCTAACAGCTGATTTCTTAAACTTGTCAGCTACCAGTTTCCCATCCCATAGACAGCGTTCGCCTGGTCAGGGGGAGAAAGTGAGACTCTCCGAGGTGAAGGCCAAATCTCTGTAGGCAATTAGGTCGTCTCTTGTGCGCTCATTCATGGGCCATTCGCTCCATGAATATTTTCCAGTTTTGTCATTTTTCTCTAAACAACCTACATGGGGCCTTTCAAAGCCTCCACTGTTCTTTGCTTCGTGAATGGCAGGATGGGAAACCCTCCTTTTTCTTGGGGAGGACAGAGGAGCAGAAATGAGCAGGGGGTAGAAATTAAGTGGGGCCGCCTAGAAGTTTGCCATTTTGCTGTTGATGGCCTTTCCACAAACATGTATGTGCAGCTTTTCTCTCTGCCGCGGTTATAGCTGAACAAAGATGACTAAAAGGCTCATAAAATCACAGCAGGGGAAGGTTGGTAGCAGGGCCTCATCAGTCCAGCTAGCTTTCCCTTCCAACTCCAGACGTTGAGTGTTGAGGTCACCTGTTGCAGGTGTGTGCGTACCTGAGCTCTACCTGCCTGCGCAAATTGCCCAGTTTCCAAAATGATCCTCTCACCTCACCCAAACCCCCTCCCTCCCTCCCAGAAGTGGTACCTGAAAGAAAACAAACCAAACCCCAAGGAACATAAACTATGCAGTAAAATGAGGTTCTATTGAACTGATGCCAGGGAGGAAAAAGAGTAATCTTTGTATAATTTAGGGAGGAAACGAGGAAGCAGAAAGCCTGAAACCTCATTGGAATAAATCTCCAGGAGACAGGTCTTTATTCAGGGTAGTGTTAATGAAATGGCATGTGCTTTCACAGCTGTTTGGAAATGTGTGGAAAGAATCCAGACTTTTGTTTGGGTGGCTTTATTTAAAATGTATATTCTATAAATAGGGATTTGCTCCAGTAACTGAGTGCTATTTTGGGATTACAATGGGACCTTCTTGGTTCTGCCTGTTAACGTTGCTGAGCGTTCTGGTCTCAAGAGGCTAATTCCTCATGGGATGATGAGACCATGGATCTTGAAGTTATCATTCCAGGTGCATTTTTAAATTTTATTTTATTGGGGTAAGAACATGGAAGCTGAGATCTGCCCTCTTAGCAAACTTTTCCACGCACAACACAGTATGGCTACGGCTTGATACAGGGTTGTGCCCATCTCTAGAATTTACTCATCTGGATTAGCTGAAAGGTTATGCCCATGGAGTCCTGATGCCCATTTCTCGCTTTACCCAACCCCTGACAACCACCTTTCCAGTCCATGAGTCTTGGAATTTGACTGTTACATACATGCAGGCATCAGTCAGCTCCTCCTCTAGGCTCCATTTCCTTTTTTTGTGTCTGGTTGGTTGTGCTTTTTTCCCCCCCAGGAGGCGCAAAGGATGCATATTTTGCAAAGTGTACTTCTTTAAAGGGTGAACTTTGCCTGCTCTCTGCGGACAATAAAAAAAAACGACTTGCTTCGTTTGAAGTTGCATTTCTTGGTCAGGTTTTGGGTCCTTTAAAAGGGAACCAGGGTTAATGACCCTGAGCAGCACTGATTGGAAACAACACTGTAGGCCGATGCTCATTTTCGCAAAGTGTGGCCAAGGTCTCGTGCTCTGTTCCCGTCGCTCTCCTGGGACTTGCTCTCGGTGTCATTTTCCTTGTTTCGTGTTTCAGCATCCCCAAGGCTTGGTTCAGAGCTGGGACAGGGAGGTGTGTTGCGTTACTTGGATGGTCTGCACGGTTGGACGGTTGTTGCTCTGAGAAACGACGGGGTGGGGTGTGGAGACCAGAACCCCCCGAGATCACGTGCCTTCAGTGTTTGCAAATGCTTCCTGTTTCGGGATAGCTGTGAATGCACTAGGGGGCAAAATATAAAAATAAACACATTTTTTAAACAAATGCTTCATCGTGACCTGCTTTTCCAAGTCAGTCAGATGTGCCCTTGCGCTCTAAAGGCATGTGGTAATAGTTGAAACGTGTGTGTTTATACACACGCAGATGCCACATGCACAAGCATAAAACCAAGAGTTATTTCTTTTTTCTTTTTTCTTTTTTAAGATTTATTTATTTATTTGAGAGAGAGAGCACCCAGAGGCAGAGGGAGAGGGAGAAGCAGACTCCCCACTGAGCAGGGAGCCCGATGCGGGACTCGATCCCACAACCCTGGGATCATCACCTGAGCCAAAGGCAGACGCTTCACCGACCGAGCCACCCAGGCACCCTGCCAAGAGCTCTATCTTGCATAAAAAAAATTTTTCTTCAGCCAGGGCAACACGTTGCATCCACACAAAATATACTAGAAGGAAAGATGTGATTTTGCCCCGTTTTCCCCATTTTCCGTGCCTTCTCTTCATCATTTACCATTCGTAAGTCATTGAAATATTTGTCATGTGCATGACCTACAAAGCACTTGTGAGTACTCCTCGTTTGCGGGTGGGGGTGTTCACTCATCGTGGGGCCGGAATAAATGCAGCGTTACGTACTTAGGGGCAAGCATCCATGTTTCCATGAAGTTTTGTCTTCTCGTTGGAGTCCTGTTTTCTAACAAGCTCTCAGTCACCCACATTAATGGCTAAGTCGTCTTTATGATCCGTGCGCTGAGATACCACTCCTTCACGGACCTCGATCTCGTAGCTTCTTGCATGCTGGGATGGAGAAATGCATGATTTCTCCAAGGACCAAACTGGGCCCCCGTGTGGAAAGGCTAAGCCCATCCCCCTTTTATGTGCCTTGTAGGACACCCACGACTTTTTTCCCTTTGGTGCCACGGGGGCTGTGGCCCTTGAAACGTTGTGGCATTGTCTCAGCACGGAAGAGAAAGCCCGTGTCTACTTTAATAAACACCCAGAGGCTCACAATAGTCTCTTTAGGGTCCTGGGTCCCTCCCTTCCCGCAGAGCTCCCCTGCCTTTGCATTCCACACTGTTCATTCATGTGGCGCCTACCGGCAAAGCCCTGAGAAATCCCAGCAGACAGCCACAGCACAGGTGAACGCATGCAGGACGCTTGGCTCTCCCGGCTCGGCACTCCACCACCCTGCACCGGGTCTTTAGAAGTCGGATTCCACATTACAAGACTGCAGACACGCTTAGGTCCCCTTAGGTCCCCAGCACATCGATATGCTGACGTGTAGGCACAAGTGGCCTCAGGACACTTACGACTGCAACATAACTGTGAACTGTGTGGTTTTTTTAAAGATTTTATTCATTTATTTGAGAGAGAGAGTGAGAGAGAGCATGGCCTAGGGGAGAGGCAGAGGGAGAGGGAGAGGCAGACTCCCTGCTGAGCAGGGAGCCCGACCTGGGGCTCAATCCCAGAACCCTGAGATCATGATCTGAGCTGAATGAAGATGCTTCACTGACTCAACCCCAACTATGAGCTGTTTCTTGCATCAAATAATGTTATTGACAAAGCATATCTAGAAACCTTGCATCATTTAACTAGCCAAATTTCACTGAAATATGTATACAATTACTAGTATATAGGATTACATATATATACAGTCATAACTGTACTTATAAGTTATCCATTTATATAATTGTATTTCCATACAATTTATGTAATGGATGAAGAAAACCTCATCATCGAAACTTGGAATATTTCACAATTCATTGGAAAGCTTTTATATATCTTTTTTTTAGCTTTTAGAAATCTGGACGAACGATGAATGCATTTAGATATAAATAGATACGCAATTGTGTTTTATAGTTTATGTAAATATATAGCCTACAAATTGAATTCCTATATCAAAAATTACCATACATGGGTAGTACATTTGTAGATATAGGTAGATAGACACTCCTGCATTTTCCAGAAGAAAGTATTGCATATGGTGAGTAGATTTCCAGGCTGGTCCACAGTATCGGCATTTAATGGTCCACAGAAACTAGAATCTGAAGATCTATTACCCCACGTGTGGTGGCAAGCATATTGCGGCACTCACAGAAATGTAATTAATTGATAGTCCATGTGCTTTTGTGAACCATTTGGGACCTCTTCTGTCAGTGGGACCATGTGGCTAGCCATGTATCTTTCCTGCCTGGATAGATAGACAACTTCTGCTCCTCTCTGAAAAGACAGTGAATGCCTGAAAGTAATTGTGTGTCAACTATACTCCAAAAAAAAAAGAAAAAGAAAAGAAAAAGCATACCTTACAAAAAAGACCAAGACTATCTGCGGGTATGTGGAGGACAGCAGGAAAAAAGGCCATGGCAACTCAATGATGGGCATAAGCACGGGGGCGGTGGTGGCCACGGCACTCCATCAGTGCATCCCTCTGCCCACCGTGCGATGGCTCTGTTGACTTGGTCTCTCAGTGGCCATGTTTTCCCTGAAAAACCAATATGGTAGACTCAAATGGAGCTCCCTAGGGAACCCTGGCAGGAAAGAAATTGCATGACCAAGGTGCTTTTGTGTTTTTCTGGAAACTAACTTTGCTCTTCCCTTCTTTTCTTGAGCTGTTTGATTGAACACGTCCTATATGCCAGTTACAGGCTGGGGCGTAGGTTGAGTGCTGGTAGTAAAGAGATGAATCTGGAATATGCCAAAACTCTCAAAAACCCCTGGGTGTGAATGCTCGTAAGAACGTGTTTAAGCTCTTTGGTTCGTGAATGTATCACCCCGTCCCGTTTTGTGGTGTGCATTACCGGTTCTCCCCTTCTGTCTCTGCCCCCCTTGCTTCCTAGCTTTCTTCTGTTTCGGGAAGTGATGAGATCTCACTGGTCCTTAAGGGGCTGAAGGAATCATAAACTGGACTAGGTAAGATGCAGGGACCGAATCGTCAGGAAACGGTAGCACATCGTAACGGCAAAGAGTTTCCATGAGCATCTGAAAGAATTCTTCACATGCCATAAGCGTGCGGCTGGGTCTCCTTTTAAAAACTGCCAAACCCTTATTTGTAAAGCACTGATTATCATTTCGGCAAATCATGCGAACAAATACAGGCATAAAGGAGATGAGTTTGACTCCACCACGAAGGGCGCGTGCCTGAGACATTGTTGCTGGGGTGGTCGTGTGAACCTTCGTGGTGGAAATGTTCTCGTCGGTCCCACCCATTTCCTTATGGTCCTTACAAGAATTGACAGGCAGCAGTTAGCTGTCAGCACCCCCAAGGCGTGAGCAGCACCTTGAATCCTAACGTCCCCGAATCTCAGAGATTGAAAAATCACAGATAATCATCTCATACTCATTGCAGAAGCTCTTTTTTTCCGCCACGTGAGATCGTTTAGCTTCACGCACCAGCCGTGAAAACAGACCACGTCACTCGGACGGGCGCCCTGACGTTGCTTGTAGATGACATGGTCCCAGAAAAAGGTTTTTTTTGGTGGCGATTCTTTGAAAGATCATGCAAAAGTGATAGCAATTGATGGCAACAGCTCCGAAGCAGAGATTCTGTCTTGAGGAAGATCGCAGCTCCACGAATTTCGGAGAACCTCCCCTGTCACACCTTTCTCTTTTACCCTGAAGACAGGCACATCAAGGACTTGAGGAGTCTCACGCTAATGGATTCAGGGATGTGACAGATAATTTGAGATTCTTTGTAACGCGTGTTACCCAAATTACATAACTATCATCACAGAACTATGTTGGGAATCCTTCTATTATATTTTATTGATAGAGCAGAAAGAAGAGCTAAGAGAATCCAAGGTTCCTTGAGAGTGTTTGAATTGCCAGGGTAATCTGCAGTAATGAACTTGGTATTCTTTCCCCCTCATTATTTATTCCGTATCTGTTGAGGGCTAAGAAGTAGGGCTATAAAGAAGACCGTGTTGTTTATTATCCATATGACAATCCGTATGACAATGCCATTTTGCACCTCTTTCATAGAAATTTAAAAAAAAATTGTGTGGGGTGGATGGAAAAGTATCACATAAACCACAGTTTTAGGATTACGAACAAAGTACATTGATGTCAGAATCTCCCTCCTAGTGTGTGTGTGTGTATGTGTGTGTGTGTTTAATCTCTCATGTCCTATGTTCAGTGTTAAGGAAAATTATGATCTAATTCAATGTTGATAAATCTTTTTCAGATGGTTAAAGGCAAAATCACCAAGGCCATAGAGCTTAAATATTAGTGATCAGGTTCATTTTACAGTTTTCAGATAAGAGGGTAATACGGTTCTATTTTAGCTGCCTTCACAGGACAAAGTCCTAGAGTTGAGCAGATAGGTAAAGATGTTCCATACATGATGGGGAGGGGACCTGGAGCCTTGGGGAAAAGAAGGGTAGCAGGGTGAGGGGACACTGTGGTGACACTTGTGCCCCAGCCGTAAGCCAGCAGGCTGGATGTCTGCTCTGCAAAACCATCAAACTGCATATAGATGTTGTAAAGCCCACACGCACGTGCCGAGCTCATTTTGTGCGAGAACTGCAATCGTTACGATCACACCGCGGAGAATTAGAATCATTGAAAAGCAGACATTTGGAAAATTAAAAAAAAAAAAAAGCAAATACAAAAAAAATACCCCCCCTAAGGCCAACATCTTACTTCGGATTCGACTTTGTCTGTTTGTGCAGAGAGTTCAGGGTAAGCAGCCGAAATGCGTACCCCAGCAGGACGCAGGAGAAAAGAGTTTTCTCCGAGGAAAATGGTGAAGTAGACCCAGGAAGACAATTCAAGTTACACCAAAATTAAGTAGTAGTTAAGTGCACGGGGGCACCTGGGTGGCTCAGTCGGTTAAAACATCTGCCTCGGACTTGGGTCATGATCCCGGGGTCCTGGGATCGAGTCCTGCATGGGGCTCCCTGCTCAGCGGAGAGCCTGCTTCTCCTCCTCCCTCTCCTCCCTGCTCATGCTCTCTTGCTCTCAAGTAAACAAAAAAATGTTTAAAAAAGGAGTTAAATGTGCAGAGAACGATAGCACAGTGGTTCCCCTCATCCCTGGGTTTCAGTTACCTGTGGTCACTTACCACAGTCCCCTGCCGTGAGGACGCACGTGCATCTCCTGACCTAGCATCAGAAGCTCAGTACCCTCCCCCTTGGCCAGCTCACAACCCCTGCATTGCTCCCTTCACCTCCCCCTGCGGGCACCGTATCATCTCCCCTCATCACGCCAGGGAGGGTGAGTACAGGACGAGAAGACGTTTTGAGACAGAAACCACATTCCCGTCACTTCTATTAGAATGTATGATTATACTTGTGTTGGATTATGAGTTACTGTTACTCTCTTATGGGGCCCAATTTATAAATTAGAGACTTTATCATAGGTATGCACGTATGGTATACGCAGGTTTCGGTACTACCCGCCGTTTCAGGCATCCATGGGGAGGTCCTGAATCCTATCCCGCACAGATGGGGGGACCCCTGTATAAATTAGGGGTTCTAGAACGGCAGGGCAGAAAGTGGGAGAAACCCGAATTTGTCATAGCATAAAACAAGCCATGTGAAAGGAGTGCTAGGTGGGTGAACTGTAGACCATGCAAAAACATGCAACAAATTTATCACAAAACAACAAAACTGGGGGCACCTGGGTGGCTCAGTTTAGCATCCGACGTTTGGTTTTGGCTCAGGTCGTGATCCCAGAGTCGTGAGATCGAGCCCTGCATTGGGCTCTGCACTCGGCATGGAGTCTGCTTGAGATTCTCTCTCCCTCTCCCTCCCCGCTCGCCCTCTGTCTCAAATAAATAAATATAATCTTTAAAAAAAACAACAACAACCCCCCCCACACAGAAAAACCCAATAAAACTGGAAGATAGTCATGATTTGTAACATGGGGAAAACACCATCTCAACAAAAGACTTTGGACCATCTAGGTTCATAGTAGAAATCAAAAGGAAGCATATTAGGAGGGTAAAAGCGTTCACACATTTCTTCACTTAAACCTTTGCGCAAAGGTGTTTTATGATGACTCAGTCTGCCATGACCGTTTCACAGATCACGTCCACCAGTTTACGCGATAATTATATTGATTGAAAATCTTCTTCAGTGAATGACAAGAATGAGATAGTATAATGTACCAAATTTACGTTACATTACATAAATAACCATGTGTATTAGTTTCACAACAGAATGTCTCTGGATGTTTAATCCGGTCACATCCAAATTAACAAGAAATTATTTAGTTTTAGGTTTTTTTTTCTGTATTTATTTATTTGAGGGGGTGAGGGGCAGAGGCAGAGGGAGAAGCACACTCCCCGATGAGCAGGCTGGATCTTGTGACCCTGAGATAATGACCTGAACCGAAATCAAAGAGTTGGATGCTTAGGGGCGCCTGGGTGGCACAGCGGTTAAGCGTCTGCCTTCGGCTCAGGGCGTGATCCCGGCGTTACGGGATCGAGCCCCACATCAGGCTCTTCCGCTATGAGCCTGCTTCTTCCTCTCCCACTCCCCCTGCTTGTGTTCCCTCTCTCGCTGGCTGTCTCTATCTCTGTAGAATAAAAAAAAAAAAAAAAAAAAATCTTTAAAAAAAAAAAAAAGTCGGATGCTTAACCAACTGAGCCACCCCGGCACCCAGAAATTGTTTAGTTCTATGAGTGCCTAAGATATGTACTGATATTTTATATATATATATAAATATATAACATATTTTATGTTGGTTTTATATATATAAAATATATAACATGCATGCATATTTTATACATATAAAACCCACGTGTATACTGATATTTTTTATCTACCTATATACAAATATATAACATTTTATGTTGCTTTTATATATATAAAATGTATATAACATACATGCATGTTTTATACATATAAAAACCAAGTGTATACTGATATTTTATATATATATTCACACATAAATATATAACATTTTACGTTGGTTTTATACATATATGTAAAATATATATAACATGCATGCATATTTTATACATATAAAACCCACATGTATACTGATATTTTATATATTTATATATCTTATTTATAAATTTTTTATAAATATTTTATATTTTAATTTTTATATTTATTTTTATATTTTTATTTATTTTATATATTTATATAAATATTTATATAATTTTTCTATTTATATACTTTTTTATTTTTTATTTATATAATTTTTATTTATATAATTTATATAATATTTATATATTATATATTAAATAATATATAAATATTTATAAAATATCAGCATACATATGTAAATACATAACTGTACATTAGTATATATAATTTATATGTATCTATATAAGTTATATAAATTATGTAAATATTCATATATATTTACATAGGTATACATAATTTACTTTTTATTGGGAAACCTGTCTTTTTGAAGATTTTTTGTATATGTGCTGCTGAAGCAAGCAGTTTCTGAACACTTTTGAAAATATTTTATTTATTTATTTGAGAGAGGGCGGGAGAGAGCATGAGCTGGGGGAGAGGCAGAGGGAGACGGAGAAGCAGGCTCCCCTCTGAGCAGGGAGCCCAAGAATGGGACTCGATCCCAGGACCCTCGGATCATGACCTGAGTCGAAAACAGACACGTCACCGACTAAGCTCCCCCAGGCATCCCCTGAAGATTTGTAAAAGTCCAAAAGTACCCCGCGTTCTGTAATACCATACCAGAATCAGTAAAAATTCAAGTGTATTAGTTACACTGACAAACTTGGATGGTTGCAGTTCTATTGCTAAATCTTTCCAAGATCTCGGTTTACCTCTTCTCTCTTGTAAACGTAACTTAAGGATGAGGCAACGATTAGGGGAAGCAGGTTGCAATGCTGTCTTTAACTATATACCATACCTCCCCCGCCCCGCCCCCAAATATGCCCTTTCCTTTGGAGAAACCACAGCCCAGCCTGCAAATCCAGAGCATCTCTGGGGCCTCAGGGCATTCCTGCAGCGAGCGCGGGGCGCAGGGGCGTTTTGTGTCACCTAGCCGGGCATCCCTGGCTCTTCCGGGTGTGGGAACACCTGTCGGTGGCCACGCCATGGTCATTGCTTCTCTTCCCACTTGCCAGTTGTCAGCCTCCCCCCTGAGGAAGGACCCAGTAAACCCCATGTGTTCCTAATGGTGTTGGCAGCTGCTGTGGTGGGGGAGGGAGGCGGCTCCTTCCGGGGCTCCCTCCTCCTGGGATCCTCACCTGAGCAGCTCACAATGGGAGGCAGCTGCTTCCCCTCCTTCCTCCTCCCTCCTCCTCTGCTCTGATAGCCTTCCCAGCCTGCTTCACGGGACAAGCCCTCCTCTCTTCAAGTTAAGAACAGCGTTCACGTAGATACTATGTAAGTTTTGTGGCTATTTTAATTTTATGTATTATTATCATTTTGGTATGGACTGCAGGGTGCAATGATTCTAGAAAAGTATATGCTTTTTTTTTTTAACATTTTATTTTTTGGGGTCAGAAAGAGAAAGAACGAGCACAAGCAGGGGCAGAGGGAGAAGGAGAAGCAGGCTCCCCGCTGAGCAGGGAGCCCTTTGCGGGGCTCAATCCCAGGACCCTGGGATCAGGACCTGAGCCAAAGGCAGCCCCTTAAGCAACGGAGCCACCCAGGCACCCCTAGAAAAGTATACGTTTTTATCCACTGTCAGTTGGGGGAATACAAAAATCCTCTTCAACGACGATTTAATTGCCTTTATCACCTACAACGTAGTTTGTTGGGATGGTCATGATAATATTGGGCAATAATTTAGAATCGCAGGTTGTTAGGACTTCAAAGAAACCGAGCAAACATTTGTATTCCTTCATTTACGTGGAAAGAAACTGAGTCTCGCGCAGCTTCCGTGATTTATCCCAGATGGCACACAGCTGGTCAGTACTTTTAATTATTTTATTTTAGTTAAACATTTTTATTTATTTGAGAGGGAGCATGAGCAGAGGGGAGGGGCAGAGGGAGAAGCACATTCCCCGCAGAGCAGGGAGCCCCAGGAGGCAGAGGCGGGCTCCATCCCAGGTGCCTGAGGTCATGACCTGAGTCAAAGGCAGGCGCTCCACCCACCAAGCCACCCAGGTGCCCCGGTCAGTACTTTCAAAACACTGTTTCCAAACCAAAGGTGAAATGCTTGAAATTTCAGGGTCTGATATATCTCAGTTTGCCACACCATCCTCTGCACTGGTGGAACAATGCACACGATGTCAGTTTCGAAACCTACTTTTCTTTACAGAAATTGAACAAGGTAAAGGATTCTGCTAGAACGTGCCAGGGGAGGTCTTCGGCTGGGGGGAGGGAGGGGAGGCAGGGCGTTCAGTCACAGGGCTGGTCTGCGCCGGTCCTGTCTTTGCGTGCCACGCGTTGATTCCCCAATCTGGGGGTGACTGGGCGAAACCTGTTTTTTCGTTTTTAATTGGTGTATGATTCACATACGATGTTCCGTTACTTTCAGGTGTACGATATTGATTCGAAATGCCATATATTGCTCAGTGCCCCCAGTGAAAAGTGTAGTGACCTATGCCACGTTATTTCATGATCGACTCTATGCCCGTGCGGTCCTTTTCATCTCCGTGACTTATTTTTATAACCGGGAGATGGTCCCTGTGAATCCCCTTTATCTGTGTTGTTCATTCCCACCCCCACTGCCCTGCGTTTCCTCTGGAGACCACCAGTCCTTTGCCTTGGAGCCTTTTTTTTTTTTTGTAGGGAATTATGCTAAGTGAAGTAAGTCAAACAGAGAAAGACAAATACCATATGATTTCGTTTGTATGTGAAATCACAACAAAACCCGAAAACAGATGAACAGACAAAAGACAGAGTCTTCAATGTGCTGAAATCTGTATGTTTATGACGATTCGTCCGTATCAGAGGGGAAGCCAAAGTCAGCGTAAGAGTGGCTGACTTACCTCGAGCAATCACCCTCTATCTTGTGTCAACAAAGTGCACTCTGACCCTCCCATTTTTGGATAATGGTCTGTTGCCGTGCACACCTGAGGAACCTGGAGGTTTATAGGGTCCCAGCTTTTATGGAGACGCTTTTTGTGTCCCTGAGAATTAATTAATTCTTTGACACACAGCTGGCCTGCACAGTCACCCGCCCTTTATCCTTTGCACTCTGACCTAAGATCGCAAGCCTGGAGCTGTGGAGAGAGCTCTGTCTTTCTGGTTCCTCTGTTCTCTCGATTTCCCCCACAATGCCTTAAGGCAAAAGCACTTGAAACGGATCCTTTCTTATTTCGGTGAGAGGCATTTTAAAACTTGAACTTTGTTGTTGTTGCTTTCATTCGTCCGGCTTTGATTCCCGGGGATTAAAACCAGGAGCTGATTATCCCACTGCGTGGAAAATATCACCGTTAGGAAGCTCGCAGACCCGCCTCCCTGGGTCGCAACGCGAATCCTTTGATTCTTACACATTGATTGATTGTACAGAATATAACCCCCTCTTTTTTTTTTCCTTTAGCACAATTTGCAATACTGTTTTCGTTTTTAGAAGTAACCTTTAAAGGAGTTCTAGATTTACGAAACACAGTGGAAAGAGTACAGAGTGGGTGTTTATCTGCACCCAGTTATCAGAATGCGGTCTCATGGGACATCGGTCCCAATTAAGGAGCCCACGCCAGCACATTACTATTAACCAGACCCCAGACCGTACTGCGATTTCACCTGTTTTTGCCGAATGCTCCCTCTCTATTCCGGGATCCCCTCCAGGGAACTGGGCTGCATATGCTGTCCGCTTCCCTTATTTCTCCTGGACTCTGGGGCCATTTTGTTTTTCTTGCCTTTTCATCATGGTGCAGTGTGAGTGTGGAATGCACCCCCGGTCGAGTCTGTCTGATGTTGGACAGCATTGTGTGTTTTGCGTTACGGGGGAGGTCGCACAAAGGTCAGTGGTCTTTATCCCCATCACCTGGCTGAGGTAGGCGTCCTTGCCAGGTTTCTCCACTGTGAAGTCTCCTGACCCCTCACCCTTCCATCCTCTGTGCTTTGGAAGCAAGTCACATCAAGTACATGCAAGGTGGGGAGCACGGAGAATTCAGCTGCATGCCTTGGAGGGTGCAGTATGGACCTCAGGGACTTAGAATTCTTCTCTGAGGAGTATTTGCTGCATCCGTCCTCCCATTGATTTCTGTCTTCCGTCATCCATTTACATCAGTGTGGACACGTGCATATGTAGTTCATTCTTCCAGTAGTACTTGGAAGTATCATCTAATACTTTGTTACTGGTTTTCTTTTTGTTCAGTCTCTTGTTTTGCTGCCATGGTTTGAACCCCATAGAAGCTTTGCATTGCCTTTTGATAACCCCCAAATGCAAAGACTCTTCGTGAAAGAGCGTCTTGTGAAGAAATCACATCGGGGTTTGGTGTAGAAGGAGGGTGGTGTTCCTGGAAGCTGTGGGGCACCCCCTGTGCCCTTGACATTTTACTCAGAGTCTCGCTTGTGTTGGTCTGCTCTGCCCACTGCCTGCTGGCCCCGGGGTGTTCAGCTTGCAGAAACGCTGCCTTCCTGCAGAAAACCTCAGTGGACCAGCCACGAGCACAATATCTTTGGCAGCTTCCTTGTTTTGGTTTGCAACCTTCCCATGCAGGAAACAGACCTTGAGAGTGGCGTGGGTGCCGTTCCTTCCCACAACCCACGCTAGCATTTTTTCGACAGGTATGCAGTTGGAGGTTTTCATGGCTAACCGGAGACTTCCAGGGGTGAGCCACAGAGGTTGCATTTTGTCCTGTTAGCTGCCTGGCCACCTGCTTCTGTTGGCCACGATCGATACTTTAAAAAATAACCTCATTCTTGGGGCGCCTGGGTGGCACAACGGTTAAGCGTCTGCCTTCGGCTCAGGGCGTGATCCCGGCGTTATGGGATCGAGCCCCACATCAGGCTCCTCTGCTATGAGCCTGCTTCTTCCTCTCCCACTCCCCCTGCTTGTGTTCCCTCTCTCGCTGGCTCTCTCTCTCTCTGTCAAATAAATAAAATCTTTAAAAAAAAAAAAATAACCTCATTCTCGTAACCCATGGTGTGGGTTTTGATATAAAAGTTTAATGTGCACATGGGTGATGGTCACGTCCGTCCGTCCCAAGAAGCATTCTTGTTGCAGTTCTGGGAACTGGGTCCATTTTATGAATAAGACATAAGCCCATCGCAGCCTATCAAGGAGCTTTTTTTCCCTTAACATTTTATGTACAAGCAGAGGGAGCGGCAGGCAGAGGGAGAGGGAGAAGCTGACTCCCTGCTGAGCAGGGAACCCCACATAGGGCTCGATCCCAGGACCCTAGGATCATGATCTGAGCCAAAGGCAGACACTTCACAGACTGAGCCCACCCAGGAGGAGTTTTTTAAAGACAGGGTGTTTTTTCTTATAGGGAAGGAATGAGACGTATTATAGGAGACAGAAGTTTTGAAAAAAAATGTAACAGTTATCATTCCAGAGTCCATGGTTAAACAAACTATTTGTATCATTTCTGTGGGTAACTTTCTGAATCTTTTAAACATAGATGAGAGTTATTTATCCATATAGTTATCATCGGTGTCTCTATATGTGTATAAATATATGTCTGCGTTCGTCAGGACTCAGATTCCATGTACATAGGATATCTTGAGTCACGATGATATATGATATGTCTATGATATCATGTTACCATGTTGATATCATGTTTGTAACTCTATCTACATCATATAGTTCCCAACCGTACTACCGAAATTGTGTCCACATCTCTATTTCTGTATGTATCCACATCTCTCCTTACACTGTATCTACCTGTATCTACACCATTTTGAACTTTCCACTTCCCACACTATGGTACCAAAAGCCACTTTTGGATTATGATGAATCTTCTTAGGCATTATTTTTCATGACTCATTCTTGCAGAAGGTTACAACTTAACTGACTTCATCATCATCGTCATTATTATTTTTTACCTTAAGGGTATTTACTTAGTTTTGCTCCTATAACTTATTTTCAAATCCTTCTACGTACATTCTTCATCACAGGGGCCTGATGTATTTTGTTGGGTGTCATTCTGTCTCATGTTTTGATTCGTTAACTTTGATTTGTACCCTTAAAAAATACCAAAAAACTTTTCCATGTGCTTGAGATCTGACTGGATGTTTTACTATTGAGAATTTCAAGTACTTGCAAAAAAAGGAAAGAAAATGGAATAATGAATCCCATGTACCCATCAGTCAGCTTGAAAAATGAGGCTTCCGTCGTCTAGTCTTTCCTATTCAACCTCACCTACTTCCCCTGTTCTCATTATGGCAGCGTGGAATCCATCTAAACGTATGTCAGTGTATTGCTCTAAAATGTAAGAACTTTTTTTTTTTTTTTACATAGCCATTGTATGTTTACCACACCTAAAACCATAATCACCAACTTCCAAGCCATAAAAGTAAAAACTGGTTTTTAAAAATATCTTGCTAACTCACATAGGGCTACACATGACAATAGGCTGACTTGTCTTTGAATTTCTTTTCATCCCTCTGTGCCCCTCCCACCTCGACTCCATCCTTTACTCCTCATTGCAGAGTCTCATTGAAGAAATGGCTCTTTCTACATAACCTACAGGAAATAGGTTATAGCATCAGCAAAATGTAGCACTCGAGTTATTTTTAGAGGAACACGAGTGTTCTCCATAATCTTCAGTCTCAGGTTATTGACTCCTTAGCGGGGGGTGAGCCCGCGTGGCCTGAGGCAATGCTCCCCCACCCCGGGACAACATGAATATAGCCAGGTATGTGTGTATGTGGGGGGGGGGTGGGCTCCCTGCGTCTGCTGACAGGAGGCAATGACAAAGACAATTGAAGGTAGACTGTTCCGTCATTCCACACACACACACTTGCAATTTTTCCCCTTTGCCAACTCATAGTCAACCAAATTATGTCATTTTGGTAGAAGCTCACGTGGTACATTTTATTGGCAAAGAGAAGGACCCCAGAATAGCGACCTATTGTATTACAATTATAGTTGGCCATTCTTCCGCCGCTCATGTGTATTTCTGCAGGTAATTTTCTGAATCTTGATGTAAGTGTGCCCCATTTTTACTTTTTTTTCTCATTTCATCGGGCAGTAATTGCCACCCATCACCGTACACATTTCAGGCGTATGGCGTGGTGGTCCGATGGGCGTCCGTTGTGGAATGACGGTCACTGTATCACACTGACTGCAAAAGCTGTAGTTCCTGTCTATCTTGTCATACAGCTACAGTTCAAAGAAAAAGAAAAAAATGTTCTCCTTGTGAGGAGGACTCTTAGGCTCTATTTTCCTAACTTTTCTACCTGTCACGCCACTCAGCTATGATGTTAACGTGGTCATTGTGTTGTCCCTTAGCGTATCCTTGAGAGTTTGTGTTCTTTGACCAAGTTCCTCCAATTCTCCCTCTCCCCAGTGCCCTGCCTCTTGTGACCACAAGTCTGATCTCTTCTTCTATGAGTTTGGGCTGTTTTGTGCTGTTTTAGATCCCACATCAACGTGAGGTCTTGCATTATCTGTCTTTCCCTGACTTATTTCACTTAGCATCGTGCCTCCCAGCTCCAGCCACGTGGCTGCAAAGGAGAAAACTAGTATCTCCTTCTTGGTTTATTTTTTTTTTTATGGCTGAATAGTCTCTTCCATTGTGTAAATACAACCCATTTTCTTTATCCGGTTACCCATCGATAGAAAATTAGGTTGCTTCCATGTCTTGGCTGTCGTAAATAATGCTGCTGTGAGCACAGGGGTGCAGGTACCTTTCAAACTGGTGTGTTCATTTTCTTTGCATATATTCCCAGAAGTGGAATGGCTGGATTACATGCTAGTTTTGTCTCTCACGTTCGAGGGACCTCTGTACTGTCTGTTGTCGTAAAGGCAACAGTTTACAAGCCCACCATATACATGGCCATCGTTCTCCTCCTAATATAAGTATGACCCATGTTAAGAGAGCTTAGGGACAAACAGAGGACTGACAAAGATGGTTTCTTGTCACTATTGGTTTATTTGATCCCTTCCCGCCCCCCCCAGCTTTATTGAGATACAATCGGCATATAACACTATGTAAGCGTAAGGTGTACCCATTGATTGAATCTATTTATATGTAATATGATTACCACCATAGCTTTCGTGAACACCTCCATCCGGTCACACGGGTACCATTCCTTTTTGGTGGACAGATAGTTAAGATTTAGTCTCAACAATTTTCCAGCATCTAATCCATTAGTATTTACTATAATCACTATATTGTGTATTAGATTTCTATAATTATTCACCTTCCCACTGGAAGTTCAGACCCTCTGACCAGCATCTTCCCATCTCCCCGTCCTGCGCAGCCCCTGCTAACCAGCATTCTACTCTCTGCCTGTAACATTATCTCCTCCTTCAGTATAATAGTGACCTATAGGCCCTTTGCAGAAATGGCTGAGTGTTTGAGAACAGTGATACACGTTACCTATTTCACTTGTAAAACCAAATAAAAGGAGTGACTTACCACCTTTCAAAAGAATGCTGTTGCTAGAAGTAGCAAGCCCTGCCCCGGTTGTTGGTGTGTGTTCGTATGCATGTGTCTGTGCCCTCAATAAATCCTAACTTCTTTTTTTTTTTAAAGATTTTATTTATTTATTTGACAGAGAGAGAGACAGGCAGCGAGAGAGGGAACACAAGCAGGGGGAGTGGGAGAGGAAGAAGCAGGCCCTCAGCAGAGCAGGGAGCCAGATATGAGGCTCGAGCCCAGGAACCTGGGATCACACCCTGAGCTGAAGGCAGACGCTTAACGACTGAGCCACCCAGGCGCCCCAATAAATCCAAACTTCTACAACATAGACTAGAGATCCTAAATTATAATAAGTAGAAGGTCATTGCAGTTGATTACAAAAAGGGTGCATCAGGGAAGTTTGCAAACTGACAGGTGCTGGGTAATGTTTAAAACATAATTGGATGTGCTTAGCTATGTGATAGGAATACATCTCCCTTACAAACAAGATTTACTGCCCTTGGCACTATTGATGTTGGGGCTGGGTAATTCTTTGATGCAGGTGACTGCCCTGTGCGTTGTACGATGCTCAGCGGGATCCCTGGCCTCGAGCCTCTAAATGCCAGGCGCGTATGTCTCCCCAGCTGTGACCATCAAAAATGTCTCCAGACGTTGCCAGATGTCCCCTGGGGGCTAAAATCCCTCCCAGTTAAGAACTCTGTTATAAAATGAGGTTATAAAACTCTGCCACATTCTCATTCTCTTTGGGGTCCTAGCGGCCCTGCAGGTGTGCTGGGCATGACCGGAAAAACAGGGGGTAAACGGGACAGTGAGCGACAGTATCCACAGGATCCTTGGAGCGTTCTCGTAACAAGAATCGACTTTATGAATTGTATCCTCTGTAATGAGAATTAGGCTGATGTTCAGGCGTCGTCATTATGAAGCACTTTCTTGACAAGGAAGGTGGACGTGATGTATGTAAGTGAGAGCTTTGGAGAAAATAAAAAGAGTAAAAATCCTTGATAAGCATCCATCAAAGGAGAGTACCGAACGCCGTGCAGCGAGCTTATCTAAAATTGGGGCAAGCCACGTTGCAAACGGAAATGCAGTAGAGGGGAAGACGGTGTTTGAACATGTCACGCGCAGAATGATTTACGGGTCTGTGGATGCCCGCCAATCGGCAACTGCCGGCGTTTCCTTAGCACTTGTTAACGTGCGTGGAAAACACAATGTGCTGCACGGAAAATCAAATGTAAGACTCACTGAAAACGGGGTTCTATCTTCTGAGCTGTTACACTGATTGATTGAAATTAGATTCTCCCACAAAAAACGGAAAAAAAAGAAGTACATATTTCAGTACTTCTATCTGCTACAATGAAATCATTTCATAGCCTTCATTTTCATCCCGTCTACCTCTTTCCTTGCCTACATTTTTAAAAACTTTGGTTATAGTTTTTGGAATGCTGGCACCCTGGCTTAAATACTCGAACTAATGGAACAGATTTAAAATAAGTTTTATGTTCCACGAGGAAAGAGTCAAATAAGCTAGGCTCCAGCAAAAATATAAGAGGGGAAACCCACTTATTATGCACCTCTTACAGGGTTTGATGTATGTATGCAAATTGCTCCCACCGACAATTTGGTTGCAATCATCTCTACGTTGATAGCGGATACATGTCTGAATGTGAGTTATGCTGACAGCACACATTCTGACCTCATTTCTCAACCCAGTACGAATGCACAGGAACAGCAAGGTAGTTTTTGTGGGGTGGTAAAATGCCCGGTTGGAAGTAAGCCCATCCAGCCCGTCACCCAAATGTTGTGTTTCTGCAATTCCAAATTCTCATGTCTGTGTGTGCGAGAGGGAGACAGCGTGCGATTTTCTCGTTCGATTTGTCTCCAGGTTTAACACTAGAAATCCCACAAAAAACACCACGAGTCCAACCATGTCATTTTACAAATAAACCAAGTGTTGTGGGTGGAATTGTGTCCCCCAGACCAATATAATGAAGTCCTAGCACCCAGCATCTCTCAATGTGACTTTATTTGGAGAAAGGTTCTTTGCAGCTACAGTTAAGAGGTCAGGCAAGTGGGTTCTGTGCCTTTGACATCTGTCCATCTCAGAGGGGGACGCAGCAGATGCGGACCCAGGCACACACAGTGGAACGACAAAGTGAAGACACAGACAGACCGACGGGGAGAAGACAGTTGTGGGACGATGGGGACAGAGGCTGGAGCAATGCCCTTGCAGAGCAATCCACACCGGGGATAGCCAGCAGCCACGTGAGCATAGACGAGGCAGGACCCTCTTCCTTTAGACCCTTTACCTTCAGAGCAGTGCAGTCCTGCCAACACCTTGATTTTGGCATTCTGTCCTCAAGAACCTTGATGGGAGAATAAATTAAACCATCGATCTTCTGATCCTTTGTCACTGCAGCCCTAGGAATCCCGCCAAGATGCAGGGCTGTGTGCAGGACCGACCTGAAGGGAAGCAGCAGCCTGGGTAGAGCTGGGTGAAGGGCAGACCCCTGGCCCAGCCCTGTGCTTGTTCCTAGCCTCGCCCGGCTTCTCTGACACAGTCCAGCAGTGGAGGGGGGACATCTGTCCTCCAGAGTCACCTCTGTTTCATCAGTGTTTCAGAGATGATGCCACGGCATCGTATCACAGTGCCCACACATTCTAGGGGTGGGGGTGGCGATCCCCCTTTTAATTGCAGCCCTCTGCGGGGACGTGGTGGGGCTCTGTACTCCTCAACTGTAAAATGAATGGGTTGGACCGATCCCCAGGTCCTTTCCAACTCATTCTGCATGATTCCAGAGCCATGATCATTGTAATTAAGACTCTTGACTTGAATGCAACTCATTCTAAATCATGATGAGTGATACGCACGCTCCGTGTATTTTCTGAATAAACTTCATTGTGACCTGGTTAAGGGGTGCCTACGAATTGAGAAGAGGGGGTGTGCAACTAGAAATTGTGAAATCCTCAGCAAATCCAGTGGTGCTGACACACGGGACCACATGTAGCCGATCACCAGTCTGGCCGGATCTTAAAAGCACGGTGCAGCATTTACGGTAGAAAATCTACATTGCCCTAAAATGAAACATAGAACGTGGGTATGATTTATCTCCTCCTATCTTTGCCTCGGTCTTGCGTCTCTGTCTCACTCTTAGGAAATATCAACTCCAACATGGGTTTTCTCCAGCATATTTTCAGCTTGTAATCATGCATTATAAATAGTTGAGCAAAAGAGATTTCTCAATCTTTATAAAGCGGAAAAGGATTTATCTCCCAATTGGTGTGAATGTCAGAACCTTTTGAAACTTCACCGGATGTTTTATACATTGAGCAACGAGTGCCTGTTGGACTTTTTGTGGGGAAGGAAGTCACGTCAGCTCTCTCTTGGTGCATGTGGTCTGGTGGTGGATGAAGGCACATCTCAAAGGATGACGTTAAGTGCTTGTGACATCATTACCTTAATAAGAGTGACAGAATCATGTTTGTGGGGCTGGGAGGACATGGGGAATCCTAATGGGGAATGCTGCCTCAGGGTTGGATTCATGGGAGGTCTTCCAAGGGAAGTAAGACCTTCCATTTGAGAGGGGGTTGAAACGCCCTGAGAAAATGGTGCGAGAGAGACAGATTTTGGAGTCTGAAAGTGTGGCGTTCAGACCTGGTGCTGAAAGAACCCTGCGATGTGAATGAGGAGGGACAGAGCTGGCTCTGGACTCTTGGTTCGCCTCAGTGTTGTGCCCATGCATCCGTGGCTCAGCAGAGATTCCCACCCATTTTATTTCTGTTCTCAGGATAATACTGTTGGAAAGATTGTCAGTGAAGGAAGGCACTGAACCCTATGTCTTAGCTCCTTTTGAAGCACATCATCTAGGGCAGTGTTTCTCAAACTTGAGTATCAGAATCACCTGCAGGACTTCTGGGCTCCATCCAGTAGAGTTTCTGAGTCAGCAGATCCAAGATGGCACCCACAATGAGAACCATTGCCTTTGGGTCTTTTCAGGTGATATTTCCACAAACAACCTGTTTAATTTTTGACTCTCATGTGCTATTTTGGTCCCTCTTGTTTGGAAGGTGGCTTTAACCCTAACTCTGGGTCTGGTGGTTTGCTTTTGACATCAAGTCTTACTCTACTGATTTACACATTGTCTTTGTTTTCTGGTTCCCGGTCAGTTCAAGCCAGTGCATGTTTATTGGGCATGTACCATGTGCTATGGACTGTGCGGGATGTAAAGATTAATAATCACTACCATAAAAATTCATTGATATGCTGGATGTTATTTATTCCCCCATGCTTCCAAATGCTTGGCTCATAATTCAAATCACTTGAAGGCAGCTGATTGTTTCCCACTTCAGGGATCCAAGGGCACATTCTGTCTCCGACAAAGGTCTTGTAATTCCAGGCTGCATGCAGCTATCTTGCCTTCAGAGACTCAGAAACCATGAATTGAGCTTCACTCACTCACTCGCTCACTCATTCGTTCATTGATTCATTCGATAGCCATGTATGCATACCTTATTTTGAGAAGATCACTAGACTAGATGATGCAAGACATAGAAACACAGGTAAGATTCAATCCCCGATCCTGGTGAGATCACCATCGCAGTAGAGGAGACAAAAATGATCAATGAAATACTTTTTCTACAAGGCATGCACACCATACATTCCATAAGAAGGATGAAGACACAGACCTTGGGAATATAGAGCCTTATTTTCCACTAGAATCTTATTTGACAGTGGTATCAGTTGGGACAGTTTTGTTATCTGTCTATCACGGCATAAAACATTCCCCTAAAACACAGCTTAAAACTGCAAATATTTATTATCGCATAGATTTTCTGGAAATCAGGAATTCAAGAGCTGCACGGCTCAGTAGTTCTGGCTCAGGGTTTGCTGTGATGCTCCACTCCAGTTGGAGACTGGGGTGGAAGTTTTACAAAGGCAGTGGAGAATCTCACTTATGTGTCCCTCCCATAGCAGGAGGCTCTAGTTCTTTGCCACGGTGACCACACCCTAGGGCCGGTCATACAGCATCGGCACCTGGCTTCCTTGACGTGGGGAAGAGGGAGACAGGATGAGAGGGAGGTACCGTAAGATGCAAACCATAGTCTTTTCTACCTTGATCTTGGAGGTGGGTCACACTGTTGGCCACACAGTTCACACCTGGCACCAGTTCCAAAGCGGACAGCGGGAGGGTGTTGGTACAAGGAGGCAGAGACCATTGAGGGCCATCATGGAAGCCAGTTTGTCAAAGAAACTTTTACAAAGGGGGTTGCTTATGATCTTTGTCTCAGGATGGATGGGGCTGTGTGTGAAGAGCAAAGGAGGGAGTGAGTCAATACGGGCATGCAACAAGTGTTGATAAAGACAAAGGCAATTCTTGAATGATGACATACATGCATGTGACATCATGTGGTCATGCACACAAATGCACGTGAATGGGTTGAGTGTCAAGTGCAGGGGTTGCATTGGATGACTAAATTGACACTGGAGCATTCTAGGTGGTGGAACCCAACGGTAAAGCAAGACATGCTGTTCTGTTGGCTCTGGAGGAGCCCTGCTGTTGCTTTCGCTGAGGTGAACCATTTACGGAATGTCAATTTTATGGCAGTTACGATGGAGGCCGGTAGTGGTGGAGATAGAGGTTGAGGCCAGGAGGCTAATAGTGTGAATTGGGAGCTTGTGGTGGTAGACATTAAGGAAAGCATGATACTCCCGCAAAGCCCTGGAAGACGGTATGGATGGTTACGTCTTGCACGGAGAACCAAGCAATGGGGTTGCCATCGGAGACTGGTTTTGTATGTCAGGTCATTTCATTAAGGGTAGAGAGAGGGTTCAGAAGTTGGGTGGACAGCTCAACATTGCCAGATGCTGCAGAGATCTGTGAGACTCACAGAGAACAGTTTCTTCCTGGTGGTTATAAGGTAAACAATGGACTTGAAAAGATGCACTTCTCAGTCCTCCACATTCTCTGGTTTATAGTGTGTTTCTTTCTGAAACTAGTCTCCCATGTTCATTATCAAGACCTTCCCCACCATTCTTATCTGCCACGAACGTACTTATGTCCTAACATGCCGTACCTTGAGAGAAGGAACTCGTCGTAACAAACATTTCTTTATCTCTTCCCGCATCTCTTCTGCTTTCTATTCCAACAGCACACTTGGACTCTGGCTTGCCCTGGGCACCAGGGCAGGGGCTGACCCTTCAGCAGGGCCAACATTTTTCTCAGAGTTTCTCCATAGACTCTGACATATTCATTGCCCCTCCTTCAAAAGGCTTTTTCCTTCCTTGAATTCCTGAACACTCTCCTCTCTGGTTCCCCCCTACTGCTTTTCTATTCATTTAATGAACTTTTCTGGGTCCTGCTACTCCCTCTGCTCCAGCCCCAGGCCACTTCCCCGGCCTCCAGACTAGCCCACATAGCTTTGCTTCTGCTTGTGATGTAACCATGGCTTCCACCTGGGAGACCCCCAAGTCCCTACTTTCTGCTCTGACTTCTCTCTCAAGCCTCATCCTGCTCTCAGGTTGCCTCTTTTTGGACAACTTCATCTGTGTGCTCTGCCAAAAGCTCAGTTCAGTGTGTCCAAATTCAGCCCATCGTCTTTCTTGCCAAGCTTGCTCCGTTCCCTGCATTTTGTTTTCCCAAGAGAGGCATCTTCTGCACTCAGTCCCTCACCCTGCACTTTGCATCCCCTCTCTCTAGTCTGCCTGCTGTAAATCACATTCCAGTTCTCTCTGTTTCTCTGGCTGTGAGACATCTCTACTTCCCATGCCCATGTTCTTACTTGACATTTGCTAGTTTACTACCGTTCTATGGCGGTTCACACTCTCCCATCTATTTTTAAAACTCTTCCTGTTCCTCCTTCCTGAAAAATAGGTTGCATCAGAGGACTATCCCATCCAGAATCTGTCTGCAAGCACACACGGTCTTCCATCTCCTGAAGCAGCCGGCCTCACATCGGTCCTGACCTCTCCTCCTTGGTACTTCCCATTCCATCCAAGCGGAGCATCTCTGGGATTCACTGCACCTGTTTCTTGCCTTCTCGCTCAGTCACCCTCAGGCTGTCCTTCGACACGGGTACTGTTGTACTCCCTTCCCGCGCTGGTTGGGAAAACGACTTCTGTGCTCCTCCTTTACTCACACACTCAATACTTCCTGTCACCAAATGTGTGGGGGTTTACCCCCAAACTAACCCATTCTCTGTGACACTAGGAGGCTGCCCTACAATTCAGTTCAATTTGACACTAACTAGAGTCCGTGCAGATGCCACCGGTGAAGGGCTCAGTCCCACAAGACCGTCTCCACCACAGATGTCAGTTGCGAGCAATAGGTCTCCAGGTGACACACAACTTTTTTCCAACTTGGCTACAAATCAGAGGTTCCCACAACTCCCTTCTTGGATTATATCATTTGCTAGAACAGCTCACAGAACTCAGGGAAACATTTCCTTAATGTCTTCTAGTTAATTTTATCATAAAGGAGGTGATAAGGGATACAGATGGAAAGATACATAGGACGACGTCTTACAGGGTCCTGAAGCAGGAGCTTCTGTCCTCCTGGAGTTGGGGTGCACCACACTCCTAGCCATGGTTGTGCTCACCAACCCCAGAAGCTACCTGAACTCTGTGCTTTTCATATTTTATGGAGGCTTCATCAAGTACCCATGACTAATCTTTAACTCAGTCTCCAACCCCTTTGTCTTTCCAGAGGATGGAGAGGGGCTGGAAGTTCCAAGCTTCCAACCATGACTTGGTTTTCCTGGCGACCAGCTCCCATTTTGAAGCTATGTTGGGGCCCACCAAGTGTTGCCTCATTAGAACAAAAGACACTCCTATTACCCAGGAAATTCCAAGGGATTTAGGAGCTCTGTGCCAGGAACCAGAGGCAGAGCCCAATACATTTTTTATTTTTTCCTCTTGTATTTCACACATATCCATACCTTATCTATTAGATGAGGCTTAGATTCCGTCATACTCACTTTCTTCTCTAACGTTGGCATGCACTATGGACCCCCATCTCTGGTGCTCATCACTTTCTACCAAAGGAGCCAGGCAGCCTGATGCTTCCTAGCTATGTGAAGTTGATTTTTTCATGTTCCGGTTTTCTCATCCACAAGAGAGTTACCATCTAGAAGTATTTGCAAGATGAGTAAGTTAATGAAGCATGTAAAGGACCTTAAAATATAGGCACATCATAAGGCAGGCTCTTCCTAGTACTTATCTTTGATCTTATCTTCCTCCTTCTTGCTCTGAAATGTTTTACAAAGGATGGCTTCATGTTACGCTTAGAATCAACCCAAAATTCCTTTTACTGACCTATTTGGCTTTACACAGTGAGCCTTCTGCCCACCTCCCCAGCTTCACCCTCCAGCACTGTCTGATTACCAGTTTTCTTTCCATTTTGAGCTCCAACTAAGCATGTCCTGAATTAGGGCATTCCCTGTGCCACTTCTCCTGCCTGGACCATCCTTCCCTCTTCCAACATAAAGTGTGTTACATGCTCTCTCCTGTCTTCATACGTAGCCCACTGTTTTCTTCCTTCTCGGTGCTCCCTTGGAAAGCTTTTTTATTTTTTGCCCACTTAGTTGTGTCTTAATGTTTTCCTACCTTTCCTTAAACACATACGTTTCAGTGAGTCCAGCTCAGAGGAGACACTCATGGGTTGACTGTTGAAGAAATGAGTTGTTACAAGACACTCTGTGGATATTCACTGAATGAACGAGAAAATCAAAGGTTGCAGGTTGAGGGCAAATGTTAACAGCCCAGCCATCTCAGTTTCTTCGACAATGTAGCCAAGCCAGAGAGAGTGTGAAAGAACATCTTTGATCCTTGAACCTATTTGTTGTGGAAGGAAGGTTGTCTTTCACCTAAGGGAAAATGCTTCTTCCTCAATTATTGAGCTTATAAACTAGCATGATTAACTAAAAGTGGTGGATTATTCAATATACTTATGTGATTATTTTTAGATGCCTTCTTATCTTAATTTTCTTTTTTCTGGTATGCATGTCCCTAGACTTTTTACAGGTTTTTTTCTGTACTTTTTTAAAGACCGCGTCAGAGAAAGTCTTCAAATTTCCCATTCTAGTCCATGGCTAGAAAATTGAGAGTGATAAATTTTTTGGAATGTTAAGGATTTTGGAGCTTAATTATTTAATGTCCTACATGAAAGCTATAAATCTGTATTGTGCTCTTTGTTTCTACTGCTTGCTGAATAGATGACTTGAGACTTTTTAAATTTCGTTGTAAAGGTTTGGGTCAAAATTAGTAATGTGTGACAAAAAATAAATTCCTTGAGAGTTCATCCAAATTGTGGGTTGACTCAGGAGGAGTAGAATTGCATAAAATTGATGATATATATATTTTAAGTTATGCTTTCTACATTCTAAAGAGAAATTTCTCTCTTCGTTGTTTTTCACTCGACTTTCCTAATGCTAAAAATTAAACAATTTGAACATTGTATAAAACTGGGAGCAAATCCAAGGCAGAAACAGATGTTTTATTAAATATGCATCGTTTCAAAAATGGATATAATTTGGAAGATTGTTCTGTTTGAGAGATGGGAGATAAAATTTGGGTTACATAAATTAGGTTACTTATGTTAATTTGAACATTTATGTACACATCTAGAAATATCTAGGATGACCCCCCTGAAATCTAGACATACTTTCTCTTCTTATGTGAGCATGTCTTTTATTTATTTTTTTTAGAGCTACCCAAGAAATCTATCACAATGAAAATTCCTCTCATTTTTCTTGCAGAAATTCGGCAGGTCACTGTGACTCAAAAGAAAATTAAAGGATGAATAAGCCTAGGATTTTTAAAACATTTTTTAGGGGCACCTGGGTGGCTTAGTTGGTTAAGCATTTGCCTTTGGCTCAGGTCATGACATCAGGGTCCTGAGATCGAGCCCCGTGTCAGGCTCCTTGCTCAGTGGGGAATCTGTTTTCCCTCTGCCCCTCTCCCCCTGCTCCTGCTCTTTCTCTCTCAAATAAATAAAACTCTTAAAAAAATTTTTTTTAATACCTCTGAAATATATTTAGGTTTTTAAACTAAGTTTATCTTCTCCTATTTTTGCACACGTGTGTGCAAGCCTGGCGCAGACATTCATAACGGTGCTGCCGAAGCCTTGGGAGCCCGGAGCCGAGTCGCAGTGTGGACCTCTTGAGGACCCCGCGGGCTGTGGTGCGGCTACCTGCTTATGCTTTCTGTAGGCTCTACTCTGACAGATAATGGCCCTTCTCACTGTCCTCTCTCAAGGCCCTCTTCTGTGCAGCTCCTAAGACTTTCCTAGAGCTGTCACCTCCGCCGAGCCTGGTACTTTCTATTCCTTTATCACTGGTACAGGACCTGGTACAAGAACACAAGCTCACTGAGGGCACGGGTTGTCCCGCTAGTCTTCGGAATTCCTCTTCTGACCTCATATCTCATTCATGGTCTACACTTAACAAACGCTTGTGAAATGAAATGACAGGATTTCTAGACAATATTTATTATGAATTATTTAGGTACGAAGGGATACAATCATATCAGTGCCCTCTTGGAGAGCCAGGCTGCCATCTTTTATGAAGGTATTTTTATCTTTCTGTCTTCTATTCTAGGTATCCTTTTGACCTACTACCCAGGGTGAATTGGAATGGCTATGAACGTCTTCATCAAGCCCCAAATCTTCAGCTGTAAAGATGAAACTATATGGAGAGGCTTCCTTGAAACATTGTCATAGTGTGGAGTATATCCTTCTCCGTTCCACGCCTCATATTCCTTAAAAGGTCTGTATGCTTTGACTCATGTACTCTCTGTATGCTAAGTTTCTATTAGAATGACATGATAATTTTTCGGTAACATTTGCTAATATGTTAATGAACTATGGTATTGCTAATATATTAGTAACTCATAAATATTGCTTTAATTAGTGCTTCCTCCTTTTTGAGGCACTTTGACTATTTGAAAACTATCACCATAGGCCATAGATGTCTTTAAAAGATTCCTTTCTAAGGGCGCCTGGCTGGCTCAGTCAGCAGACCACGTGACTCTTGATCTCGGGGTTGTGGGTTCAAGTCCCACGTTGGGTGCAGAGATGACTAAAAAAAATAAACTTAAAAAACAGATTGTTTTCTTTATCAGTGAATACATATTAAGTACAGCGTAAGTCTTTAGAAATGAAAAGTGTATGATAAGGCATAGTTTCTATGTCAAAACTTACATGATAAAGTATAATGTCTCTTCACTTCCAAAATAATCAGCTATTGATAGTCATAGTTACCTGTCTTTTAAGGCCTTTGATACAGACTATACAGTCCAAATGTAATAGTAAAATCAAGAAATATTTTAATCTAAAAAAAGTAGTATTTTAATCTAGAGAATTTATTCTTTAACCCTTGAGATATACTACTGGGTACGTGACCATATCTTATAATTTAGCTTCAAATACACAAAGTAAGGCTTCCTGCATCATGTCCCACGGTGAATCATGGAGCAGAAAACACGTGAGAAAAATGGCGTGTTTGCATGGGGGAGTGTTGGTGATCTTTATCCTCCCTTGATTTGAACAGTGACATAACTAGGATAGATGTCCTAATGGGCCCTTCTCTGCTTCGGACACCTTACTGTTGGGCAGTTTCTTACACAAAAACCAGTCTGGGAGAATGTTACGTTTTGAGTTCACACATAACGGGTTATCCTCGAAGAAGAAACTGAGACTATTTGGAATGTATTTAACCTTGCTCAGCAGGAGAAATAATACAACGTCCATTAAGGATGGGGGGTAGGCTCCAGTAAGAATGGTATGGGAGATGATGGCAGGGAGGGAAGCAGGACAGGTGGAAACGTTCCTGAGGTAGGCTGCACCAGCTTTGAATACCGTGCTCCCAGACGGAACAACTACAGATGAACAGAGTTCTCTCCGGGGACTTGCACGCAGCTGGATGCCCATGTGATGGGAATATTGATTTCATTCTATCAGATTTTAGTAATATCAGATTTTAAAATAAAATGCATGCCAATATGATTAATTATCCCATCCTACTTGTGTCCCTTAAAAAAAAAACATACAAGTAAAATAAAGCAAACCAAGAAACAAACAAAAACTCAACCTTAAAATAAGGAACATTTTTCTCTACCCCATCGCAAGAAAAAAAAAGTATGGCCAGTCAGACATAATTCTTACTAATGTTTTTAGAACTTTCCTGAACCACACGTATAGTTAACTTCGTAGTTTTTTTTTTTATTTTAATTTTTTTTATTATATTATGTTAGTCACCATACAGTACATCCCTGGTTTCTGATGTAAAGTTCGATGATTTATTAGTTGCGTATAACACCCAGCGCACCATGCAACACGTGCCCTCCTTACTACCCATCACCGGCCTATCCCATTCCCCCACCCCCCTCCCCTCTGAAGCCCTCAGTTTGTTTCTCAGAGTCCATAGTCTCTCATGCTTCATTCCCCCTTCTGATTACCCCCTCTTTCTTTATCCCTTTCTTCTCCTACTGATCTTCCTAGTTCTTATGTTCCATAGTTGAGAGAAATCATATGATAATTGTCTTTCTCTGCTTGACTTATTTCACTTAGCATTATCTCCTCCAGTGCCGTCCATGTTGCTGCAAATGTTGAGAAATCGTTCTTTTTGATAGCTGAGTAATATTCCATTGTATATATGGACCACATCTTCTTAATCCAGTCATCTGTTGAAGGGCATCTCGGCTCCTTCCACGATTTAGCTATTGTGGACAATGCTGCTATGAACATTGGGGTGCATGTGGCCCTTCTCTTCACTACGTCTGTATCTTTGGGGTAAATACCCAGTAGTGCAATGGCTGGATCATAGGGTAGCTCAATTCTTAACTTTTTAAGGGACTTTCACACTGTTTTCCAAAGTGGCTGTACCAACTTGCATTCCCACCAATAGTGTAAGAGGGTTCCCCTTTCTCCACATCCTCTCCAGCAATTGTTGTTTCTTGCCTTGTCAATTTTTGCCATTCTAACTGGCGTAAGGTGGTATCTCAGTGTGGTTTTGATTTGAATTTCCCTGATGGCTAATGATTTTGAACATTTTTTCATGTGTCTGTTATCCATTTGTATGTCTTCATTGGAAAAGTGTCTGTTCTTATCTTCTGCCCATTTTATTATTTGTTTATTTGTTTCTCGCGTATTGAGTTTGAGAAGTGTATTTAATACTTGCCTGCAGGTGAGAGCCAAGAGATGACCTGTGCTTGGGTGAAATAGAAATAGGGCCAATTTTCAAGTTGTAGTATTAATGATACAGTGTGAGGATGGCTGGTATTCAGTGAGCGTCTACTGTGTGCATCACTCATGCACTGTGAGGTTGTCTTTGCTATCGATATCAAATAGCCCCCCTCTTGCTGACGAAAACCATTTCAGCTGTAGATTCCCACAGTGTGGGGACTGAGGATGTGGGACAGAAATGACGTTCATTGTCCCACCAGAGCCCGGGTAGCAGGGTCAATGGAAGGCAAACTTCCTGGCCTGAGTCCAGCCCTACCTTTTGCAGCTCCGTGCTCTTGGACTAGTTGCCTAACATCCCTCTAATTCCTTTTTCTCAACTCATGGCGGTAACGCTCTTCCTTACCTTCTACGCTTCTTGAGAAGATAAAAAGAGTCCGTGTATAAAGCCGTCGGTATGTGAAATGTTGACCCACTACGTACATATTTGCTATGACTGTTCATTTAGCTGAAGAGGCACCACGATTTGTTAAAGTGTGTGGTCGTGGGCATCCGGGGAGACTCAGCCCTGCCTCCCTCTGCCTCGAAGCCTATGAGCCACGTGACACAGCATGTGACATCGGTTTTTCCAGCTGCAGAATAGACATCCTAGTAGCCACCCTGCACGGCTATGGAAGGGTCAGCGATGATATGATGAATGCCATTGTGATTGTTGGGACATATGAATTCATTTTCACAAATGTATTTTAATCAACAGTGTTCATGAAACACCTGATAATAAGTAAATGTGCTAGTTGTTATGAGTAATCAAAGCATAATTAAAATAGGATCCCGCCTCCCTACAGTTTAATAACGTGCTGGCTCGTTACCTTTGAAACCCAAGGACCTCATCCACTCGGTACTGATACTCCTCCGGCATCAAGTGAGCGTGAGAAGTGCATTAAGTGAAGTAGTCTGTCTTTCCGCTCACTCTCCTTCCCCGTGCTCTGCAACGGCGAGTGTCCGCGGCAAGCTGTTATTCTGTCAGACAGCCTGCAAGGAGCCACTTGCCTTGTTGTGATCCCCACTTGAAAGTAGAAGGAGCAACGTTGCGTGAGAGTCACCCTCTAAAGGGAAGATTCCATGCTGAGATGACAAGAATAACGCTCAACGGTCCTGGGATGATTACTGCTCCAGTAAACACGAGTTTTGTCACAGCCGACAGAGTCAAGCAAATAACGTGATGTTGGGTTGTGCCCGTCCTGCCCCATTGCTGTAGGGGAAAGAGCAGTGTCTGCAGGCTGAGGCTCAGTTCTTGCAAATAAACGATTTCTAAAACATGGATTGACTTTCTTCACCAATTGCATTTTGGAAAGATTTAGAACTCTTGATTTAAGTAAGCGAGATTAGACATAGACATGGGCTAAGTAGATTGTCATCGTCAACATAGAACAGAGTGCAAATGACTGCAGACCAGCCTGGACACCTTAATCTGTGTCCACTGATGCTAAATCCTCATGCCGCGTGAGGACCAGCACGGCGGGTTGTGGCTTCTACAGTCAGCCACACCCGTGCAGGTGTCCCGTTGTGATTAGCAGCTTGACGTTTTAAGAACCAGGTTAAGACTCACTTTCTGCCATTACCAGTTAGTTCCTATTACAACCCAAAAGAAAGCTTATGTGAGCAATAGAAACTGGGCTTTGAAGGAGGCACACCAATCTCTTTTATTGAGTGGACCAATATGTCTCTTTGTTGCTTTTATTTTAACAGGGACAAATGTGTTGAGATGGAAAAGACGGCAAGTTTATGTCCATGGAGGCATTTTTAAAAGCATCTTCTTAGGAGGGCAACGTAATGGTGAGTATCAAAAGTGATCATTTACAGCCTGGGTAAATCAAATCTAGCAGTGCTTTTTGGCTACTTTAGTGGGAAAAATAGTTTTCTTTCTCATAATCTATTGGAAATGAACCAAAGTGCAAAGCAGTGATTTCAAGCTCATTAGGAGTGCATATAATAGTGTGCGTTAGAGGGGCGCCTGGGTGGCACAGCGGTTAAGCATCTGCCTTCGGCTCAGGGCGTGATCCCGGCATTATGGGATCGAGCCCCACATCAGGCTCCTCCACTAGGAGGCTGTTTCTTCCTCTCCCACTCCCCCTGCTTGTGTTCCCTCTCTCGCTGGCTGTCTCTATCTCTGTTGAATAAATAAATAAAATCTTTAAAAAAAAATAGTGTGCGTTAGAAATTTAGGATTTTGTAATAATTGCTTGTTCCTCCAAATAGCCGTAAGGCTGAGTGTGTCTCATTAATTAAGTATACACAATGAGAGGCTCAGCCTTCTGACTCACCTTGTATAAACCGCTCCAAAATGTACCCTCAAGCCCACTGGCCACTGGAAGGCCACTCTGTTCTAGAGTGAGCATCTCAAGCTACGTGGGCATTTGAATGCTGCTAGCCCCTCGAGAATGGGATCCAAAATGTCAGAGGTGTGGTTTAATGCAGGCCGAGGGTCCACTGAGGCCACAAGATCTTTCTCTATCTGGAGCACAGAGATAGAGCAGATCCCAAGGAAGGGGAAGTGGGTAGACTACTTTTGTGATCTCTGGTTCTGAGCACTTGTTAATAAAATCATTGCATGCTTCAAAATCTGGACCCGTCCCTTCCAATACTTAGATTTGAGAAAGGATGTGTTTTCGTATGTTTCAGGTAAATGGTTCTGTCTTTTCTTGGCTCAGCTGTCAATCCAAGCCCTTCTGAGGTCGTATTTATGATTGTATTACTCACATATTCGTTATCTACCATTTTTCTCATCAGCGTGAGTACCAAGCTTCCAGGCATTTTCCACCATGGAGACCACAAATGGCTTTCCCCTTCTTTATAGCCGACCACGTAATTTCCATTTCTTTCCGCTGTCGGTAACAAACTTATGTAGGATTCCTGGATTCTACAGGATTGTCAAGATTCTGTTTTTTATATGAGAACCTGGTTCCCAACAAAGTGGATTTCCAGACTCCTCCCCCATTTCCTGCCATGAAAAAAAAAAAAGAGTGCTAGTTGGTTTTTTTTCAAAGATTATTTTTAATTAACAAAGACTCACGCTGTTCCCCTTTTGTTATTAACATGCAAACTTGGAAGATGATTATAGATGGCAAAATGATCACTATTTTTAGCTTGTATAGCTTATTTTACCAAAGGCGTTCAACATATGTAGGCATTTCTCATCAGCACATATACCTAAATCATCATTAACAGCACGTTATGTAAATTCCTTTGTCTTCTGAATTCTGCAGTTTTCTAAAAAGAAAAAAATGAGTTTTTCCCCCCCATTTTTTTTTAAAAGATTTTATTTTATATATTTGACAGAGAGAGAGAGACAGGCAGTGAGAGAGGGAACACAAGCAGGAGGAGTGGGAGAGGAAGAAGCAGGTTCCCAGCGGAGGAGCCTGATGTGGGGCTCGATCCCAGAACGCCGGGATCACGCCCTGAGCCGAAGGCAGATGCTTAATGACTGCACCACCCAGGCGCCCCTCCCCCCCATTTTTATTTCCTTTTACCAATCTGGGGAAGTATTGGTATCTAACAGGGGCATGAAGCGTTGGAACAATTTGTCTTCTTACACGGTCTGATTTTGGAACGGTGACCCGATGCGGCTCGGTCAGAATCATCTCAGTAGCCACTGTGCTAGGAGCGCTCTGTTTAATACAGCCGGCCTGTCCTGCTTCCCAGGAGAAGCCGTGGTAATAGGTCTGGCATCGCGCTCCGAGCCAGGGACCCGTCACAGCTCATCATGTGACAGCTCGCAGAATGAAACCCAGAGGGAACATTGTATAAATGCACTGTCAGGAGAGGAGAATGAGGACTTCTGAGGGTAGAGAGGCCTTTTGGGTTTTGGCTATGCGCACTTAGGCTCCGTCTGTCTTGGACACCACCAGGCATTATGGACGGGTGCATGTGCAAGAGCTTGTCTAAATGCCCGTCTGAATCGGGGCGTACTTGGCGCTCACGCTTTGCGGTGGCCTCGATGAGGGGTGATCCCAAGTTGAAACTTCCTGTATTAGATCGTGAGGATGGTGTGGCTTCATGCAAAGCTCATGATGGAGTTTTCCTGTTCCAACATTCCCAGCATGTCTCCATGAGAACTCAGAGCTCCTGGGTCTTCATTTGGAGTCATTGTCATTCACGAAGGGGGCGGGCTTGTGCAGGGGGCAACGATGTCTTGATCTAGGTCTGCTGCTAAGTGGTTCCTTCTTGGTGTTCGGGCTGCTGATAGATGTAAAGAATAGAGAGACAGGCATCCATTCCCCCTCAGTATGGGGCATCTGTGATTATAAATGAAGAAAACCAGCTGCCTAGGAAAACACAGGTCATTCAGGAAGCCTCTTTGCTACTTGAAAATTTCAACGTATGCCACTTGAATCACATTTTCTGTGCCATGTTGCCAGAGCATTTTCTGGTTTTGTAACCTCTCCGAAAGGAGACTCTTTGCAGTGGATTTTCATAGGGGTCTGGGATGGCATTAGAAATTCCTTGATTTTATTCCCAAGATGGCTTATCAGTTCAATTCAAAACTGATGACCAAGGAAACTTCCTTCCACGGCAGTCCTGGGATCCTAATTTTCATTTTTAAGTGAAGGGATCCAGAGATGAACCAGGCATTGGGAAGTTCAGGATTATATGGAACTGAATTTATGACTATATGGAAGATCCTGACGATGACTAGTGTAGGGGCTGAGAATAAATTCGAATGTTGAGATAGTTTGTTTCTACTCTACTTAACTCTGAACTCACTATGCCAGTAGATCTTTTATGAAACATTTTGTGATTCAGAGGGACACAGCGTAGTTCTGTAACTCCGTTTGCTACAGCAGCTGGGATATAGACCTAAACATAATACAAAATTTACAATGTAAATATAACATATGTAAAGTCATTATATGGTATTCATATATAAGATATAAGATAAATACTTTGTTTTTGTTCTCCATGATCCTTGTCCTTTCAACTCTTTTCCAAGCCCATAATATTTCCTTTCTACCAATACAATACTGCTTGGTTTCCCTGCCCTGGTTTAATGCTGCTTTTCTGCCCAAGTGATATATTTCAGAATAGAAAAAAGGGGACAAGTGTATCTAGTCAGTACATCATTTTACTTATGAGTTATTTATGCATAAGTTAATTGTGTTGCTCCCTGGAGGACATAAATTAACTCAACGTTTGAGTAAATGACCTTGAAACACGTGCAGGCATAAGGTGAGCCAGCCATGACCTGTGGGCAAGTCATCTGTTTTTATAAAGTTTTATTGGAACACAGCCACGCCCTGGCATTTACATTTTTGGCAATGGCTCCTTTACACCTGCTGTGTCAGAGTTAAATGATTGTCCCAGAGCACAGGGCCTGGAAAGCCAAAAACATTTGTTATTTGACCCTACACAGTGAGTTTCCCAATCCATACTTTAGGGCATGGCATGATTCCTTGGAGGATGCGAGGGCCATTCATGGAGAACATCTTGGATTCACAAATCAGTCATGAATATTAATACAAATTATTATGTATGCATATATTATACATGCATATGTACACATATGCATATGATATGTGTGCATTCATGCATGTATTATGTATGTACACATATATACATAAGATATATGTATGTACATATATGTATATAATAGTATATATTTTCATACTGCGAATTCTATTCCTGTCTCTTCTACACCCTTTGAGACACAGAGCCTGGGTTTGTAACCTGCAACGTGGGATGCATGCACGAGTGGGGGCTGAGGGCACTCGGGAATGTCACCTGTGAAATCTCTACGCACCAGGGAGAGATCTGACGACCACATCCACAGACACAGACCGCTTAGCTTGCGTCGTCTTTAGCTGTTGTAGCCGTAATTCTCCTTGCTGTGTCTGTTAGGGCTCAGGTTCACAGTTAAGCCCGTTGACCATGGGGAGCCATCCTGACTGGTGTGGCCATGCCCCCGTCCATCTCTTTTGCAATCTAGAAGAAAAGAACACTTGATTAAGTGTAGGCAATTATTGTGATTTTTTTTTATGCTGTTTCACAACTTTTGAACAAAGTACATTTTATGAAGTTGAAGCCAGGGAGTTCACTGATTCCACGTTTGGTGCGTTTGAGAATTCGAGAACAAGATCATTCTGACTCAGCATGCCTCCTTGAAGTGGGTAATTAATATCCATAGGGAAATGGGGTTGTTTTGTTTCTCTCTGGCAGGTTGTCGGATGTCATACTTGCTGTGCCGTGCTTGTAAATATTAACAAAATACATTTCACTTGTACGTGATGGAGGATCTTTTGCTTAAGAATCTTACTTTATCGGCCCTACTTCTTTCCCATTCTGTAACGATCACTGAAACAAGAGTTTCCGTGGCGTCCCTCAGTATGAGTTTATTTAACCATGACGTGGGGTTGAGGGGGGAAGGCAACACTTAGGGCTTTGGTGAGTTAGAAAGTAACCTAACCCACATGAACGTGGTCAATACACTGGACTGGAACATGGTTCCTCATCCCCTTACACGAACCTTCCCAGTGTCCTTTATATGCAGTTGGAAATTGAAGGAGAAAATTTTCACTCTTCCCTGTACTGCGCCCAGTGCGTGCAACGTTGGAGAGTCTCAGGAAGCGGTGGGTGAATGCAGGTCAACGAGCTCAAGCCCGTGGTTTTGAAGTGGGGCAAGCTCTAGTCCTGGCTAAGCAGACCTCGTGGACCAGTGCCATTGGACGAGCCCTCTGACCTGCTCCTGTCCCTTCAGCCGAGAAGGGAAGGCAGTGAGCCCGCAGGATGCCGATTTCGTCTAACTCTGGGAAGACATCCTTTGGCGCCTGAAGCTGCCCTACAAATTGGTCTGGAGCTGACCGGCCTCTGGGAGGATGCAGCTTTTTTCTACTATGCAGAAAATCCCTCTGCAGGTCTTTCTTAACATGATTACATTATTACAGAAAATATGTTTTAGTAAGGGGGGCTGACCACTAATGAAGATATGTGGGTTGGGGAGGGCTTCCCACACCATAAAGCAGGTCTCGGACAGCAGCTGGGTGTCCTACAATTTAATGTGATGCCCACACTGTCTGTCTGGAGACCATGTCAGACCCCACAGGGTAAGCGCTCAGTCCTGCAACACTGCTCACCTTATACTTCAGACAGCAATTGCAAGTTCACGCTGTTATTTGCACTTTTGACCCACGAGCTGTATAGATCAGAGGTTCCAACAGTCCCCTCCTTGGGTTCCATTAATCTGCTAAAGCAGCTGGTTCACAGAACTCAAAGAGAAACAAGCTATGCACTACAGTATAGGTTTATACCGCACACTATACACTAGAGTATAACTCAGGAACAGCCCCGAGCAAGGTATGGACAGAGGGCATGGAGTTTCCATGGTCTCTCCACGTCTGCCTCTCTCTGCAAGCCTCCCCATGTCCACCAACCTGCAAGACCTCTGAACCCCATCCTTTTGGGTTTTTACGGAGGTTTCTTCATTACACAGACACGATTGATTAAATCACTGGGCGCTGGAGACTGATCCAACCTCCAGCCCTTCTCCCCTCCCCAGGGGTCAGAGGTAGGTAGGTCAGAGGTAGGGCAGAAAGTTCCAGCCCTCTCATCGATCACACAGATGTCTCTACTAGCAACCAGCACCCATGCCTAGGTGCTTTCCAAAAATCACCTCATAACCTAACCAAAAGCACCTTCATTGCTCTCATCACCTAGTAAATTCCAAGGGTTTTAGGAGCTCTGTCCTAGAAAGATGAAGATCAAATAAATTTTTCTTATTATAAATCCCAATATCACATTCAGGAAACCAAGCATTTTATTTTTACCCAGAGATGAATAAATATTATTTTCTTCCTTGAATTTTGTGAACCTGGAGTAAGAAGAAAATAAATACAGTGTCTTACGGCGTTTGTCTATAGGTAACAGGCGCTTGGAAACAATACAGTGTAGACTCTAGAAACTTGTTCCTCTCCCCAGTATTTGTTCTAGTCTCATATATATGCACAGAAAGATATAAATTATTTAGCATCGACTTATCTGTAATTAAGTCTTCTAAATGGACTAGTATTTTAGCTGCTATATTTTCTTCTCAATTACTTAGAAAATTCAAGCCTTCCTTGGGGAGCGCTTGGTTTTTCACTTGTGCTTTTAATGGTAATTGATTGGCTTGTTCAAATTATGCTGTTCGGAGAAGAAGGTTAACAAATAAAATCTGGCAAGGTGATAAGCAAAGGGCATCGGACGAATGAAGAGCACTCTGGATCCAAGATATGTGTCCTCATGAATTTCTTACCTTTCCGAAGTTACCGGTTCATAACAAAGGGGACGTTAACAATGGGAAGTGGGCTTCCCGCAGAGTTAGTGTTTCAGAATAGGTGTTCCTTTGGACTGTCACTGTTAGGATTTATGTCTAAAAGCCTTTTATAATCATGACTTCATTAGAAGTCTCGGCTAATTTAATTCTTTTTAAAGATTTATTTATTTTAGAGTGAGAGCAAGAGCAGGGGGGAGGGACAGAGGCGGACCAAGAGCGAGAATCTCAAGCAGACTCCCTTCTGAGTGCGGAGCCCACCTTGGGGCTCCGTCTCATGACCCTGAGATCATGACCTGAGCTGAAACCAAGAGTCAGATGCTGACCGACTCCGCCCCCCAGGCTCCCCTAATTTATTTAATTCTTTTGATCAGAGATCCTAAGTTGCATGTTTAAAATATTTAAACCAAAAACTTGCTCAAAAATTAATGAATGATGGCAAACTACAGCTAACAGTGAATAGCGTCTTCTACCATCTTCTGCTTGGAAACATCAGATTACCGTGCAAACGTTTCACGGTGCCCATCACGTTTTCCCATCCATAGGCTGTCAGGTGTTTAAAATAATCATTCCCGTTTCTGTGGTTCAGTCTTAGACCCAGTCTTGGAGATGATGGGACATCGACCATCACTTACAGTTTGTAAAAGGAGTAAAATATTACTGAGTTGGGATTCCGGAGTATCTGACCAGCATTAGAACGGGTTTAAGGAGGAAGTCAGTCAATTTCATCCAAAGTGACTTTGAAGTCATTTTCAATGGTGACGCCATCTTGTTTTTGTGTCGCTGAAGATCAGTGCGTTGATCTTCTATTTTAAGGAGTCATTGGAGTAGTTCTGTTTTGTATAGAAGTGGCTGAAGGGCTTTCAGAAGAACTTACAAAATGATTTGACTGTTCAGGGCTGAGAAAGCAAACACGTCCTCACCAATGCTGTGAGCCAGATGCAGGTTAAGGGTCTTTCATCTACGGTTCTTACGTGCCCTGTATTTGGAAATGCAGTGCAATCTTGCACGTCTGAAAGGCACCGTCTTGCTGCTCTGTACCTGTGCCCTCTCTGTATTTCTTACTAGTGATAGTTACCTTCCTCCGTTTCTACTCTTCTGCCAGGTGTGAATTTCTCATGGCTTATGATCATGACCTTAATGGTTTGAACAGCACACATGAATAAATACAACTCTGGAGGCTGGTTATTGGGGGGCAAACACCCAAGTGTTCCCCTGGGCTGGCGCCTTCTGCAAGCGCTTGGAGAGAACACATTTCCTTGCATTTTTGCACAGGGCTGCCAGCATTCCTTGGCTTGTGGCCCCAGATCTCTTTTCACCTCTCTGCTTCACAGGTCCCATCTAGTCCCATCTTCTTCTCTCCCTGCTGCCTTCTTCTGTTTAGGACCTTGTAACTCCCCTGGGCTCACCCAGATCATCCAGCATCATTTCTCCATCTCAAGACCCTACATTTAATCACATCTGCATAGTCCTTGTAAGGTCCTTTGCTAGGGAAGATTCTATACCATTGAGTCTCGAACAATATGGGTCTGAACTGCCTGGGTCCACTGATACATAGAATTTTTTTCTTTTATTTTTAGATTTTATTTATTTATTTGAGAGAGAGTATGCACAAGCAGGGGGAGCAGTAGGCAGAGGGAGAGGGTGAGGGAAAAGCAGACTCCCCACTGAGCAGGGAGCCTGACGTGGCGCTCGATCCCAGGAACCCAAGATCATGATCTGAGCTGAAGGCAGATAGATGCTTCACCCATTGAGCCACCCAGGCATCCCCATTTTTTTTTTTTTTTATCAGTGCAGTCTTGTAAATGTGTTTTCTCTTCCTTGTGATTTTCTGAAGAACGTTTTCTTTTCTCTAGCTTACTTTGTTACATGAATACTGGACATAATACATAGAACATACAAAATATGTGTTAATTGACTTTACTAATAAATAAAGCTTGCAGTCAACAGATGGCTGTAAGTAGGTACGTTTTGGGGGAGTCAGAAGTCAGATGTGCATTTCCAACTTCACAGGGGTCAGTGCCCTCTGGCTCCAGGATCTGGGATTCTAGGGATTTGGAAGTGCATGACTTTGGGGGGGGGGTGCATTGTTCAGCCTACCACACATAGTCAGCCATGATCTTGGGAGCGCCTGTAGATGTATCTCGGCTGTCCTCGTCAGTGACCTCCAGGACATCCATCCCCTTCCTTGGCATGTTCTTCTCGTGCCTGACAAACTCTTGTTTCTCCTCCTCCTTCCTGAGGCTACTTCTCAGTCTTTCCTTAAGAGCCCTCCTCCCTTCTCTTGCTACCCATGCCCCTTCCTTCTTTGTTCTGTCTCCTTCTGGAATCCTGCCCTCTGTACTTGAGGGAAGGTGTGTCTGGAACACCCTCCCCTTGTGTGAACAATGACTAGGGGCTGCTGGAGTGGCCTTTGGTGACTTGGCCCCAGGCCCCCTATTGTACCCCATTTCTCACATCCCTCCACATGCTCTGTCCTGGGCAGCTCGAACCATTCAGAACCTTCCAGAATCAGTGGTGTTGAGTCAGACCCTCATGTGTTGTCAAGTGCTGCTTTCTTCCCCTCCCTTAGCTGACCTTTCTTCCTGGATCGAGTTCCCAAAAAAATCCCATTTCGTCTTATGTCATGATGTCACCCAAATGTCATTTCCCAGGGAAGCCTCTCTCCTCTGTGACAATCGCTTCTTGAAGACGGTATCTCCATTATCTGTATTCTCCTGCCCATTTACTTAAATGTCTGACTTCCTGACAAACCTGAAAAATCCCTCAAGTATAGGAAATATTTCGTATTATGGTAACCACCACCTCGTCTGACACAGTGCCCCCACACGGTCCAAAGTGATTTATTGAATTAATTGAACTAATGTTTAATTATTGAATTTATTAAATTAATAACACAAGAGCGATGACGTCGATCCTTGGCGATAGTCACGCCTTTGTCCGTCTATTATAAATGTATTCATATTCACTCCCTAGCATGTACGTCTCTGTGTGAGGTATATTGTAATGGATTACTAAAGAAGTCATTAAACTTGAGCGTTCTTTGTTATCGTCTGCTAGAATTTATTAGCACAGTCGTCAAAAGAGGGCCAAGCTTCCAAATAACCATAGCCCCATCCTAATGTTCCAGAGAGCCGTGGATGTACCAAGGAAGATGAGAATGAACTTCTCCCCGAAGCCCAGAGACGTGTCATCACTGTTGCTTAGAGGGAGACAGGCAAAATATTGGTGCCTCTTAATGCAATAGTTGTTTTTCCCCAGGAATTCTTTACCTTCACTTGATTTAAAGAAAAATGTAGGCCAGCGTAGTGGAAATGAACCGATAACCTTGTGCCGTTGCATATGACTCTGCTCCAGGGGAGATCGTAAAGAATAATGCTTTCAAAATAACATCAAGAAATCAAAGTGAAGATTGAAAAAAAAAAAAAAAACAAAAGACAAAAAAATGCTGTCAGCAGTTCAGACCTTGTGAAGGTCACGTAGAGAACTGCTTACCTGGAGTTTATAGCAACTCTGATCTCTCTTCTGTGTTTTTTGTTTGTTTGTTTGTTTTTGTGTGGGTTTTTTTGTGTGTTTTGTTTGTTTTTTTAGGAAAATCATAGTCTAAGATTTTATTTATTTATTTGTCAGAGCACAAGCAGGGGGAAGATTTTTTTTTCTTAGTTTCTGCTGCTACTCTCTCCGTTTATAAACATAATAATATGCATTCATTACCTACAATAAATGGACATATCGAGTGTTCCATCAGAAGCCTTTCATGAAGGTTTAGTGCAGCGCTCACTCACATGCATATGTACTTAGCACTTTTGTTCTTTGTGGGTTTCTTGTGTTAAAGTCTTGTCAGGTTGAACCCGGTTCCTAAAGGTACACGTCCACTTTTCAAACACAGAATGAGGTGGATTTACTAAAACCTCGAAGGGATCTTAGCGACAGGACATTAATCTATTCTAATCATGTTTCATGAGCTCTGAAAAGGCGGTCACTTGTCTTCAGCATGGTAACTAGTAGATGACAGGGAGTCATAGGAAGATGTCCTTAGGAAGACAGAAAGGGACCCCACGCCACAGCCTTCTAAGCTGAGAAGAAGCCATCTCCTTCTCCATCTTGTGTTTGCACTTGACTTCAACCAGAACTTAGATGGTGTCCTTGTGATTTGCACTTGCTGTTTGGTCCTGGGAGAGAAACACCTGCTCTCTCCACCCACGTGACCTGAAAGGTTGGGTTTCAGGTGGCAAGTAGTCAGTACGGAGAGAGCTGAGGTCAGTGAGAGCCCTCTGAGCAGATGAGGACAGTGTGAACCCAACACTGAACAGAGGAGGTTGGTGTGAACCCAACGTTGAGCCGATGAGGAGGGTGTGCACCCAACACTGACCACATGAGGAGGCTGTGAACCGAGCACTGAGCAGATGAGGTTGGTGTGAACCCAACACTGAGCAGATGAGGTTGGTGTGAACCCAACGTTGAGCAGATGAGGTTGGTCTGAACCCAACACTGAACAGATGAGGTTAGTATGAACCCAACATTGAGCAGATGAGGTTGGTGTGAATCCAACACTGAACAGAGGAGGACAGTGTGAACCCTACATTGAGCAGATGAGGTTGGTATGAACCCAACATTGAGCAGATGGGGAGGGTGTGAATCCAATACTGAACAGATGTGTTTGGTGAGCATGAGGAGGGTGTGAACCAAGTACTGAGCAGATGAGGTTGGTATGAACCCAACACTGAACAGATGAGGTTGGTGTCGAACCAACATTGAGCAGATGAGTTTGGTATGAATCCAACATTAAGCAGGTGAGGAGGGTGTGAACTCAACACTGAACATATATGGTTGGTTGAACCCAACATTGAGCAGATGAGGAGGGTGTGAACCCAACAGTGAGCCGATGAGGGCATCAGAACCAGTGAGCTCCCATCTAGTGGCCAGACCAGGGTACCCTACATGCACACCGGGAAATTCCAATAAATGGTTCTGTCTCTTAGCAAAATCACAATAGTAGCAGGACTCTAAAGTTGAGCCTATTGTATTTTTTAATGACTTCTTTAAAGCCCTTGACACTCCCGGGAGGTGGTTTACATTTAGGATGGCATGATCTTGCTGCTGGGCTGACATTACCAGAAGCCTTACCCCCTTCTGTTGAGTTTATTAGTGTTTTATGGCTTTTGTCAACCAAATATGCCTGATTTTCCTTACCATGCCATTCTCCGCGGTTTGGTGTTTATTTTAGGTCTTAAGGTATAAGAGCTTTCTGGGCTCAGACCTTCAAAAAGCTTGACTTGATGTTGTCTCTTTGCCAGTACCGTGGAATTTAGCTTTCCTCGGTTTTACCTGAGTTGTGTAAACTGTGTCAGCACACTCACACGAGTGACAAGATCAATATGTGCTTAGCATTTCTATATTTTACTCATTTTTAGGATAAGTCAATGAGGGAGATGTGTTTTTCATGCTCATGTGCATATGATCTTGAGTGATGGGCACGCTGGTGATGATAGTGACTGTCAACACATTGCAAGAGCTGATTTTAAGTAAAATGAAACAGTCGGGGCCTTCTAGAATAATTATGGATGCATTTGTTTGCTCTGTAGTTTTCCACCTTCCTTTCACATGCGTGGTCCTAATTGATTGTGGAACAGTTTAGGCAGAAACACCTCGTGCGTTTTCCATAGAAGAAACTGAGAAACTGAGCTCTAAGGAAGTGAATTGGTTGCTGGAAAAATCACTGTGGGCTTTTGTTCAGTGATTGTCTTGTCCATCGGACACACAAGGATCACAGGAGACGGTGCCTTCCTAGAAGGAGTAGAGAGTGACAAAATCAATAGGTGAGTGCAGACGTGGACCCACTTCTCTTCACAGCAAAGCACGTTGCGTGATTGGCTCAGGTATCGGAAGTTGGTGGGTGAGCATGATGACGTCTGATTGTGCTACAGTATGTCATCTAGCCTGCCTTTTATCTCAGGTGGTCATGGAAGCCGTAGTAATGTTCAGGAACACAGAGGGAGAGCGCTAAGACCTGTCCGGGTTCATGGTGCCCTCTGAAATCTCTCAGCCCCCATCGTTGTCCCACTTCTTAAATGTGAGGTGTGTCAACTTTGTAGATGCCTCCTGGTGTTCTTTAAAAATGTCCAGAGGTTCTTCTACCTCTGAGCAGTTTTTCATGTTCAAAGGACATGATTCTGTGTGAGTAATCTGTTAATTGGCAACTGGCTAGAATTATTAGTAAATCTAGACCATCCTATACGGGAAATAAACACATACCAAGATATTTTATGATGCTGGTGGAATCAAAACAATGATAGATGGACTAGTATGTTATTTAACTCCACAATGTAAGGGGAATTGTGTGCCCCCCAATACCGTTATTTCTTTTTCCACCGTGCCACCCTAACATTTTACCTCCTGAACGCAGCGCTATCTCTTCAGGCTATCAACCATAACATAGGCTGACAATCAGAGAGCTTTTCATCTGTGCTAGGACCTGTTCCAAGTGCTTTTTATACACTATCTCAATCATCTCGACTGCTGTATCTAGTACTTACCATTCATATCGGTTTCCTATAGCTGCTGCAACAAATTATGATAAACTCTGTGGCTTAAGACAACACTCATTTATGATGTTACACTCCTGGAGTTCAGAAGTCCAAAATGAGTCTCACGGAGCTAGAATCAACATGGCAGCAGGGCTGCATTTCTTCTCAGGCTCTAGGGGGATAATCTGTTTCTTTGCCAGAGCTCTCAGAGGCTGCCCTGTTCCTTGGCTTATTGCCCCCTTCCTCTATGTCCAGAGCCACTGGCTTCGGTCCTTCGCATGATCTCTCTGGTTCACTCTCTTCTGTGTCCCTCGTTCCCTTATAATAACCCTTGTCCTTCCATTGGGCCCACGTGGGGGATCCAGGATCATCTCCCCATCTCCAGGTCAGCCGATTAGCACCCGTAATTCTATCTGCAACCTTTATTCCTATTTTCCACGTAACGTAACATATTCGGAGGTTCTGGGGATTAATATGGGGACATCTTTGGGGGGCCATCATTCCACCTGCCCCAGAATTATGATCTTTACGTTAGAGTTGAGGAAACTCAACACTGAAGGTTGAATGATGTCACCAAGGTCATAGGGTGGCTATGCGGTAGAAGCATGGGACAGTATGACCACAGTGTGAAGCTGGGAGGCCATTGTCAGGGTTTGCTCTGGGCTCGGGGTAGGGCACGTACTTACCTCAGATCCTTGTGAATCCAAAATCAGTCCATAGCTGCCTTTTGACCTTCAGTATGAAGGAACAGGTACAAGGCAATGGGTTAGAAATAAGGGGGGGAGGGAAGCAGAGTGAAATTAACATGGACAGTGAAACAGTATTGAACCAGGATATTAAGCCGATCTGAACAGTGTTGGAGTCCTAGATTTTTTTGTGTGTGGAAACAACAGGAACCAGCTTCCTCAAAATCTGAATTTCGTGGGTGCTCATTTTTCCCAAGATGACTTAGAAATTTTACATGAATTGTCAGAAGAAAAAGGCGCCTAGTGATTACGCAGACCGAGGATGTGGAGGGAATGGTGTGCCCCTCCTCTCTCCTTTGCAAAGCGCTTTGATTGTGGCCTCAGAGACGCGTTAATTGCTTTCATAAACTTGTAAATAACATTTCCACAATATGAATGGAAACTCTCTTGGTAATCCTTTTTGTTTTGCAGATTGTGACTTTTATTTTAAATATTCCATTTTCCTGATGTATTTTAAGAACTCAATTAAATTACAGAGGGATTGATTTGAAGTCAGCAACCTCTTTATATTAACACTGCCAACTATCTTTTAACGTGAGAGTGCTAAGAGGCATCAGAAAATTTAAGTCTCAATTAACACTGAGGGGTTATATTATTTAATCATTTTTTTTGGCTCTACTGCGTAGAATGCCATCACACTGGGAAGACTTTATATCCTAGTGGTTAAGAGCACAGGATTTAGAAGAACAAAAATGGTGTGAATACTGGCACCACCTCCGTCTCCTTGGACAGGTGTCAACTTTCTATATACATTTTTTATTACCGAGGAAGAACCTACATTGACATGTCATTATCCCCCAAACTTCACAGCTTACATTAGGGTTCCCTCTTGCCGGTGTACATTCTATGGGTTTGCACAAATGTAGAATGACCTATATCCAGCATGACGCATCATACAGAGTATGTTCATTGCCCTAAATTTTCTCTGTGCTCTGCCTATTCATCCCACCCTCATCCCAACCCCTGGCAACCACGGATCCTTTTAATGTCTCTGTGGTTTTACGTTTTCCAGAATGTCCTAGAGTTGGAATCATAGACCATGTAGCCTTCTCACATTGGCTTCCTTCACTTAGTAACGTGCATTTGAGATTTGTCCACATCTTTTCATACATGGCTTGATTGGTTACATCCTTTTAGCCCCGAGTACTATGCCATTGTCTGGATGGACCGCAGTTTATCCATTCACCTAGGGAGGGCCATCTTGGTTGTTTCCAAGTTTGGGCCATTGTGGATAAAGCTGCTATAAACATCCACGTGTAAGTTTTTGTATGGGTGTAAGTATTCAACTCTTTTGGGTAAACACCAAGGAGCATGATTGCTGGAATATGCATTATTTGTCATGTTCTGTAAAAGGGAAGAAGCTACTTCTTGTCTTGACTTCTGAAACGGTTATGTGCATTAGGAATGAGAATGCACGCAGCAAAATCATTCTTCCAAAGACAGTGGCAGCGTGTTTGCCAAAGGGATTAATCAGAGCTATTTTTAGGGTAGCATTTCTAGCATGGAAAACAAGCAAGTAAGAGGAGGCGTATGGAAGTGCCCACTTCTCAGCAGACCAGCCTGCTGACATCCGTTCTTTGGGTGAGGTTGGTGTCGTAGGCAGTGCGAGCTGACTGACATCCATATCCATGATCATATATGTCTTAGTAACAGACCTCTACCATGGTGAGCTTCAAGGAGGAGACCGGCATAATAAATCACTGATGTTACAGAAAATTGTATCTGCTCCCTTGTCATCTGCTTTCCTTCCTCTACGTGTAAATGTTTTCCACATCTTTGCAACCTTTCCCTGTGTTAAGCTTCTCTTCTGTGGAAAATGTATGGGATTTAATTTTCTGTAGATGTAATCCTCAAATTGGAAAGTTAATCCCACAGTACTGTTTAGATAAGCCATCCTTGCAAATTCAAGGATATGGAAATTGTCATAGATGGCTGATATATTTTGGATAAAAGACTAAAGGGCCAGAGAATGTCTGTAATTCTGAACGAATGCGCTGTCTGGCGTTTTTGCAAAACAGCTGTATCGCATTCTTCTGCTTTGATAGGCAACTCTGTTTAATAGTTTCTTTTCTATACTCTTCAAAATCATCTTTGTGCTTCTTACCCTGAGGAAATGAAGGGGGGTCAGCAGCGTAACTGGTTGGGTAGATAGGCTGTTTTCCCACCCCGCGTTAACGTCGATGTTGCTACTACCTTGACAGGGTTATTGTGGTGTGGGAAAAATGCCAGTGACTACGGTGCCAATGTCTACTGTTTTCTCGCATTGGATTTTGGGAACCCGTTACTCCCACGTAGCATATTAGCATATTCCTTGACTTTAGAGCTTTGTCGGGAGACCTGCAAACAGTCCTTTCCACTAGATGGTCTGTTGTCTAAATGTATACATGAGGTTCTTACTCAGGTTTAGAAGGGAGACCCCAGCCTGAGTGGAAACACTAGTGGCCATTTGGAGCCCTTTTGGCAACATATGATGGACAGGACACAGTCTTGAGCTGATTGGATGATGTCGATGGAAGAAAGTGAGAATATTAATGGAGGAAAGTTTAGAGCTCAATGTTGGCAAAAATATTTTGTTGTGTATTCCATATACTCACCCTCACTCTGGGGACCATCTTATTCTTTCTTAGTTATTTAAAAATTGCTTTAATCTAGCCGTATTAGATACCATCTGTGCCAGATAAAAATGAAAAACAAAAAGAAATCCTTGATGACATGCTATGTAAGAAGAATGAGATAATACACGAAATATATTGAATCAAGCTAGGTCTTAAATGACTTGGGAAAGAATTTACTTTGGTGTAATGAAATTGCATCTCATAGAGCGCATTCGCCATGCTTCCGCGTGGTGTAATGGCAGGTGATCTTATGCTACCCCACCATTTCTCTTGCTAGTTTATTTTTTAGTGCAGGTTTTTGTATTATGTACGGAGCTATTTTTGTCAGAGTAAGAAGAATAAATCATTTCCACGGTGGTGGAGAATTCCACGTTTCTCTTCATCCAGGTTGGATTGAACACATGCATCGATCTTGCCCCCTCTTCCAAAACCCTGTGCTCAGTTAAAGTTCTGTGAGACCACACATTTCCATCCTGTGTGGCAAAGTAGTGTCCTTCGTCCCACTCCTCAGGAAACAGAAGACATTTATTCAAGGGGAATTCAACCCAGACAAGAAGCACCAGGCACTTGAAGATTAGTGGAATGAGCGCTGAGCGCTTAGACCAAAACGTAGGGAATTAGAGTTTGCTTGCCAGTGGCCAGTCAGCCTTTTCTCTTGCCCTCTCCCCCCAGGGTGAGAGCCACTGGACTTGCACAAACCGATATTGGAGGATTCTTTTCTATGGGGAAGCTGAACAGTAGTTCTTTCTGAAAAGAAACTGATAAATGGCATTTGAAGACCATTTGAGTAAATTGCTTTTTCATTGTGCACAGGTCCCCCTGCTGAAAACCCCTACATAGAGCTTATTCTCAAATGAAAAGAGAGAGTCTTAATCCTACATATTCTAGTGAAACCTTGAGTAAGAGAGTCTAAAGATAGCCAATCGAAAAGGGTTATCTGAATGAAGCACACAGAGCATCAAATAGAAAACACCCCCCCCCCAAATCTCTAATCGATAGCTTGTGGGGGATAAGCCAAAATATTGATACTTACAACAAACAAAGAAATGAGGATACTACGAAAAAGTAACATAATAGGCACACCTTTAAAACGCGCATTGGAAAATAAATATGAGGATATTTCCTGTTGGTAAAAGCTAATGAGAGAGTGATAGAAAAAAAAAAAATGAAAGAAAATTAAAACTCAGTCCGGGAATTTATCATACACACAGTGGTTCCGGAAAAGGTAGAGATGACTTCTAAATAATTTAATTTTCCCTTAGCATCAAAAGACCTGAGCGTCCAGATTTTGTGGTGCTCTGGGTGCCCAACACGTGAATGGAATGAACCTTACTCCCAACCACACTGTCCTGGGATTTCGGGACAGTAGGTACGGCGAGGAGATGCTGGGAGGTTATCCTCAGAGCAGTTGGAAGAGCATAGAAAAAAAGACAACAACCCATAAATAATCAAGAGTTAGAGTGCCATGGGACCCTTCCAAGCCCTTACCGAAGGTTCAGAGTCAGAGAAACACTTTCACCGTTGTACGGAAAGCAAATTGACGATATACAGCCCTATCCTGAACCAACTGTCAGTGCACAGGCAGAGTAAAGAAGTTTTTACTCATGCAGGGTCTCGAAAGATTTACCTGCCATGCACTCTTTCTCAGAAAGCTGTGTGATTGTGCCTTCCTTCAAATAGCAGAGTAAATAAAATGGAAAGACTTGGTTTCCAAGAAACCAAAATGGACCCAGTGGAAGATGGTGGAAGGAATTGGGTCCCAGATGAGTGCTAGGAGCACACTGGGACAAAAAGGATCCTAGAGAGGCAGACCTGGAGGAAAAAAAAAAAAAATAAGGAAATAGGCATTTGACCCTGTGCAAGTAGTGCCTGAGATGGGCTATAGTTTTGTGGGAGCATTTAGAAAAATTGAACAGTAGATAACAGAGAAAGCATAAAAACGAAAACCTGAGGCTGTTACTAACTCTGGATAGAATAGGTTATTCAGGAAAGGAGATTTTATAGAGTACAAAGCTCGGTTCGTGAGTGACCATGAATCACCTGGTTATAATAATGTTGATACTGAAGACTGATACACCCCCAAATAGTGCTGTCACTCTACTGCGATGTGAGGAGGGAGGATGCGAACACGGTGTAGTTGCCCATAGAAAAATTTTAGATGGCATCCAGGAATAATATATCAATATATACTATATCGCCCGAGGCAGGCGTGGTCATGGCATGGCAGTGGGGCTGGTGTGTGTTGGGGTAGGGATTTGCTGGTTGGTGTTACTGATGCTGTTTCAATGATGCTCATAGTTTGGGTTTTAGGACTTCATGAGAGCCTTTGTTGAGACACAAGAAGAAAATAAAACAAGGCCCCAGTTGCATGGCCCATGTGCATGAATACCCCCATGAGAAGCAGCGCCATTTTGCAAATTCTACTGACCCTTAGCATGGCCTGGAGAATTTCAAAGATATCTGATACCTGTGCCTTGTTCTCTGAGAGATTCTGGCTGACTAGGTCCCAGGGGCCACCTGCACAGTGAGATTGTTCAGAGTTCCCCAAGGACTCTAGCACGTGGTCTAATTTGAGAACCATGGGTCTCGAGTAGCCCAAGTCATTGCTTTGACTTAAAATCCCATCCACTGTTCCCTTCATCTAGACACAGCGCTTTCCGTTAAAAAAATAAATCAAGGATGCAGAACGAGCAAATTTCATCACTCAGTTGTTTTTTTGTCCCGTCTATTATGTGATGTGTTCTTTAGAAAAAGGCTGTAATCACTTAAAAATGACCTAATGTTTTCTCTCAAAAGCTTTCTATTTTCTGGTGGTTTTACTTTTTTTTTTCCCCCCCTTAACTGAAGTCACAGAATGTTCTTGTTTTGGAGTGCTTTGCCTATCCTACGGGAAGCCCATTGTGCATGGTCCGTGGCGTGGTTCCAGTGTAATTGTTACACTTTACCTGTTTCTGTGACTGCACATGAGGTTGAATTAAATATAATTTTCTCCATTTGCATTTCCCTGGCACTCATCCCAAGTGGTCCTGCGCAGGAGCTCCGGGCACGCCACTGGTCTCATTCCGTGAGGTCCTTTCAGTCAAGGGCCAGGGACATCATTACCGGTGCCAGAAATTTGTTCAGTGGTCAAGGATGCTCGTATTGAAGCAAACTTTTCTTTCATTATAACCTGCTCTTTCCCAAGCTGCTGCAGCGGGAAGGACTGAGTTCCTACGCACCGGCACAGCGATTATCAATGGAACGCTCTCCCTGTCTTCTGCAGCGAGCCTCGTCTACCTTCCTCCAATGGACCTTCCACCCGATCGATAGCAGCCGGGTTGTAGGTCTGCATGTTCTCCAACGAGAGGCCGCTGGCTTCCACAAGCATTTATTTTTGAGTCCTTTTATCCTGGGAGAAGCTAACTCATTAAAACCATGCAGTGCTGACATTAGAGCTGGTACATGCCAGGAGCTTCATCTCGAGTCTCTTTCTCCAATTATTGATTTTGGTAGAACGGACTCTCTTGTTTCCGCTGCAGATGCCATGCTCTCTCCTGCTTCGAGGTCCTTTGCTGTGATCCGATAAGCCAGGGAGTTTCTGATGGAGAGCTATGTCTCTACCCTGCCTCTTCCGATTTTCCTCTGCTTTTTATGAGTTTTGGCTTCCTAATCGTGCTCTTTTAGAATATCCTTACAGCTGATGATTTTTTAATATTCGTTCGTGTATTTGTATAAGCTTTTAATCTGTGAGATAAAATTTAACACCAAAAATGTCCTGATTGGGGCTGGGGCTTGTAATTTGAATCTAGTCGGTAAAAGTCTTAGGGAAGCAACTACTGTCTCACACACACACACACACACCAATGTGTACACACGGACACACACACACACACAAAACTGAAGCTTATTTGTTAATACGTATTGAAGCCAGTTATCTGGGCTGCCATAAATCGAGTGCCTTCTCCTAGTGACCTAGCTAATTCAAAGGACACACTTCATAGAGGCAGATTGTTTTTATATGTTGTTTTAAGACCTCTTGGACGCGATCAGCCGACGGTGCTCTCGTATTTGAAGTTGCAGTAGGAACCTTTAAAATGGAACCTTCCCTCTTGGTACGTTTCCACTCGGGGGAGTTTGCCAGGTGATAATTTCACATCCAGATTTCATAGATGTGTGTACCGCACCCTCTCAGTGACACCGTCTGGGGTGGCCGATTGAAAACATGCAGTAACAGACTTGTTAAGAGATAATTAAACATGGGGGAAATAGAACAATCATGGCAGAGGATTTAATTGGGTGTAATTGGGTTCGGAGGAATAGGCTACGGTAAGAGAATAGCTCTTAATAGGAGGTCTGAAAATAGCCAAGGAAAGCATTAATTGCAGAAAATCTGTGACATCTGATTACCGTAGTGGAAAAAAAAAAAAAAAAAGACCAACCTTTTTATATCCTTCTGTGTAGAGAAGGAGGGGCCGGGGAGAAAGAAATCTTCCCATGTATATATTTAAGAAACACAAGAAGGACTTTTGAGCTTCAGAAGGGACCAAAAGGGATGCCCATACAGGCAAGAGAGAGACCTACCCTTTTAGAGTTTCAGGATGTTGCCATGTGTTACGAAATACTCTGGAGCTATATAATACTGAGCCTTTCCTGGTCTTTTCTCTGAGGGATGGAGCATGGGGGTTGGAGGACCGGGATGGAGAAGCAGCAGGGTGATGCACGCGTCTATCAATTCTATTTATCGCCCGCCTTCTTTCTCATGGCTTCAGAGAAGAGATTCCCCTTGAGGACTCAGCATCCAATTTAACATTCCTTTATTTGCAAGTTGTCGGTTTAAAATTTAAGGGGCTTGGTTCAGAGAGAGAAAGTTCGTGTGGTTGCTGGAGTCTCTCTGGAGGTGAGAGGTGGTGCCCTGGTCAGGCAGATGATCCCCACCTCCCTACACCTACGCCAGGGGCACACATAGGTGTTTCGGTTCCTAATGAGAGAAGGTCCAATGTGCCTATAACTACTTGTTGTGGGCACAGCTTTGGCCTTGAGGGACGCCAACATGACATGGTCTCAGATTCCACCAAAGGTGTCCAGGGAGGGGTGAGCAGGAAGACGTCCTTCTCCTGGATGGATATGACTAGAGCCACGTGAGACCTGCAGGTGGAGGGGAGGGTCATTCACTTTCATGGTGGACTCATGCTAAGGGCAGGTCTTCCCAAGGGTGGGGAGAAGAGCCAGGAACGCTTGTACAAAATAGTTGAGTAGATGGTCTTCACCCAACCACATCCACCTTCCCCAGCATCAGAGAGCTGGTGCCAGAACCTGTGCTCTCTCCACCAGGTCGTGGTGGCAAACTGGCTCCTCACCCCCACGAGGCACATTGTGTCAAAGTCTGGCCATTTGTCAAGGGCTCTTCACCATGAATGCTTGGGGTATGTGTGCGTGTGTGTGAGTGTGTGAGACCCTTTTGTCAGCTCGGTGAAAAATAGACACTTTTTCTAAAAACAACACTATTAGGGGTGCTGGGTCTTTCAGTTGGCGAAGCATCTGCCTTCGGCTCAGATCATGATCCCAGGGTCCTGGGATCGAGTCCCACAACCAAACTCCCTGCTCAGCGAGGGGTCTGCTACTCCCTCTCCCTCTGCCTGATGCTCTGCCAGCTTGTGCTCTCTCTCTCTCTCTCTTAAATAAATAAATAAGATCTTAAAAAAAATAAAAACCACACTTTTAAGTCCTAAGATAAATAAGCTTAAAAGGAAACCAGTTTTATTGAAAGAGTTATCAAGCTGTTTTTTTTTTTTTTAATGTGCCATAATAACGGATGTACTTTTTTCCTGTGTATTACATATTCAGATCTGGTTAAGAGCCGCATGACTGGCACAGTTTCAAAGCGGTGGCGAGTATACGTAGTATTTTCAGGTGTCTACAATAGCATTAATATGATAGAAAAAATAAGTGTGATTTTTATTGCAGGAAAAATTGCAGGAATCTCTCTCTTTTTTTTTTTTTTAGATTTTTTTTTTAATTTATTTATTTGACAGAGATAGAGACAGCCAGCGAGAGAGGGAACACAAGCAGGGGGAGTGGGAGAGGAAGAAGCAGGCTCCTAGAGGAGGAGCCTGATGTGGGGCTCGATCCCATAACGCCGGGATCACGCCCTGAGCTGAAGGCAGACGCTTAACCGCTGTGCCACCCAGGCGCCCCTGCAGGAATCTCTGATACTCCTGAGTGTGTGTGTGTGTGTGTGTGTGTCTGCGTGTGTTACACTTACATTTGTAACTGAAGAAGAAAATACCACATTTCAGTTCCCATTCAGCAAAAACAAGGATGAGATTTATCTGTTCACATTCATAGAATCCTTGAAGGGCATCCATTGAGGGGCATCTGGGTAGGAGTGGGGATCATGGACTCTGGGTAGAGGAAAGGGTTTCAAACCTCCTTCTATCCAGATTTCCTTTTTAAAGACTGCACGTGTAGGTAGGGATTTTTGCCAGAGCTGGCGGATAGGTGTGAGACGGACTAGGTCTCAGTATGGTGGGTAGAGCGCGAGAATTCTCTGTCAAAACAAAAGCAAAAAACAGCAATCTCATGGCTTACGCTCTTCCTATCATTTTTTACTTAAGAAACTCTAAGGTCTCAAGAGCAGTTATTGTTGAATGCTATTAATCGCCTTTCTTGGCAAAATACTTTTCATTTTAATGGATTTTACGTTGTGATGATGTTCGTGAGGCTTTGGAGGGAGATTTGCAAGGAGATGCCTTGGAGTTCCGTCATGTACTCTGGCCTTGACCGTGGTTCTGTCTCTCAACTTGGGAACCTCAGATGTGGTGGGTCTGCAGACAGATGGTTGAACACTGTCCCCCCGCCCCCTGCTCTTCTCCCTTCCCATGCAAATGTGCGGGAAAGGCTTTTAAAGGAAGCCCCTTGCCCATATTCCCAATCTCAGAAGCCCTGGGTCATGTCCTAGAGATGGAAGGTCATTTCGGTTAGGTTCTGATCCCCACGCAGGAGACCTCTCTGTAGTGTCTCCATTTCTGGGGAAGAGTCTGTCTTCACACACGAGTACTCCCACTGGAGGAATGCAGAGGACACATTTTGGGGAATGGGGTGGGGGGATGGTGGTGGTCCTCAAGACTGAAGACAAATCCTGCCTTTCCTGGGAGCTTGTACAAGAGTCACGCTCAGGAAGGAAGATGTGTGGAGAAAGGGTCGTTTCATAACTTGGAGCCCTACAGCTTGTAAGCCCATCAGAAACCCAGGAGATGAGAATGTGAACAGTTGGAGTAAACATCACACAGAAATAGTAATTTCCAAAATACAGGGTCTCCCGTACAAGATGGAACAGTCTTCCCTAGAGAAAGTAGGCATCGCCTGCAGGCAAGAGGGTATAGGCTTCAGCGAGAAAAGAGGGCACTCCTGCTGGGGTTATGTAACATCGAAGTGGTCCTTGGGTCATGGCTGGTGTCTTGGGATACGTTCTAAAGACACTCTCCGTTTTGGACAGCACACAGCTCATTAGGAGAGGCCGCGAACAGCAGTTTCCAAGCCAGTTATTGAAGACCCACAGAGACATCCTTCTCATTATCGCCCGAGATGGTTCCTGCCCTTGCCTCCCACTCGGGAGCACATGTTTCTTGGGCATGCCAACTTCAGAGGGTCCAAGTGTTCAACCATCTGTCTGCGGACCCACCACATCTGAGGTTCCATCTCCAGGTCAGACTGGGTTGTTAAAAACTAAGCAGCTCTTCTTTAACTCCGATGGGTAGTTTTCTTTTGCAGGAGAATTCGTGCAACATCCTCTCTGTCTTAAATGTTGCCTTTCAGTGATTGAGATGACGTCTCCCCATCGTTTACAGCTACGACAAAGCCTTTCTATAGTTGGGCACGAGTGCCTGGCACCCGGGATTCCTTACTTTGCTTGCAGATGTGCAGACAAATTTAGTCTCAGAACTGGATCAGAATGCTACTTCTTTAAAGTTAGTTTTCATTGAAATTGGCCGAAACTGGTAAAGTGCCAAAGACTCTGTCATGTTCTCCTGTGTCAAGGAGAGAACCAAGACCCTCTCTTTTCAAGATAAAATTCTTACGGGTAGAAACCAGAGGGACTAGATCATGGGGCACAAAGGATGTTTATGTCAGAAACGTGAGTGGAGCTGGGGGTGGGCGTAGAGGTTTACACGTGGTGTCCACAGGAGGTGAGCTAAGCGGGACATGGGGGAACATGACCTTGCCAGTTCTTCTGCCTTTCCTGTCTTTCTGACTTCCTTCTGCATCTTTTCTCTTCCCTTTAATTTAATAACCTCTGCTGAGACCTTCTATTTTCCAAGTGTAAGTATTAATCATCTCTGGTCTTTGCCCTTAGATTGCTCATAGTCTAGCAATGAATGTAAACATTTAGGAAGTAACTATGACATAATGTGACTGTCCCTTCTGGTATTATCTTTCCCATTCTCCATAAATCTTCACATTCTTGAAGTTCAAAGCTTAACTCCTCCGTCACTATCTTGAAGAACCCAGCTCTCTCTCTACAAAACTAAAATTTTAGACGCATCTCTTAGACACCGCATCCCAAATTCCATCCTGCACGAGCCCACGGTCCCACAGGAGGAGCAATGGACCACACACGGGCTTAATTGCAGCAATTTCAGTACAGGCTTTATCTCATCAACTGGGATGTAGACTGTTCAGGTGGGAATTGGATTGGCCTCTCATTATTCTTATCAGAGTGGGTTCCACAGTGGAAGCATTTAGGGGAACCTCAGAAAGTAATTCTAATTAGTGAGCATTTCTTGGGAGGCTACTTCTTGTTCTAAATTTACACGTATATGTACATATTTATATATGTTCAAATCTATGTGTATTTATATATAGCATATCATTATAGGTATGCATTCACACAGACACGCACGTTCCCGCACACGTACCGTCACATACCCGCTCATGTCCATGCGTTACGTCCTGTACTCTGTCCATTTTATAGATGAGAAGCTGGAGGCGTTGATGGTTTACGCCCTCCTCTGTGGTTGCTGATGGAGTTGAGGGCTGGGTTAATGGTAGGTAGCGTGAGTCCAGGGGGCACATTCCTGACCAAGCCCCGGAGGCCCCCAGGTATTTAACACACAGATGAATACGTGTTGCAAAGCGTCTCATTGTGTAGTCGAGTCTCGTTCTTCTGCCGGCTCGTGCCTACAGCCCTCTGTTTGGACGAGGATAATCAGCATCACATATAGCATGTTTTACTGATTATCTACAACATAAAGGGCATTGAACAAGGTACTGTGGGGTTTACAAAAAATGGAGATGGCATAATTTCTGAACCTAAGGGGCTTAATATTTCAGTGGCTTAGCTTGGAGACACACACTCTCATGTGTGCATATTCATAGCCCATTATTAGTTTGGATTAGTAGACATATATTTAAAAACTTGTGTATATGGGATATAGAGTGTTTCTGTGTAATATGCATTCCAGGTGTATGTACATAAACAGTGTGTGTCCACACACGCATGTATATATATATGAATATACGTATGTAAACTTTAAGAGCAAACTTATGATATAACTCCATATAGTTAGGTAAGAGAGGAAGGGAGTAGATTATTTATACCGAACAAATAGTACCATAAATCAGTGGGTATTGGAAAGAAGAGCACATTCATTCCGAGTCTTGATGAAGGAGTCAGGTGAATAACGTTGGTGATGTGTTTACCCCGCTGATCTATGTCCGAGGTATTGCAAAATGCGTTTTTCGGGGGTATGGCTGCAAGGTGTTGCAGCTGCTTCTGACGCAATAGACCTTCCCTTGTTTTTCTGGATCAATTATCTCGCTACGTTAGGTCCTCCTGCCTCACTGCGGAACGTTCTGTTCCTACCAGCTTCCGCACTTCATGTACACTTGGTTTAGAGGATAATAGTGTGAGGTTTTAGAGAATCCTCAGGCTAAAGGCATTTTAAGAGGTGACTTTGTCCGAGCTCTCCTGGTGTAGCTCAGGGAGCGGAAGCCCTGGGTGCTAAGTGACGGGGCAGAAGTCTCCTGGCTAATTAGCGACCGGGACAGTAGTGCTCTCAGCTGACCTGACTCTCCATTTGAGCGATGCAACCAGGACCCTGCTCCTTTTTATGGACTGTGTCAGTGGATGGCCTCTTCTCCCTTGGGCTCGTAACATAACTTTGGAGAAAACAGTCTCTATCTTTCCTTCAGTTTTTAAATCTATTTATTTCGATAGTGCATGGGAAGATAAAGTTACTGGGCCAAACCCATAGAGATATGCAACGCTTTTTTTTTTTTTTTTAAGATTTTATTTATTTGTTGGACAGAGCACAAGCAGGGGAGTGGCAGGCAGAGAGAGAGGGAGAAGCAGGAGCCCCGCTGACAGGGAGCCCGATGCGGGACTCGATCCCAGGACCCTTGGATCATGACCTGAGCCGAAGGCAGATGCTTAATTGAATGAGCCACCCAGGTGCCCCAACATGCAACTCTTGATTAAAATTGCATTGTTAAAGATTGATACTCACAAACTGTGCACTATCTGTATAAATAATATATATTTATTTTAAAATAAAAGTTAAACACACATACCCACTGCCAGACTACAAAATAGAATGTTATCGATATCTTTGCGTATCCGTGTGGGTTGAGTCCCGCTGTCCCGTGTCTCAGACACAACGGCTATCCCAGAATTTGGCATTAAGGATCCCCTTGCGCTTTTAATATTTTAGTACAAATTTAGCTCTAAGCAATGCCCTGTCTAGTTTTATATGATATTATATAAATAAAACCACGCCATATGTATTCTTCTGTGACTTGGTTTTCATTTTTGAGATTTCTCCATTTTGACACATACTGTCTGTATTTTATTCATTTTTCACTATTGTGCGGTATTCTGTTTGGATATACCAACGTTTATTAGTCCGTTCTGTTAATGGACGTCTGGGTTACCCTAGTTTTCCTCCTCTGACTATGGCTGCGCATGGACACCCTTGTCCATGTCTCCAGACACATGTATTTAAGAAGCTCTCTAGGGACACCGGGGGGGCTCAGGTCATGATCTCAGGGTCATCGGCTCAAGCCCTTCATTGCGCTCCATGCTCAGTATCTGGTCTGCTGGAGATTCTCTTTCTCCCTTTCCCTCTGCTGCTCCCCCTGCTCATGCTATCTCTCTCTCTCTCTCTCTCAAATAAATGAATAAATAAAGTCTTTTTTTAAAGAAGCTCTATAGGAGAGCTAATCCTTTCTGATCTCTTCTGTATCTCGCCAAGAATGAATGAGGTCAAGACTCCTTCCTGTCCTGTGAGACCCTTGGCCAATTTGAGGGCTTACTGTATGGACTCATGGAAGGAGAGCCACCAAAGATGGCTTCTAATTTCTCCTGCGTAACTAAAAAAACGATGGTAGTAGTTCTTGAAATATGGAACAAAATATGGGGGCAATGTGAGTGGATCAAAAATGAGATTTTACAGCACATTGCAAGATTTGTAAGTGACAATAGTCAGGAGACAGAATACTTTGAGTCTGAAGATGTATGACTGAGTTTGGTGACAGAAGTCCACACACCCTGGAGATATTTGCAATTTATTTGATTTAGATTTGGAAACCATATTTGGTAGTAGTTGAATTAGACACAGAAAATCAAGCATTTGATGAGTTATTCATTCATGCCAATCCCTGTGCTTGCTTTCAAAGCACAGAACATGAATAAGGAAGCAAGCGGCCCTGTTAAGGATAGTTTCATGAAAATGCAAACTTGTCGCTGGCTGGCATCATGTCTTCTCCCACAGTGTCCCCATAACCTATAGTGGTGATCTTTATGAAATACGTATCGACCTGTGGCTAGGTTATGGTGTTGCTTTATTTCTGTGACCATCGTAAGTCCTCTTGTCCCCATGGTTCTTCTAGAAAAATCCATATCTTATTCCTAACCCGATTTTCGGGCTACATACTATTGAGTGTCTTTCTAACCAGCCAGTTTTGACTGGACCCTGTAGAAGCCACTGGGTTCTGCAGATCCTTCCAGTGTGGCTCAGATGGGTTCCTGACCCATTAAACTTCAGTGGAAGAACACAAGTAGGGTGGGCAGGTGATGGAGTTGTGGCTCTGAGGCTATAGCGGGGCACAAAACCACCTTGAAGATCATCTTGCCACCTTGGCATCCTTATTTTCCTCCCCAATTACTTTATTTGCATCTTAGCTTCATGGTCCAACATGGTGGACTCGTACGGGATCTGATTTTTGGAACTAAACGCAAGTGCGGAGATGAGTGGGCAATGAGCTGTTAACATTTGAGAAAACACTATTGATAGATTGTAACCTTCCTCCCTTAGGAGATAAGACCAGACTATAAATATATACAAATTAATACACTAATTGGCTGATGGCTGGCATTGAGTGAATCTTGGTAGGGGTTGACAGCTGTGTGTGTGTGTGTGTGTGTTGTGTAAGCCCATGCACAAAGTGGGTATTGTACCTCTAGGTAACAGGTTCCCTGGGCTACCTTATGGCTGAGCTCTGTCTTCTAGGACTCAGGCACTGGAAAATGGTGGTGTCTTCCCTAGAAGCAAAAGGGAGGGACCCCAGCGATGTCTATAGTTTGCACACAGTTCGAGAAATGGCGGTCATAGGATTTTGGTATAGTAAATGGTATAGGAGGATTATTGTACCAGCTCATTAATTTGGGCAAGGACCAGAGTCTTGTATTCTTATTGTCCTGATGCTTGATAACATTGGATAAAAGTGACTCTTCAAAGTGACTCTTGGAGGCAGATCTCTCCGTGACTCTCAGGCCTTCCGTGTAGCTGAGAGCAGCACGGAGCATGGCTGCTTCCGGCTCATTCATCCTCTGTCCCTTTTTTGGGGGGACAGGAGGTTGGGTTTTTGAAGATGCCTCCACAGAGTTCTCTGTCCTCTAATGTATTCATCACCGCCTGGAAAGGAAAGACCTTGAGTGCCCGGGAGACGTGACTTTATTCCTTGTTGGCTCAAAATACCAAAATAAGTTTGGTCTGGGCTCTTCGTAACGAAACACACATTTGAACATGAACCCAATCTCCGTTTGAGGGATACACACTTTGGGGAGAAATGCGTTGCGACTTTTTTCGGACCCATTTATATTCTGATATGCTTGCATAGTTTGAGCCTTGTCTTAATTACAATCTCAGGCAGAATGACTGCCCTGTAGAGAATCATCCTAAAATACCCAATCGAGTTATAAATCACGTCGAAATGCCAGTCTGAGCGGGGCACAAAACCACCTTGCCGAGAACGCATGCTAGAAAGCCCTTCTTCACTTTCAAATCGTATGTATTCAATGAAAGGGTGCTTTTCCTTTTTTTTTTTTTTTATTAAAATTTTTTCTTTAGCTATTTCCTTTTCTAGTGTGCCTTTTTCATTTTGGGAAAATAAAAAATATGTATAATATATGGAAGAGATATATGTATATAAGGATATGTAATATATAATATATACTAAATCTCTATGTTTATATGCATATATAACAACATTTCGCCCCTTGAGAAATACTTCACAGTATGTGAGGCTTACATGGGAAGTCTTTGCTTTTTTTTGTCCCCAAGTGTATTGGTTGGTTAAATGTATATGGTTTTTTTTAATGATTATGGTGCATATTTAATAGATTTATTTTAAAATTCTTTATGACTTGTACTGCTAAAACCTTTACAGTTGGCAAATACTTGAATGTGTGACACACACATACACACACCCCCACCCCATAATCTTTACTTGTACCCACAGATACTTAATCATTTACGTGGCCTCCAGAATCCCATGCTGGATGACTCACATGTGTGGTTCTCACTCTGGGGTGATGCAGCCCCCAAGGGTCACTCGGCTATGTCTGCAGACATCGTTGATGGTTGAAATTGGATGGGGAAGAGTTAGGGCATCTAGTAAGTGGAGACCAGAGAGGCTTCTCCACCCCGTACAGGGCACAGGATAGCACCCACCTCAAAGAACTATATGGTCCACAATGTCAACAGTGCCAAGGTTCAGAAACCATTGGCTTCTGATTGTGTGACCTGTGTGCAAAATAGCCAAATTTCAAAGAGTGAGGAAATGAGTAAGATAGCCTTGAACGTATGCACATTACCTAGAAAGTGCTCACATCCTCTGGGCACCTTTTTCTAGATACTGCTGGTCCATGATCTCTCTCTGGCTCTCAGAACCCTCCTGGCGGAGGTAGATTTGGGCAGAGGAGAGACTTGATTCATGGATTCAGCATGGACTCAGCATGAAGTGTAGGCGTGAGCCCCGCTTATGCACCTGTAACACATACGTGATTCATAGATACTCTTATCCACACCGAGTTGGAGAAGTGTTGAGTGGGCCAGCATTTCCCAATGGCACTAACTTTGTAAGTCCTGACATAAACCCGCCAACTGAGTCCCACATCTGCTGAGCTCTGCATTCCATGAACTGCATGCTGCCTCCTGTGGACAATCTCATTTCATTCTCAAACAGTTACAAACAGATCAGTAACGGGAGGCTCGAAGATTTTAAATTCCTTGCTCTTGACTTGCTCAGCACCAACCCTGGGCTGACGTCGGAGCCTGTGCATTTTGTCTCTGTACCCAGGATTCTTTTGAGGACACCTGTGTTCAAATCCTAGCATTTTGTGTTTATTGAGAGGGCAATGTCTCTGCCTTACGCCTTTGCATATCACCTCATTCCTGCTCACCACACCCCATGAAGAAGGTACGATACACCATTTACCTAAATCCCAGGCAGCTCGGCTCACTTCCCTCAGCTCACAGAGGTAGCATTTGAAGACCCAGGTGCGTCAGACTCTCAGATTAATAGCGTCTCCTTTTATCGCCAGGAAGCTTCCAGAAGGAAGAGCTAATGCTGGTTCAAAAGCAGAAGAGCTTTCAGGAAAACAAAAGTTCCAAACATGTCATCACCTCTTTCTTGTTCTTGTCTGCCTCCTAATTATTCAGAAATTGGATCACGGTGTGGCAGAAATCCAAATGTGGTCTACAGCAGAATTCAAAGATAGAAGCAAGTAGATATATCCACTGTTTTCTGTGATGCTATTTTTCACTTTCAGTGTTACAACCCAGACTTGGAGCGCATTATCACTCAGCTCTGATGAACTTGGCCCAGGATGTCAGGGACTATGGAATTTCCCCCAGAGGTGAAATTCCCCCCATAGCTCCATGACAGATCCAGCTCCCATATGTTTCCTTTAAAAAAAAATGATCTCAGTGACATATTAGTGAAGAACTGCTCAACTGTCCACTTGAATGTGTCATTATACACTAGCCCAGAAATACTCAGAATCACCCACAACATCTTTCACGCATGTTTGTCTGTTTTTCAGTAGAAGAACACTATTTAAAGGTATACTGTTTGCAACACGTCGTGTAATGTTTTGTATCCCTAATGGGTCATTGACAATAGTGTCCCACTCACGCACAGCATTCTTTACTGTCATAAGAGCAATGATTTATCTAGTGAGAGTCATAACATCTACATGGAGACGAGTCTGGATGATCACAGTCAACAGGACGGTAGCTCAAATGTACCGTCAGCTTTTAAAGTGGGCTGCTTGGGGCCACCTGGGGGGCTCAGTTGATGAAGTGTCTGCCTTCAGCTCAGGTCATGATCTCAGGGTCCTGGGATTGAGCCCTGCGTTGGGCTCTCTGCTCAGCAGGGAGTGTGCTTTTCCCTTTCCCTCTCCCTCTGTGCTCTCTCTGTCAAATGAATGAATGAATGAATGAATGAATGAATGAATAAATAAAATCTTCAACAAAATTTACAATGGGCTACACAAACAGATGAACAAAAATCAGTATAATGGGCTGCAGGGTGAAAGGTTTACTGTGCGTGTCTTATGTGAAAGTCGGGTTGGCCGTTATCAACGGTTTTAGTTATGAATGATGTGCCGCTGGGACATACTACAGCCTCGATGTGACATGTTCTGTCTTGTTCAGTTTTCATGAGGAATTGGGGTTTCAGGGTGACGATGTGTGTAGCCTAATGGTATGTGCCATTGAGTACCCGAGAAGGATTAGAATCCAGAGCCTACGCCCTTTCCATTAGGTCATGCTCCCTTTGCGTATCTGATAAATAGCCACACGTCATAAATCCGGTTTGGCCCCCAGCCCACATTTCTCCTTCCCTCATCCTGAAAAACGTTGATAGGCTCCGTGCATATCCCCTTAGGGAGAAGTGGCATTTTCCTTACACACCTGAGAAAGTGTTTTGAGGGTACCTATCCATTGGCTGGTCTTTGTAAAGAGCGAATTGGGAGACATCGTTAGTTATCTGAACAACACGCGTTACTTTTGGGAATTTGTTTACAGAGACTTGTTGAGTATTTTCTAAATGTTGTGCATTGTTCCAGATAATGGGGTGGCCAGCGAGAATTAAAGACAAGTCATGTTCTTGCTGGATTCTTCTCCATGGAGACGTGGGGAGACAGATGCATCAGTGAATGAGCGTTTCATTGAGCGATGTTGAGGGTTGCATGGAAGAAATGGGGGTTGCGTGGCTTCCCTTGCTTCATTATTCTCATCTTCTTTCTTTCCCCATTAGGCGGACTGCTCTGCCTTGGAGTTTTCCTAAGGAATCCTTGTCCGTGGGAGGTGTCGGATGGTCACCGCGTCCTGGGAGCCTCACACCTGCTGGAATTCCCTTCCAGGATTAAGAGAGGGCTGCTCTCTCCCGCAATGGGCTGCCGAGAAAACAGCTGGGCGTGTTCTTAACCTCGGTTTCTGTCTATGACCCATCGCAGAGGCTCCTCTCCTGGGTCTCTTGCTCCCTGGAAAGCCCTCTCTGTCTGCAGGCTTCCTTCCCGGCTTTGTCTGCTTGGAGTCATATCACACGGACCCCTGCGGATGTGGCAGTGAACAATGTCGAGACCCAAGGGACTGTTATGGCTGCCACTGTTCTTCACGCCAGTCTGCGTCATGTTGAACTCCAATGTCCTCCTGTGGATAACTGCTCTTGCCATTCGGTTCACGCTCATTGACAGCCAAGCACAGTATCCAGTCGTCAACACAAATTATGGCAAAATCCGGGGCCTAAGAACACCATTGCCCAATGAGATTTTGGGTCCAGTGGAGCAATACTTGGGGGTCCCCTATGCCTCTCCTCCCACTGGAGAGAGGCGGTTTCAGCCCCCAGAACCCCCATCATCATGGACTGGAGTTCGAAATGCCACCCAGTTCGCTGCTGTGTGCCCCCAACACCTAGACGAGAGGTCTTTATTGCACGATATGCTGCCCATCTGGTTTACTGCCAATTTGGATACTTTAATGACCTATGTTCAAGATCAGAACGAAGACTGCCTTTACTTAAACATCTACGTGCCCACGGAAGATGGTAAGTACTTTATTTAAACAGAAAACAGCCGCTGCTTACTAGGGTGTCAGATTTGCCAAGAGGTGTTTAGAATGTCTTGTGCACGATTTTTTTTTTTCTATAACCCAGTCATTTTTTTTTCGTATTCCGAATGCAGCTGTTGCCCTGACTTATAAATCATGACACTTGTGTTCATTGAGCATGTAGGAAATGGACAACGCTATAATTAATGACTTAATTATGATCACCTATTGCATCTTCAGTGTGGTTACAGGGTTTCTTGGCAGTCGCTCACCAGCGTGGCCGTAGAGGGTTACATAGTACACCTGCATCATCTATAAAGGAAAATGAAATCTATAGAAAACAACAGAATTAAGAACATTGTCATACTCGAGTTAGCAAACTGAAGATTATAAGGCATGGTTTCCTCTGCTTTAATAGGTTAAGATTTTAGCTTCCTTCCTTCCCCTCTTCCTTCCTTCCCCTCTTCCTTCCTATCTCCTCTCCTTTCCTTTTCCTTCCTTCCTTCCTTCCTTCCTTCCTTCCTTCCTTCCTTCCTTCCTCAGAACCAACCTTTCTTTTTCTTTCTTTCTTTCTTTCTTTCTTTCTTTCTTTCTTTCTTTCTTTCTTTCTTTCTTTCTTTCTTTCTTTTTATGGAGTCTTGAAAGAAAAACCACTGATTGTTTTAAATACAGAAGCAAGGGATATTTCATGAAAGTGGTTGGATTTCATTGTTTAGAATCTGTGTTGCTAACATCAATTTGCACCTTGTTTCCTCCCGATATTCACAGCAATCAAACGGCAAATGGGTGTCCTTAGATGATTCTGGTTACATTAGGAAATAATGTGCTTGCTTGAACAAAATGGCTCCTTTGTTTTCAATAACACAGCAGTGAAAATCTTACAATGATGTCTGATTTATTAACTTAATCCAATGGTAGTAAAATTCGATTATCTCCTTCTCTGTGTAGGTTTCAAATTAAAAGCATTTTTTTAGAAAGGCTAACCAGACTAAAGTTATACTACAATGTGAACACATTTCTCATTTACCATTTGCACGTGCTATTTTTAGACAAGGAGAGAGAAAACCCGGGAATGTAAATCTTCCTGGAATTAAAAGAAGTAATTTACAGGAATCATAGACATCATCGACTGTAGAAACTACAGTGTGTCCTTTGTAACTTTTAGGGGAGAAATTTCTTTTCTTTTTTTTCCCTTTAATCCTTGGAGAATGATTCTCAGTTAAGATTTGGCTGAAGGTCTGAAATATAGGGTTACATCATCCACGATCCCCAAAGTTGCCCTGAAGCCGCCATACTGCGCTTCCTGCACGTAAATGCTGCAAGGTAGCTCGCGTAGGGTGTCTTGAAACACCAGGCCAGGGTTGTGTGTTGTCAAGATCACAGAGAACGCCCAGAGAAACGAAATGGGAAGATGGTGCTTAATTATGTGAGTAGTCTCTGGCGGCTGGCCCTTGTCATTATGGTAACAGATCACACAATTATCTTGTGAGGTCTCGGTCTGCATGCGACGTTCAGGAGTGAAGGTGACACTCGCCTGCTGTATTTGCACGTGGCGCGCTGAGCTCTCTCCGTGCTCGCCTTGTGCGTAAGTGTGGGCAAGGCTCACGCACCGAAAACCGATGAGACGTCTCACTTCAGAAGCCGCCTGGGTCGTGGTCTTTCTCGTCATCAGCTATGCAAATAAAAAGCCAAAAGAAGGAAAGGCAGAAAAGGGCGGGGAGAACAAAGCAGGATACATGATTAAAATGGCTCTCCCAATGTACTTGCCGTGCTGGTGTCCAGGAGCTGGCCACTGCACGTGGTCCCCTCCCAGCGACGTGTGCTCCCCGCCACGTGCTTTCCAGGAGGGGCTGAGCCAAAGGAGACCACCCACGGAGAAAAATCAATAACCTCCCTGATGACAGGACCACCGTGAATGTGCAGTCGTGTGGCCCGAAACCATAAACAATTTGGCCCTTTCCTTGCGGGGCAGTCCCGAATAGGAATTTGGGAATATAAAAATGCTACCCCAATAGAAAAGCCATCGAACCTTAAGAATAAACCTAGAGCCACCTGTTTATAGTGTCAGGATTTTCAGAGAGTGTTTGCCTACAATATCTTGACAAGAGGATCAGAAATCCAGTAGGAGCTGAAGGGGTAGGATCTGTTTTCCTACAATATATAAATGTTGGCACTTTGCTGGTGAGTGAAGGTCCATGCCTCCATGTTTGTACAAACAAATCACAGCGTTTTGGTTCAGGAACTTTCTGGTTTCTTTTCTTTCTTTTTGTAATATTTGTATCCATTTGAGAATCAGTGTGCAGCTTCAGATATTTAATTATGGGTTATTCACTTAATGAATAAACTCCCCATCCTTCATAACACATGAAATGATGGCATCATGCTGATTCCTCCAAAGACCTCCCTTTATGGGCTATCGTATCATATCAATGCATTTATTTGACAGTGTAGACACAGTATTGGATCTTCAGAATTAAAATTTCCACTCTGATACTTCAGTTTCTTACACTGATCTTTCTGCATCACCAAAAGAGTGCAGGTGACGAGCAGGCACAACTTGACTTTGCTGCCAAAAATAATTCCGAGGATCTACTATGTGCCAGGCATACTTTAGATGTGAACGATTGCAACAGATACAATTTTGGGAGACAGACACTTGGAGGCAGAATAAGGACTCCCCTAAGTTGTCTCCATCCTAGTCCTTAGAACCTATGACTCTGTGACCGTCCATGGCAAAGGGGAATGAATTTAGCTTGCAGGTGGAATTATATTCGCTTGTCGGTTGACTTGACGATAAAGGGAGCGTATGTTGGATTCCCTGGGTGGGCCCAGTATTGAAGAACAAAGACCCTCCCTGGATTCTGGAAGAGGGAGACACAAAACACCAGAGCCACCGTGCAACAATGCAGTAAAGACACAACTAGCCTTGTTGGCTTCCAGGATGGGGTGGAGCCAAGACGCAAGGACTGTGGGCAGCTTCTGGAAACTAGAGAAGACCGGGAAATGGATTCTTCCCGAGGGCTCCAGAAAGCCGCCCAACCACGCTTGCCACCTTGATTTTAGCCCCATGCAATTCTGACCTACAAAACCGTAAGATAATACCTGTTGGCTGCTTTTGGAAGCTGCAACATTTGTGGCAGTGTGTTACAGTACGGTTTGAAATGCATAGTCAAGTCTCTACCCTAACTGAAAACAAAGTAATCGCTGAAAAATTGTTTCGTTTTGAGCCTTCGGAACCCCTACTCCTTCTGAGACTCTTTGCTTCCCTTTCAATCTCAAGTATTACTGATACAAAAACACTCTTATCTGAATGCTGGGGAGTTAAAACGTGCTGCTCTCCGCCAGGGGTACCAAGAAGACGATCCTGGCCCTAGTTTGTGGTCAGACACTGCAGATTTGAGGCATTAACTCTATACTGCACACACTCAACCTTTTTGTCCGCTGTTGTATTACGGCGTCAGGGCAAATCCTAAATGCCGTAGTTAGGAAACATGGTGATTTTACACAGGGACGTAATAAAGGGACATTTAAATTTACCCAGGTGTCTAAAACGAATTTCCAGAGTCAATGTCCATGGATGACCTACAAGCTGTCCTCTTCTGTCCATTAAACCTCACTCACAATGGCAGCCGTCCCTCTAAATGGCTTCTTGTCCTGTTTGCACCTATGGTAGCAAAATATTTTGGGCCCCCCACTCTTCCTCTCTAGACCTCAAGATCCGATCTGTTCTGGGCAAACTGATTCTTTATGCTTTTTTTTTTTTTTTTTTTTTTGATTCTTCATGCTTTTTAACGTAAATTTGGTTCCCTCCTCCGGTTCAGTGCCAGACTGGGTTTATTTTTATTTATTTATTTATTTTTTTAAAGATTTTATTTATTTGACAGGGATAGAGACAGCCAGTGAGAGAGGGAACACAAGCACGGGGAGTGGGAGAGGAAGAAGCAGGCTCACAGCAGAAGAGCCTGATGTGGGGCTCGATCCCAGATCGCCGGGATCACGCCCTGAGCCGAAGGCAGACGCTTAACCGCTGTGCCACCCAGGAGCCCCCAGACTGGGTTTCAATGCCATCTTGTCCCCTTACCAGCTGAGGGGCCAAAGACAGATCACTTGGCTTGTACGTGCCTCCCATTTCCTTGTGCGTCTGATTGAGATGCGCTGGGAGGTTAAGGCATTAATCCATATAAAGTGCTTACCCTCGTATCCTGCACGCATAACCTCTCTCGGCTCCGACGTTAGTGGAACATAATTAATCATCACAAAGGGAACCCGAATGCATCAGCAAAATTGCATGTGCATGTGGGGTCTAATATAAATATCAATCCCATGCGTGATACATGCTTCTTGTCTATAACATAATTATTTACTGTAATCTTGGAGGGGTCAGCTTAAGGAATAGGAGCAAGGGATCGTCATTTCTGACGAGACTGAGTATGGCTTTAATAAAAGGGAATTTAGAGGGAATACAATTGTTTACAAAGAGCAGACAACGATTCTGCTTTGCTTTATTCCTAAGCTCTGTCTTTTTCAGCCTCGATTGTGAAATGAATTTTCAGCATCCTATGTGAGTTACAGAAATTAATCATCAAGAAAGCATTAAAATTCATTCCTTGGAAGAGTGCCTTAGAACATCCAAAGACAATAGTAGCCTTTTTTTTTTTTTATGTGAGATAAAGGAGAAATGAATTTCCTCTCTCTTCTCATCAAGTCACACATAGTCCAATTGTATGCAGATAGTGGCACAACCCAGGTGACAAAGTAAAACTTGAGTTTGCACAGTGAGCCTGACGTTTTGACCAGTCCACATCAGCATCCAACGAGGTGAAAACAGTTCAGTGCTTGCCATTTTCGTGTGTCACCTGGAAGTTTGACGTTGTGTAGACGTAGCTTGTGCGGGAAGATAATTATGAAAGGTGATTAAACAAATATCTCCCCGACAGGGATTCATGGAAAGGAATTTAGTATTTTTTGAAGACGGTTCAACTGGAGTGGATTTCTGATAACATGCGTCTCTCCCAGCTTAGAAGATTGTGCCCACTTGAACGTAGAATCATACCCTTGTTGAGGGTTGAGGGATCATAAATGTTTAGAAAATACTATTTGGGTAGCGTGAATTCTACTTGTTTGGGAACTACAGCAAAATCATTCCCCTAAGAAGAGACTAATCCCTTATTTTCCATCAGATGAACTCGAACTCCATCCCATTTGCAACTTAGATGTTTCTCACAATTACAACAACTTTCGATTACGTAAAACGTGTTAAAAACCCGACTTGCCATATGGTGCATATCATAAACAATATTGAAAAGAACGTTTAAGATGGAAACTGGGCACGCGACTGGTCTGCTATAAGCTGTCCGTTTCCAACAATTTGCTCATTATTTACTTGCGTACTCTTGCCTCCAGGACACCAGATAGCTTTATTTTTTGCCAACTGATATCACTAGTCTGGACACGGTCATTTATTTTCCATATTGTCTTGGCTGAGATAGTCACCCTTCTCAATATTGAGTGACCTTGGCTATTAGTAATAACAACACTCCTGGTATACCTCCTGAATGCTGTTTCAGGTTATAGCAATTTTGGACTAAGCCCCTGGATCATTATCAATTATGATTAACAGTATAACTTTGGAAATGATGAAATGAAAAAGGTCAATATGTTATACATTTGATTTCATGTGAATTTAATATGAATCTCCTTACGTGATCGGTCACCAGAAGATTCCGTCTCTCGGATACGATGGTTGGGAGTAGGCACTTGCCTTCCTACTGGGTGTTTTGGTTCTAAACCAGGCTCTTTTCATATTGGGTTTGTTTCACGTTCCTCCTCTGTAAGAACACTTGTCCCTGGTGCATTGACATCCAAACTGCAGCAAACGTGAGCAGGAGGGATTTCCTTAACTTTGGATTCCAGGACCGCGGAGGGTGTATGAGATGCAAAACAGTGGCCCTACGTAGATAAGTCAGACCTACAGATCACACAGGGAACTCGCAGGCGACCGGGGTGGGGGGGAAGTCTGAGTAATCTATTCCCCTATTAATACTTGTTAAGATAAATGAAGATGAGGGGTCTCTATTTTATTAATTCAATCGGATATCCTGTATTTCAGTTCGGAGAAATAGGTTTCCACAAACGCGAAGCAGATTTTTTTTTAAATGGGGAAAAAATCCAGTTAGATTTCGATATCTAGTTTGGGTATTTAGACCGTGAAGGTGTATGGAGTGTGTGTGTGTGTGTGTGTGTGTAAGGTGTTCGAGGAAAGCCAACAAAAGATACCGCAGTTCAATTAAGATCAAATGTGTTATGATTTTTGTTAAAGTCAAATGGAACATGGGAACTACTATACTGTTCTGTCCTCGCTGAAATCCCAAGCACTCTGATGTCTCCACTAAGCGGAACAGCCTCTTGTCTGCTGGGAATGTGGTCCTGAGCAGAATACTCAGGTCGGCCCTATGGGGAGAGGGCGTTCCCATCAGAAAGGGAGGAACGCATGAAGTTTTGACTCTTCTCAAGCAAAGGAGCTTTTGTGGTATGTTTCTACAAGATAGGAAAATGTTCATTAACCCTCTTTCTTCCTTAAATGGATGCCTTCAGCTCCATCCTGCTCCATTCTGTTTCGGGACCTAATCGTCTCTGCATCCCAAAGGGATCACCCAGTATTCCCCCAACATCCCTTCCACTGGCTACGCGTTGACTTTCATCCCACCTCAAGCCACGTCACCCATTGCTCTCCTGATCTCAACTCTGATTCTTTGTGTTTTCTTCCCTCTTTCAATCCGTACTCTCTTGAGAACCCCTTTAGCTGACTCATCTAAACAGTATTGACTTGGAAAAAAAAAAAAGATAAAAATTATTGATTTGAAAAATGACTCTTCGCACTTACCGTACCCAAGGCATTGAACCAGTCCAAGTGGTGGTAACAAGGAAATGTAAGCTCTTTGCTTGGAAAATGAATGATCCCCAACAAAACTCGAGCTTCAGAAAGGGATCAGCGGGCAGAAGAATTCAGGGAGTTCTTTAGGATTTCAAGAGAAAAAAAAAAAAGGCAGGTATTCTGTAAGTGAATGTTTTCCATCAAGGATGCACGGTGGAAAGTTTTCCACCCATCCTGACACGAATACACAAGGCACACACACATATGTTGTGCAGTGAGGAAATGCTTTCTGCATCCCCCAAAGGAAGCTCCTTGTTTATTGCTTCTCTAGATGGGCCAAGACATAAAAAGTGCAAAAATGGGAAGCAGGGAGAGATAAAACCTAACAAAACGATAGAAAGGTGCATTGATAGTATAATGTAACATGCAAAGCACCCACTTGGGTGTTTTTTGCATGGCTCCATTTTTGACATTGGAGGATTCATAACTGGAATTGCATCCCGAGGAAGTCTAATGCACATTTTTCTTCTCAGCAGACTCTGCGGTGAGGTTAAGTCAAAGAACATAAGATTCGGTTCTTATCTAATTCCAGTGTACTTTTATCACCTGAAATTTTTAAAAAATCATTTATTAAAAGCTTTGTCTCCGCCCCAATTTTTTATCTACTGAAATCCTTTCATCACTATGTTGAGTCATGTATCCATCCAGATAATATGCAACAGTTATATTAACTTCGCATATTTAAAAATAGTTTAGATCAAAAAATACTAGCAAACCACGGAGAGAAAGCAGCATCTTTCCCAAGAAAATTTAAATGTTTAAAATATATCAACGTAGACTAGATCTTTCTTTTTGAGCCTTAAATCACATAATAATGAGCTCAAATTCCAGTGTAGCACAAGTTGTTTGTGTTTCATCCATTTTTTCCCTAAAGATTTTATTTATTTATTTGAGGTGGGGGAGAGGCAGAGGGAGAGGGAGAAGCAGAGTCCCCACTGAGCAGGGAGCCTGACATGGGGCTCGATCTCAGGACCCTGAGATCATGAGCTGAGCTGAAGTCAGACACCTAACCCACTGAGCCACCCAGGCACCCCCATCCTTTTTTTTTTTTTTTTTTTTTTAAGAAAGGGATTTTGGCATGTTGAATATCATTGTCAAAGTTTATCTGGAGTAAGTGATGAAACCAAGCAGGACATCCGTCCTCCCGTGCGTTCTTAGAGGTTTGATGCAAACATCATTTTACATCTCTACACCCCTTGTAGACTGTAGAGCTTAAAAAAAAAATTCATTTATTTATACCTTCTACAACTATTCTTCGTCATCTTTTGTGCTCTGGGCATTGCCTCCTGGTTGCCACGCACACCCCGGGGACAGAGACGGACAAGGAACAGCAGCCAAGCTGCCAGGGACCCCTCCGGGACTCCTGATACATTCCCAGTGCCTCCCTGCACCCAGCCATCCTCAAAGTGGCATTGGTATGAGCAAAGCTGAAACTCACAAAGCAAGACGGTCGCCAACAGAACAAAGTCCCTGCTGTTATCAGGCTCGCGCTGAGAGACGGGCAGACGTAACAAATACGCGTACACGCAGTCGACTGTAAACCGTTTATAGGCAGGGGGGCATTGGCGAGATAAAGGAATGAAGGCATTGTCTGTCGACTGGACTGCCTGTCACAAATGAAGGAGTAAGAAGCCCCTGACCATGCAACTGGTTTTGAACCTGGCCCGGAAAGACTTCTGCAGCTTCAGGAGAGAGTTCACCTCATTGTTAGAAGGGTTGGTGATCTCTACGTGTCAAGTCTCTACCCACAGAGCTGGAGCAATTTGGGAAGTTTCTTTCTCTCACTCTGTTGCTTGCAAAATCTTTGAAGACCAGGTGTTAACACCCTTTCTGTGCCGTCTTTTGCAAACCTCCATGGCAGTGTCACTTCCTCCTGCAAGTGGCTTTGAGACCCTGCCGTCCCCCTTCCTGGCTCACTGTGCATAGACTGCCCATGGCTGATCTGTTCTTATACGGAGAGCTTGGTAACCGGGATTCCTGCTCACGTCCCCCAGTAGGGGTGCATTTGTTCTCAGTCACAACACGTGTCCTCAATACACCCAGAGTTGATGTTAGATTTGTTTGTGTGTGTGTTTGGCAAACACATAAAACTCTTGGCTTATATATATTGTGCCTAAAAGTCACGTGTTCTCCTAATTTTGTAAAGGAGTAGTATCCTCGTTTACGACAAGATTTAGAAAGTAGCAAACAGGATCCGTCTGCTTCCTGTGACACACCGTCTGCACACACCCGGGGCGGAGCGATTTGTCGCTGTGGCTCAGATCTCCCCGCGCGATGTCGCCGGCGTCATCTTTACCAGTTGCAGCCGGGCTTAAGTCTGTTTGCTGACGTTTCCCTAAAATACCTAAAATACCAAAATACCGTCGACTATGATCTGATTTAATGGTGCTGGACTCCTTTCCAAGAAATTAATTAAAGGTCACAGGTTAGAATCATTGAAATGAGAAGAATCATCATCTTAGAAGGCTTTCTCTAGACTTAGGGGAAAATAGCTTCCTCCAGCATTTTGTTCTGCTTCATTCTTGGTTGTGATTTTTACTGTTGCTGTCGTCACTGTCACCAACAGCAACATCCTCATCATCGAAATGAGTTACCTCCGAGGACACATTATGAGGTCCCAGCCCGAGAGAAATTTGGGGTCTACGAGATTTGAAATTGTCATCCTAAGGCTGTAGAATATCCGTTAGAATCTTTTAAAAACATTGACAGATCATGGCATGGCTATTAATCCTTCAAACTTCTCTCTTGTCAAGGGGTTTTTGAGTTGCTCTGTGTTATGGGTGGAATTGTGTGCCCCCAAAAGGATGTGTTGAAGTCCTAATCCCTGGAACCTATGAACGACAGCTGCTTTGGGGATAAGGTTTTGAATAGATGTAATCAAGGTAAGATGAGGTCAGACTGTATTAGGAAGGACACTAAATCCATTATGAGTGGTGTCCTTACAAGAGGAGACAGAGGGAGGAAGACAGACAGAGACACGTAGACGGAACATGATGTGAAGACGGAGGCAGAGATGGGTGGGAAGGATCTCCAAGCCAGGGAGCTCCAAGGATCACTGGAAACCACCAGAAATTAACAACTGAGACAGAGAGAGACATCGTGGTCCCCCAGACTCCAGAGACGTAACCAGCCCTGCTGACTCCGTAATGTCAGACATCAAGAGGAATTTATTGTCTGACTGTGTTGCAGGACAACTCCGTAATTTCATACATCTGTCATGCAATACAGTGGGACAATAAATTCATGTTGTTTTAAGCCACCTGGATTTGGGGCTGAATCACTGCTATTTGTAACCTGACACTTTTGGTTAACCATTGGCGTTCTTTTGTTTTCTGTGATGCTGTTTCCATATGGGGCCAAAAAAAAAAAAAAAAAAAAAGTCACTAGCATTTCCCTGTGATATCACCGTTGAGCTCAGAGAAGCACATTGGCCTGGGGATGATGCCACTGTCCCAGTTGGGGTCAGAGGCCAACTCAAACCAGTTTCCTTATCTAGGGGGGAAACACCCTTGGATTGTCATGGCCTCAGCATACATTTCTGAATGGGCAGAGGGATGGGTGAGTCCAAAAGGACCTACCTTGGAATTGATGTAGGCAAGGTAGCTCCCCAAAAGAAAACAGGATGCTAAGCAGGCAAAACCCACTGATGTCCATTACCCTCCATCATATTTGGGATAGAAACTAGATGAGAATGACTGGTATGGTTTCAGGGGCGGAAAAGCGTTACCTAGGATGGTTCTTCCTTTTTAGCTCCAAAGAAGAACCCAAGGATTTGGAAATGGGAAGCCTTGTTTATGAGTTGTTGCTGTTGTTTTGTAAGCATGGGGACCCTTTCATGACATAGAGTGATAAAGTGACAGGAACGTCTTACACATCAGGGCATTTGTATTCAGACAACGCTGAGGCAGGACCACACTGGGTACTGCACCCCAGAGGGACGTCTGGATCTGGAAGCTGGCCTCTGATGGCAAAGTCGGGGTAGCATGAGCTATAACTCCAGGTGGAAAACGTGCCCTGAAACGGACCAAACTGCTTAGGACAGCGTGTAACCTACTGTATCTACTGTTTCTTTTAAGCATTCTAGCTAATGGGTTAAGTTTACTGAAGGAGTACCCAATTTAGAGAGTTGATCCAGGGGAACTGAAATTGAATTTGAGCACATCTCAGCCCAAGCCTTTAGCAGGGGGAAGGGCGTGGTGAGAGCTGCACTGTGGGACACTGGGCATATGGCTGACAAGGTGGTATCTAGGGAATTCTGCAAGAAGCACAGGAGATCCCACTCAGCTTCTCTGGGTCAGTTCTCAGGATGGTGGTAAAACCTGGTCTTCAGTTCTCATGCAGCTCTGTCAGTCCAGTGGGTACCAGCAAGACCCTTACTTCATTGCATTTCTTTGACTTGTTTGTTAACATTTCCTTCTTTATGAGCCCCTGACATTAGCAAAAGTGCAGTTTATACATTTGTTCATTCAGTGCATCCTTACAGAGCATGTTCTAATTGGCCACGTTGCTGAATGTGGTACCATCTTCTCCCTTGCAGATCATATGGGGGAGGTGAAAGGATAGATGATGAACCAGAATTACCATTTCGTATAATTAGTGCTGTGAGGTGAACAGTTGGGGAGATATGGGAACATCTGGGAGGAACATGTTTCTAGACTCAGAGGTCAGAGTACCTTAAGGAGAACTTTGAAGGACAGTAGTTGGCCAAACTGGTGGGTTAGGGGGACTCCAGGTGGAGGGGACAATGTGGTCAAAGATGGATCCTGGAGGCTGATGTTAATATTGATTCTCTTGGCTGCGTGTGGTTTAAGAGACTGAGTGAGGGAATTTGAAGTCTTGGCTTTGCCAAGCATCCAAAGTGCAGTCACTGCTGTGGTCAGTTAACTGCATGGTGGCATGATCCCATCATCAACTGAGCTACAGCGACTATTGGTCAGATGGGATCTTATGAAAATTGAGAAACCCAACCAGGATGAGTGTTTAGTGAAAAGAGGGCCTCAGTTCCTTTCAGAGATGTGAAACAAGAGGGGATGATATGACTCATAGTCAGAATCCATCATGCTGCTGCCTGTTTTTGCAAAAAAGGTTAATGGAACAGAACCCTACCCATTGATGTGCCTAATTTTTGTGGCTGCTTTCATAGTACAATGGCAGAGTCAAATAGCTGCAAAACAGGGCCTATGGCCCACAAAGTCTAAAATACTTATCCTCTTGCCACTTATAGAGAAAGTGTGCTGACCCTTGATGTAAAGGGAAATCTTCAAGAAGTCATTTGGGTATCTTCTAGTTAATGCACAGGATGGCAGAGCTCAGAGTTGCAGGCTGTAGCACAGTTGTTCTCGAACTAACCAGGAACTTTTTCATAGGCAGACTCCCAGGCTCCAGCCAGGCTGCTCTAACTCATCAGTTCTGGGGATGGGCCCCAAGAATTTGAACTTCAATGACTGTGAGTGTAGTACCGACAAAGATTTTGTCATATAATAGTCGTAACAGGATATGTTTGTATATTAATTATAGGACTCTTTATGTGATGGTAGTGATAGGATTAATGATATGGAAAATAGTCATAAATAGGGTCTCAGAAAATTGGACCCCAAAATTGTTATACCAAATATAAACAAATAGTCCTTTCTGCCATCAGAAAAAAATAGGAAAAAAAAAAAAATGAAACCCATGAAAGAAACCATGGTCCATATAGCCTAGACCAAAGTAAATTTCCGGAGTGACCTCTAAGAACAACTAGTTGCAAAGTGTATCTGTAGACAGTTAAGAGACACACAACAAGGGATTGTTAGCTATAGATCCTTAAAATCAAGTTTTATTTATTTATTTTATTTTTAAAAACATTTTATTTATTTATTTTGACAGAGAGACAGCCAGCAAGAGAGGGAACACAAGCAGGGCGAGTGGGAGAGGGAGAAGCAGGCTTCCCGCTGAGCAAGGAGCCCGATGTGGGGCTTGATCCCAGGACCCTGGGATCATGATCTGAGCTGGAGGCAGATGCTTAACGACTGAGCCACCCAGGCGCCCCTAAAATCAAGTTTTAAACGAAACACTGACAAAAGAGTGGCCCAAGGACACAACCAACCCATAAATAAATAAATATGGACAGTAATAGTAGTCATAGATATAATAATAATAGATGATGATTTTGATAATTGTGGCGAAGAGATGATGGAAATGAGGATGATGGTGGTGGTGATTATGATGGAGATGATACTGACCATCTGGTGATGATGATGATGATGGTGATTTTGATGGTAGTGGTGATAGTGATAACAGCAAAGTGATGGGGATGACGGTGATGATGACAGTGATGGTGTTGATGATGGTTTTGATGGTAGTGGTGATGGTGATGATGATGATGGTGATGTGATTATGGTGGTGGTGTGGTGATGGTGATGATGACAATTATGATGGTGATGGTGGGGGTGGTAATGATGGTGATGATGATAGTGAAGGTGATGATGATGACTTTTGTGCTGGTGGTGATGGTGATAGCAATGAACATGTAAGGATGATGGTGATGATGGTGATGGTGTTGATGATGGTGATGATGATGATGGTGATGTGATTATGGTTGTGGTGATGGTGATGGTGATGACAATTATGATGGTGATGGTGGGGGTGGTAATGATGGTGATGATGATAGTGAAGGTGATGATGATGACTTTTGTGCTGGTGGTGATGGTGATAGCAATGAACTTGTAAGGATGATGGTGATGATGACGGTGATGGTGTTGATGATGGTGATGATGATGGTGGTGTGTTTATGGTGGTGGTGATGGTGATAACGACAATTATGATGGTGGTGGTGGTAATGATGATGATGATGACGGTGCTGATGATAGCAGTGAAGATGATGATGATGACCTTTGTGGTGGTGATGATGGTAAGGAAGATGATGTTAGTTGGTATTCAGAGAATGAGTTTTTTATAGCAGGCACTTGGCACTAAAGCTTGTGCATTGTCATGGGGCACCTGGGTGGCTCAGTCGTTAAGCGTCTGCCTTTGGCTCAGGGCGTGATCCCGGCGTTCTGGGATCGAGCCGCACATCGGGTTCCTCTGCTGGGAGCCTGCTTCTTCCTCTCCCACTCCCCCAGCTTGTCTCTCTCTCACTGGCTGTCTCTCTCACTGGCTGTCTCTGTGTCAAATAAATAAATAAAATCTTTAAAAAAAAAAAAAAAGCTTGTGCATTTTCTATCACTGAGTGTACATAATAGCTCTCCAAAGTGCCAAGTCACAAATGGGAAACATAAAGCCAGGAGTGGTTCATCCTTTACCCAAATTGCCCAGTGTGTAAAAGGAAAAAGCAGAATTCAGATCTAAGGCTTTCTGAGAGTTTCCCAGGTAATTTTCTTAAGAGTTATTAATGCAATTTAATAAAAGCAAACACCATTTTACTGATGATATTAGCAAAGACAAAATAATATTCAGTGCTGAAGAGAACGTGCATGCATGACTTCTTTCGGTACGCATTTTTGTCAAGTGCTGCATAGGTTTTTGGAAAAGCAGTATAACAGTATGTGTGAAAACAATTTTAAATGTCCATAACTTTTGAACCAGTAATTCTCTTTCAAGAAACTCACTTCATGGAATATATTTTTTTTAACATTTCTAGAGATTAATGCCTAAAAATCTGTGTTTTTTTATGATTTATGATAGGAAAGTAACAGATAAATAAAAAAAGATGAGATGTAAGTTATGACATCCTGGGATGAAGTACTGATCAGCCTGCTTTCATTTCATTTGTTATTAATGTTCAGATGCTCCCTCCTTCATTGGTAGCCAGAGGGCTTGCGACAAGTCATGAACCAATTCTAGATGTATCCTCTCATTTTCACACGACCCCTATGACCCCTGCAAACACACGTAGTCCATGGCTCCCTCGGCAATATTGTCTTTAGGTTCTAGACCATCAGCTTCTTAAATAGTATAGGGGAGCAGGTAACGTGCAGGTGAACCCTGGGCTAGTGCGTTGCACACAGGGTTGTATGTGGACTCTTAACAGGAGAATATCTCAACCTGGAATGTGAGCAGGACCTCACTCAACTCTTTCCGAAATGAAGTCTTGTCAGTCGTCTCTACAAGAATCTCAATGTCACTTTATAGCAGAGTAATGAACAACAACAACAAAAAATGAAATGTGCAGGTATATATTTAGGTCTCGTATTTTGTTAGCAAGTCAGTATTCCTCACGGATAAATACATCCTTTCCCCCCAAGTTTTAGTGACAGCAAAGTATGTATGGTATCTGTCCTTCAGTCACCCCTGGGATCAATTCCTGCAGCAGCAGATGGGAACCAAATTGCAATCAGTCTCCAACGGGGCAGGGAAGGGGAGAGAGTCCAACATTTCTTGACCACTTGCTAAAGTGCCAGGCACTACAGTGGACAGTTTGCATGTATTACGTCATTTATCCTGTTTGGGAATTATCTCGTTGACAGCTGGAGTCCCATGAAGGAATATTTTTGAGAAGTGAAGTGACAGGGTCTGATTTGCATTTAGAGATTAATTACTCAGACTGCCAGTTATTCGTTAACGTGCCCAGCTTGGCCTAAGCCAGCATCTAGACGGTGTAATTTGATTTATTCTGCAAAGAGGTGATTTGCCCCTACATTATCTTGGCCTGCTGCCTGAATTTCTGACCACTGGAGACTTATTTGCTTAGGTTATGGCATCTCATTTCGAAAAGCCATCAAAGAAACGCGCGTGCATTAGATTATCGAATAAATTGGCGAGTGGGTTCATTTATTAGGTGATGAGTTTGCCAAGTTAGTTTATCAAGAAATGGGCATCTTTTAAGGTAAAGTAGCACTTACAGGGAAAATAGAAGACCTTTATCTCAATGAAGAGCAGTAGGCAGAGGGAGAGGAAGAAGCAGTCTCCCTGCTTAGCAAGGAGCCCGATATGGGGCCCAATCCCAGGACCCTGAGATCATGACGTAAGCCAGAGGCAGACGCTTAACCAACTGAACCACCCAGGCGCCCCAGTGACTTTCTATTTTTAATTTTTGTGTGAATAAGTCTGTTGGTAAATATACTGAGTTGTTTCTGCTTCCTCGGTTGGGCTGTAAAAATTTTTTATCAGTGTTGAACAGTCTAGCACGACCATAAGGGAGTATCCATAGGTACACTTTAAAAAAATCAATCTTTCATCCATTGTAGAAAAAGTAATCTAGTGAGTATTGCAGGGAGTGGAAAGCAGAAGTTAGCAATTGCCATTAGGAATTGGCAGATAATGCCCTGTGAGCTTTTTCCTCTGTGCCATCATTATAGCTATATGGTGATAGAAAAAAGAATATTTTGGCCCTTTTCTATACAATTGGTACAAAAAGGGCCACATACCAGAATACTCTAAAGAATACATCACAAAAAAGAGAAACTTCCAGCGCTATTAATGAAATGAATCAGTGGTCATTAACATGGGATTTGTGATACATTTTCTATGTTCTTGATTAGATTCAAGAACCGAAGAATAAGGCCTAATTGATGAAAACAGGCTGTAATTTTATGCTTTTAATATAATGGCCTCTGGCCAAATCCAGACAAAAGAAAGAGCATTTGATTAGTTACTTTAGATTTGTTTCTCCCATCCTCCTCGAAAATAGAAATGATTTACAGTTTTAATATATTTTTCATGTACAATTAACATCATTGTTGCCAGATTTACGGAGGAGCCAGGAGAACAGAGCCTTAGTGATTTATGAGGGGCGCATGGAACAGAATTAATGCTACCAGCAGCAGAGTTTAATGGGAAAAAGCAAAAACACAAAAATCTTAAAAATGTGAAGAACGCTTGGTGTCAAAAGCGTGTTTGCTTTAGGCAAGCTCTTGGTCTTACAGGATGCCTTTTTAAAAAATTTTAACAGCAACAACGAAATATGATATTCACATTGGGGACTTCCTTCCATTTCAAGTTTCACGTGGAATTTCAATATGGTAACCTACACAATGTGGTTATATGAGGAACCGAGGGAAGTTCCAGTTAAGATCGACATTTTTAGAAAGAAATGGACACAGGGAATATTTTTAAGATTCAGTATCTTCTTTTACAATTGGCATAGAATTGAAAACCACATCTCTGAGAGCAAATAGATTCTTTTTTTTTTTTTTAAGATTTTATTTATTTATTCGACAGAGATAGAGACAGCCAGCGAGAGAAGGAACACAAGCAGGGGGAGTGGGAGAGGAAGAAGCAGGCTCCCAGCGGAGGAGCCTGATGTGGGGCTCGATCCCAAAACGCCGGGATCACGCCCTGAGCCGAAGGCAGACGCTTAACCGCTGTGCCACCCAGGCGCCCCTTGAGAGCAAATAGATTCTTTTAAAAACATTTCCATATAACAAAAATTGTCAGACTTGCGTGTTTGTACGTGATGTTGCTTTGTGTATTTGTTTTCTTCGAAAGGCTCTTTCGCTGGACTTTGGAAGATGAGCATGTATTTGCCAGGAGGGGCTCATCCTAGACGTAACCTTTTCTCACTGACCACCTCTCCTTGGTTGAGACCGGGAAAGTAGGGAGAGCTGCTTTGGAGTGAGAGATATGAGCCTCTAACACCCGCTGGTCAGTCCTTGTCTTTTAAAAGAGAACCATGTTGCAGAAAATGAGGATAAACCAAAGATGTTGCTACAAAGCATCCGTGAATTTAATGTTTGGGAAGAAAGACTCCAATGAGGGTTACCTCTTTGTCTATGTAGCCAATAAACGTGTGCAGGGCAAAATCAAACATCAGTGAATAGGCTCAACCAAGCTTGCTTCCAAAGCGCTTTCTCTGCCCCCGGACCTCGAAGGTAACTCCTGTGTGCTTTGCGGATTATCCGTCCCTTGCATTGGTCTCCATCCTTTCCTGTTGCAATAGATGGCATGCTTACCTTTTAAATCCATCAGAAGGAGTAAGGGTTGTGTTAGTCCCCGTGAGTCTTCCAAGCCGCCAACAGCCGAGACCGTAGTCACCTGTTAAAATGTGAATCTTGGCATGAACATTAGACCAGTGGTTTCTTTTCCTCTTTGGAAGCATCACTTCACTTTTCTCTGTAGCTTTTGTACTTTACAGAAGCGTTTCGTCTAACGTCTCCTGAAACCACAATGATTAAAAACCCCATTAGCTGTGGATTTTAGCTGTGGGAAATGCCCATTCATGCAAGGCTGGAGTGTTTGCAAGTGGTCATAATGTTTTAGGGGAGACAACATGACCATAGGTAGCAGAATGCCTGAAATACATTACACAAGAAATTTTATCCTCGAGAAGTAATTGGACAGCAGCAGAGGGATGAATGTGTAGGGGTTTTCCTTGCTGAGTGCTTACGATAGCCAAAATAGTAAATAAATAAATAGGGGAAAGGCTACAACAATTTTTCACGGTCTAGAAATTGTTCTATAATTAGAGGTACAATACAAGCATGGAATACTAGCCATTAAAATCACATTAAAGGATAATACTTAGTGATATGGGGAAATATTCAGAGTGCAGTATTATGTTAAAAACGTCTTAATCATATTGTCTTCTGTTGGTCTGGCAACCTTTTTCTTTTCACTTCCCTTGTATAACTACTCTGGTACTTCTTGGTTTTATTCCATATAATGACAAGAACAGAAGATGATGACAGGCTGACATGTTGTGTGCTGAGCATCTTTACGGTGGTGTGAACAGAAATGCTGGGGGAGGCAGGAGGAACCTGCCAGGCAGCTCTGCATCCTTTGGGCTATACCAGCCCTTAGGACCCCATGTCCTGGTGCTGTATTAACCCTACATTGAAGATCATGAGCGTGCTCTGGTTTAAGTAGTCGACCAGTGTGTGTGTGCACATTGCAAATCTCTTCTCTCCTCTGTGTCCTGACCACAATCCTCATTTCGGATATTCTTTGTTGAACCAAAAATCAGTAGTTTTGATTCAGCAAAGATCCCTCAGTGTTTTCTTCTCCCTTCCTTATGCCTTTTTCTAAGTAGGACACATTTAAGAAATCCTGACCTCTACCCCAGCATCACAAAAGTGTCCTCCTACGTATTTTTCAATGAGTGTTAGAGTGCATCCATACATTGTTAATCTACACAGAGTTTTTTTAAAATATCGTGTGAGATAGGGATCCAGTGTTATTTTTCTCCAAATAGAGAACCGATGTTTTCAACAAGTAATATAAACAATGTCTCCTTTTCCAGTGATTTGGTGTCAGGCAGCATCCTAATAGGGACAGATGACACACAAAGGTATTATATTAGTAAGTGGGGCAGGATATAAGGGAATCCAGCACAGGGTAGTGCAGTAAACCTGGAGTAGCCATATTAGGGAGCCCTTATGAGAAGTTATGACTGCCCATTTGGGTTGTACTGGTCATACCTGCTGGGGGGTGACTGGAGCTTGTACGTACAGGCTCTTCTCTCTTTCTTCCTCCAGGTTGTCTGCTACGATCACCTTTGGTTTCCTCCAGGGGAAGCCAGAGGCAAGAGTGATTCCCTATGGGTTCAGGGCAGAGAGCCCTGTGGGTCCGAGCGCGAGAAAGTAAATCTCAAAGGGTTCTGCCAAAAAATAACCCGGTACAAACTTGTACCATCCACCACTTATGCATAGGGCAAGGTCTGTGTTTTATATTTGGTCTCATTCAGTCACCGGTCCGTTCCTGCACTAGGCAAAGGTGACTCACGTCGAGCAAAATGCTGTTCTTCCACATTCCCTTTGCATTTGTAGGTGTCTATTCTTTTTTGGACACTTTAGAATCAGTGTGTCAAATTCTGCAAAATTCTGCCATCTTTGTTGGGAGTCGTATTGACTTGAAAGATGGTTTTAGGAAGAAGAGATATCATTCTACATTCGTGTTGTCTTAGCCATAAGCTGGCATAGTTTCCCACCTGAGATCTAATTTTAGCTCTTTTAAACTAATGTGTCCCCCCCCTTCTTTTTGCAAGTAGTATCTTACTTTGTATGTCATTTCCTACTCCTGCTATAAAAGAATGTCTTGATTCTATAGTCAGAAATCTTTTTGGGATTATCTGTTATTTCTAGTAGCTTATCTACCATATGGCACGGATTCCGTAAAAGTGGTCATACTCTACAATAATGACCATTTTCTCTCTTCCCCCTTTGAACATATATTCGTTGCCTTTATCCCTGTTGTCATTGTATTCATTCAGGACATCCAGTGTTGGAATGAACTGTGTTGGGGCAAACTGGCATCCCTCTTCATGATTTTATAGGAAGACAGTCCAACACCCTTTAATAAACGTGATAGTGACTAGATGTTTGGGTAAATGGCCATTTTCAGGTAAAAGAAATTACCTTCTATTTCCAGTTTTCTACTACGTTAAAACATTTTTTAAATCATAAATAAGCATTGAATATCGTCACAATTATTTCTAGCATCTTTATGGCTGGTCACAAGATTTTCTTTTTTTTATTCATGTGGTTTAATGACACAGTAGGTCTTTTTCTGTTAAAGCATTTTGGAAACAGCCCCATGTTGATCTTAAGGGGAATTCTGAAAAAATCTGCCCGTACTCTATTATATTTGCTTTGTTAATATTCACTCAGGATGCCCACATCTTCATTCATAAGTGAATTTGACTTATAATTCTGATTTAAATTTAAGTTTGATTCAGCTTCTAAATATGATCTTCTGACCTTGTACTACAGTCCTATAGTTGAGCTAATCTTACAAAAATATTTGTCCAGGGGCGCCTGGGTGGCACAGCGGTTAAGCGTCTGCCTTCGGCTCAGGGCGTGATCCCGGCGTTATGGGATCGAGTCCCACATCAGGCTCCTCCGCTAGGAGCCTGCTTCTTCCTCTCCCACTCCCACTGCTTGTGTTCCCTCTCTCGCTGGCTATCTCTCTCTCTGTCAAATAAATAAATACAATGTTTAAAAAAATATTTGTCTACTTCTCTTCATTTTATACGTTCTGAACAAAATTTCAGTAAAAACTGAAGTACTAGAAATTGCTTAAAAATAATCTCGAATGTTGAGTTTTTATGTGGGAGAATTTTTTATAACTATTTTGTATAATGGTCTTTATTTATTTAGATCTGTTTGTGTCCTACATTCCTTACTTTCTCTCAAATATTTATTTGAATTTATTTTTTAACATCAGTGCTTATATCATTAAAATATTTCTATTTTAATATTTTTATTTTATTTGAAATGATTTAAAGTGATTTCCCTCACTTCTCAGCCTCATTAATTTTCATTATTTCTCCGTTTTGCTTGATCAGTGTTGCCAGAAGTTTGCTTATATTAATAAGCTTTCAGTAAACTAGCTTTCATTTTGATAATTAGCTTGACTCGTTTTTCGTTCCCTATTTCACAGATTTCTACTCTTTATCATATATTATTTTCTGATTGAGTTGGATGTATTTTGTTCCCATTATTCTAGCTTTTTTCCTTTGTCTCCATGGCCCATTTATTTGCAATCTTTCCTATTATCTTGTAAACGTAGTTGAAGTTTTAATTATCCCCGTAAGCACTTGCGTAGACGTGTCAGACAAATTTTCACATATGACACCTAAATTATCGTTGAATTCCACGTAGTTTGTGTTTTTACTTTAGCTTAAAGGTATACACACACATTTAGTGTTCTAACACTTTTATGGGATTTTTTATCAATTTTTATTCGATTAGGTTCAAAGAATAAATTGCTATTTGGTACTGCTTCTTTTTAGTACCGTTTATGAATGATACCTTTGGGAATCATTCTGCGTGTGCTTGAAAGCTACACACGCAAGCACTCACACATATATGTGCACACATGTAATTACGGATGTATGCGTGTGTGCACATTTTAGGAGCATAGATTTCCATGTGCGTCTATCCGGTAACACTTGACGGGATTACTCAAACATTCTGTATCTCCCATTACTCTTTGATCTCCTACGTCCATGCGTTTCAAGAAGGTGTTATTTTTACCTCTCACAACATTTTATAGAATGTTAAGGGTAACATTCCTTTATTTTAAGCATGTTGTATATATGAACACAAATGTGAGCGATATTAGTGACTTTTTACATGCTTTGAGGTTTTATTAGGTGCGTTCATCAACGTCTTGGTGATACCGTCTTAACTACTCTTCCTCCTCCAGCATTTAATGGCCAGTTGTGACATTGATGGTATTTTTGTCTGATATTAAATTCACATCCTGGATATTTTTCAATCGTATTGACCTTCTATTTTGTATTTTGGGTTTCTTCATTTTCAAGTTGAGGAGACCTCTTGTGTTAAATCCATCTATTTAAATATATCCATTTTAAGTTTCTCTGTATGTTGTTAAAGCTATTTGTAATCCTATTTTATCAGTTTATCGCTGATAAAATTATTCTAATTTTCCAGCTGCCATTATTATACAGCTTATAATTTTTGTCATTCTGTTTTGGGTTTTCTGTGTACCACCATGTGTGATTTTTTGTTTTCTTTGGTTTTCCTATTCTGTGGTACCATTTTTAAGTTTCTATTGCTAATGTCATTGTTACAGTAGTCTTTCTTCTGTGCTGTTTTTCCTCCTTGCACGTTAGATTCATGAAGTGTTCCTGTACTTGTTTGAGTGGGATATCCTGCAGCTATATTTCCGTGTAAGACCCATATCTATTCTCATTGCCTGTCAACCTTTTGAATAGCCACTGTTTTCTTCAGAACAAAATCTGGAGGAAGCCCACTCTTACCTCCCATCTCCCACCGTGCCAGAGTCTAAGAGAACTTTGGCTCAAGATTATTTTTGGATTTCTTTCTATTCACTTCGTAAAAGTTTTTTCTTTAAATTCCAGTTAGCTCACCTACAGTGTAATGTTACCATTAGGTGTACAATATAGTGGGGATTTCTTTTTAGATTATTGTCTCCTGAGGCTATTAATGCTTTCTGCTTACCTGTACTCTATTCCTTTGTTTCACATTCATTTCTCTATTTGCAGGAATACATTTTTTTTCCCGAGATTTTCTCCAAGGGGGTTTAATGTGGCACATTTTGTAAGATTTTTTTACACCTGGATAAATCTTCAGTTTTCTTTTTCATTTAAGAGATAACTTTTACTGGGTATAAAAGTCTAGGTTTCTTCCTCTCCCTTCACCTTGTTGAAAGTAATTTGCCATTTGTACCCCGTGTTCCTTTTTCCATTCCGTGTGGGTGTGAGAACGCCCATGTGAGCCACATTGTCCTTCCTTTGAATGTCATCTGCTTTTTTCCTCATTGCAAGATTTAAACATACTCTGTGTCTGCTTAATGTTCTTAAAAATCATGATAATTGGTCCAGAGATTAATTTTGATTTGTTTTTAAAACAGGCTTGTTTAATTTGTGAGTACTTTCTGTCTTAAGCCTTGTGTTTTCTTCACTCCTTGGAAATTCTCGGCCGTTGTTTCTAGCCGTTAATCTTTGTTACTCTCTCTTTATATAAGTGTTCCTGTCAGATGAAGGATGACATTTATATTTACGTCTTACTTATTTTGGTGTTTAGGGGATTTTTCTCTTCACATCACTCTCCTAGATACCTTCTGGAAAATGTCTCTCTTAGGGTGCACCTGTGTATTCCTTGGCTGCGTGCTTCCGTTTCAGAGCATTCTTTGAGCTCTTACGTTCAACAATTTTATTTTTCCTCCCCCTGTATCTCTCTTGACCTCTCCCACCCTTCATAATTGTGTGTTCCCCACTTCCGATGGCCTCCCAGTGTGGGATATTGAATACACTTCTACTGAATCCCTTCTGTTCGTTTGTGTGGGTCATTCATCCTTCTAATAAATAGATGATTCTATTTGTTTTTTGTGCTTCTGCTCTTCACCTGGCTCCTAAGTATTTCTTATGAGTTTAGCATTGTTTCCTTGGGGCCAGCACATAACATGGCAGGTGATTCATGTTCAAGGGCTAAGTAAAACCTTGCTCTAGATCTAATTCTTCTGGGAAGTTCGGAAGACGAAGAATGGGGTCATTTCAGAGATGCCTCTGGAATTCCAATTTGAGTTCCTGAACCAGGAACGTTATATTCTTTCCTCCCTTTCCATCCATCCCATCCTCAGGCAGGCTGTCATCTGAGACTCTGAAAAGTTCAATTGTAAATACTCAGCCTACTGCACGGGAGGTGTGGGGAGGGGATGAGAACGTGTTCTTCCCACCTGGCTCTTTTCATTGCCATAAAATCCCCACTCCGGTGGGGAACCATAAAGGACCTTTAGTTCTCCCGGGTCTGTGCCCTGAACTTCCTGATTCGGCATCACGGTGGTAGAAAAAGCAAGCAGTGGGGGAGGCGGGGAGATGAAGCTCTTTCTCACCTGTGCGAGGCTCCTGGGTTGTCAAGATCCTAAGACCTACTTCACCTCGTGAAAGAGCGCAGCTCTGTTATTTACCTCTCCTGCGTCTCTCCGTTTTTGTAGTGATTTCAGGAAAGGTAAATACTTTGATCAAAGAAACAGACAAAGAAATTTAGGTGGCTTGTTCAGAAAATGGCGTGGAAAATTCTGTGACTGCACTGGTTTTGGAGAATCATGATTTCTGTAAATAAAACGAAGCCGTTTCCAGATGTCATAAAAAAAAAAAAAAGGCAAGAAAGAGGAATTACTTCTGGCTGCAAGAATATTCTCTCGCAACATCTTGCTGTATCTCCATCTGTTATTGTTAACTTGTGGGCCAACAAACCTACAACAGTCTGGGGTTCTTCAATTGCCAACGGTTTTCATTGCATTAGAACCCAACGTGTCTGTCTTCTGTCAGTGTGTATTTCTATGGCTGGCTTCGCGTTGGTTCCCACATAGCCTTCGTTGAATGACATCAGGACAATCTCGAAGACCCGAATTGAACTTGGAGAGCTCTTTGTATCAAGACAAAATAGGGCACCGGATTGCGGTCATGTGGAAATCGCAACCAAAAGCATGTTTGACTATTCCAGAATATTGTATGTTCCAACCCAGGCTTTGATAGGCAGTACGATTTCTCCCACTGGAAAACCTTGGGGTCATATTCTTTTTATTTCATATGATTTTTGTAGAGGCCTTAGCCCTCAAGCAGGATTTTCCCTCTCATGGAAAGATTTTTCACGGAGCTCTTTGTAAATGGTTAAAAAATACACCCATGCTTCCTGAGACAGAAGTACCAACAGATGTGGGACCTCAAATCGTTGACCAATGCTGGTTACTGCAGACATGATTTACTGTAGGAGATGTCTTCGGGACCAGCCGTGTTCTCTACACTTTCTCGAGCTTGTGTGACATCGAAACAAACAACTGTGGATTTTTCATGCTCATTTTTGCTTTGGATAATTTTTCTTTCTTCCCCTTCGCTGGCCAGTGTTCCTATAAGTACTTACCCCTGTTTCCTCTTCATCATGTGATCTGTGCTACAAAATCTGATTAAGACACTCACTAGAGTCCTGCTTGAAACAGAACAAAGAAACCCACAGAGTCATCTCTGCTGGGATGACGGCGAGGGAGCCAAAGTTTGAATATGGTCACTTGCCATTTTGAGGTCTGGCATGCGACAGGTTACTTACCTTCTCAAAGTCTCAGCTGTACCTGATGAGTAAAGAGGGGCTAATAATAGGACCGACCTCACAGGGGCCGTTGTAAGGATTTGTGAGATAATTGATGTAAATTCTAAGCATAGCGCCCCACTCATGGGAGGTCCTTAATTAACGTGAGCAGTAACTAATATTATTATTATCCGTAATGACACTTAAACTGATTGGGCTGAGCTACCAGGGAACTCATCCACTCCCAGGACTGACTGTTCTTTCATTTGATGACTTGTTTCCTTTTTTTTTTTTTTTTAATAGCTCCAGATAAGTACCAGACATGATCTAGGTGTGGGTATAAGGTGATGACTCAGTGTTTGCATTCAAGATGCCTACCATTTTGGGGACTGGCCTTTAATTTGTCCTGCTCAGAGATGCTTGTGTTTACTTGACATCTTGATTCTTGTTTCTGTTCTGGGTAGCAAAGATCTTATGTAGCTACTTTCCAAATCAGTGATAAGATGTGATGCATATTTTTTCCCCTGGGGGTAAATTAATTGCTCTAATCTCCATTTGAGGCTATTTTTGGAGTGTTAATATCATCATAATAAATATGATGGCATTGCCAATGGTAATATAAATAGGATGGTGCCCTAATAGTAGAGTAGAAAAGTCATATCTTCATGATTTAGCAGGTCCTGCAAAGTGTTGTACAAAAATTAAAATTTCTGGCTATATTTGAAGCTGGAAATTTGTGCAAAAAATCCACATTTACAGCATCGCTTACAAATATGTAAGGTTGAGCAACACTGGGCCAGTGGTTGACTAGGGATGAGGAGTGACTTTTCCTTTTAGACATGACATTCACTTTGCCACACTCCCCACCGCTCCCTAATGTGGCCTCAACACTCAGGTTGAATATATGTTTCCTGCTTTTTTCCTCCTATATTCTTACCTGACTCATTTTTTTTTTTTTCTGAAAGCTCTGAATTTATGCTTTGATCATGGGGTTGTTTTGGCATTTTTTTAAAATCAATAATCCAACATCAAGTACTGACTCAAAAATTCTCATTGTTACTAGATCATCTCACAGAGTACTTAGAAAACATTTCTTTTGACGTTTGCATCAACATATAATAGATGTGTAATTATCCAAGCAGATACTAAATACGATAAAGATTCCTATCTTCCTAAAATCTTGTGTCTGCGAGCTGCTTTATTTTTAAGCAGAGGCATGAAGTCCTGCATTCACATATATGTGAGTACCTACTATGAAACAGGTACTTTTCCAAGTAATAAAAGAATAGACCCCAGTAGATACCATCCCTTTCCTCGTGGAATTTAAGTGATTAAAAAAGCTAATAATGTAGTGTTTTAAATAGTGATACATGCTGTGGAGGAAAATCATACAGATTAAAGTAGATAGGGAATAATAGGAATGAAATGGCACAATTGTTAAGTGCAGAGGACAGTGGAGGCTGAGCTTGATGGGAAGAGTTTCTAGAAGTATGAAACAGCTTGTGCAAAGATCCTGATGTGTTGGGGCGCCTGGGTGGCTCAGACGTTAAGCGTCTGCCTTTGGCTCAGGTCATGATCCCAGGGCTCTGGGATCGAGCCCTGCATCGGGCTCCCTGCTCAGCGGGAAGCCTGCTTCTCCCTCTCACACTCCCCTGCTTGTATTCCCTCTCTCACTGTCTCTCTCTGTCAAATAAATAAATAAAATCTTAAAAAATAAAAAAGACCCCGATGTGGTATAGACCTCGGTGTGTTCAAAGAATATCAAGGTGACCAGTGTGGCTGGACTACAGAAAGAGGCAGAGTGGAGATGAGAATGGAGAGGGGCTAGGCATCGGACCCTCCAAGATTTGTAGGCCATCGAAGGGACTTTAGCTTTTCAATGGCAGGGATGGGAAGCCGCAACTGAGTTTTGAGCAGAAGAGTGACAAGCTAACGCTCACATTTTTATTAGATCACTCTGCGTTCTGGTTGGGAAACAAGCTGTAAGTAAGGAAGTAGGGGCATATTTAGGGAGACCAGTTGGCTCACCTCTGTAAAAATGCAGTCAAGAGATGACAGTGGGGAGCTGGCAGGTGAGAAGTGTTCTGATTCTGGGAGTGTTGCAGGGGAAGAACCAACAGAAGGCTCGGATGGGGAATGAGAGAGAAAGAGTCAAGTTAGGGCTGAATCTAGTTCCTTTGGCCAGAGGAGCAGGAAGGATGGAGTTGCCCAAGGACAGAGAGCTTGTAGAAGGAGCAGTTTGGGAATAAGGAACTGGATTTTCTGCAAGTTAGGGACAACAGATATAGCCGAGTATAGAAGTGTGCCTGTGAAGGGAGAGCTCTGGCCTGGAGATACCCATGAAGGAGACATCAGAAAGCAGATGGCATTTGTAGTCAGGAGACTGAATCAGAGTTACATGGAGAAGCAAGTAGGGTAGAAGACGAAGAGGAAGAAGAGGAGGGGGAGGAGGAGGAAGAGAAGAAAAGGAAGAGGAGGGAGAAGATGAAAAGGGAGAAACAGAGACAATAGAGGTAAAACTGAGTTATCCAAAAATCAACATTTCAATTATTCAGTGGTTCATTTTCTCTCTCTTGTGATGCAGGCAGATGATGGGTTGGTGTCAGCCCAGCTCTTAATCCGTGTCTTCCTCATTCCAGAATCCAAGCGGGGGCATCCTCCAGAACTGAGGATGTTGGGCTCATGGCAGAAGGGAAGTGTGTAACAGTCCTTCAAGCTTCTGCTCAGGTGTGATGCATGCCACATCTGGTCACATTTGATTGGTTCGACCATGTCGTCCTCTGGGGACATGCTTCAAGGAGCATGACCATGGGTGGAGATCAAGAGGGGAAACAGCAGATTAGGTCCTGGCAGGCATGTGTACAGTGTTTCAAGAAAAACGGATCAAGTGTGCTAAATGCCGCTGATGCATATAATGATCTGAGAATCGTAAATAATCAGCCCCTGAGTGTTTAACTTGAAGGTCATGGTCACCTGGCAGGAACTCCTTCATCGGAATGTCAGGGCAAATCCGTTTCCATGAAAATGCCCTCATAAAATGACAAAGAAAAGTCAGTCTCTTATGGGAAACCAAAATCAAAGAAATCACACCAAAAGATATCTGCTACATGGCATCCAGGAATAAATGCATTAGTCCATTAGTTAGAATGCTATAATCATAATTAAACACTCACACGCACAGAATGAAATATGCTAATGGTTAAAGTCACATCCCCAGGAACTGGCCAACTTCTTGGCACTTGTGTAAGGCTCAGCGAATAGTTGTTGACTGAGAGTGATGTGTGAATCCAATGTCTGCTCTTTTAGAGTGTTCATTACCTTCTTTATTTCTTTTGTAAAAATCACCCTCACTGAACCCAGTGCCTTTTGTCATTTTCGCACTTTGCTCCTTGTGCAAAGAGACGTGCATGATACAGCTGTGGGGTGGGTGGGACCATCCTCTTTGACGACCCTCTTCTGTATCCTAACAGCTCACAGGAAGCCACTGGACATTTGAAACAGGTGGTATGTCTTGGGCGCGTCTGAGTGTTGCTTGGAGACATTCTAGAGAATTCCAAACACTTACCTTGTCCTCTTCACCCCCCCCCCCCCCAGTTCTGAAAAGATTTCTCCCACTGCAGGGACCATCTGTGTATCTGCTTTGTTTTGTCTCTGTGTGTCCGTATTTCTGGAATGTTTCTTCTTCCCCGTTTTGCTGTTCCAATTTCTCCTCCATCAGTGGAACGCTGGGTTTGGGGTTAACTTGTCCCTCTCCATGAGGAGACTTAAAGCCCCTGAGGACAAGGGCGTATTTTTGCTCGCCTTCCCCTGTAACAGCACAGGTGCTCCATAATCTCGGTTGGAGAACAGCATCCACTGAACAGGAATTTCCTTTTCAGCTTTTTAGCAAAAGGATGCATGAGCTCCCCGATATCGTCAAGACACAGCACGACTGTTCTTGCATGCGGTGCTGTGATTATGTAAAATTTATCTGTTTTGCTACCAACCCGACCTCTCCTCGTAATAATCAAGATGTCTTGGAATAGTTGATGCTGAATTATTAAATGGTCCTCTCTGCCCCTTGCTCATAAAAGAACACACCTCTTTCATCACATAGGCATCATTCCTAATATTTGTTTTTTCTTTCCAGAAACCACTTAGGGTTGAGGATGCACTTTAGAAAATGGGTTGATTTTTAAAAATGAGTTATAGGTAGTAGCAATGGGAGACATGATGACTGGTGTTTATTTCCATTAGGGATTGTTTTTCTGGATTTAATAAAGAAGATAAAATGCTGAGTATTAGTTTATCAGCAGGATTCCATGGTTTGCAGCATGACAGCAAAACATGCTCTCTGAGTAGAAGCGGAAATTCAGGAAGCTGGCAGGAACGTTTATTAAACTTCCTTGAGGATAAAATAATTTGATAAATGAGTTGTCCACCACCATCATCACAGACAACCATATGCCATCCCTTCATTTTCATAATCGTAGGGATTCAAGAAGAGGTGCTCCAATCTGATGTTTAGTTTACCTGTGTCTGATTACTCGAATGACAAAAGGGAAAGTGAACAATTAAGAGACAACGAAACTTTGATAATTTCAAGTTATGAAACGTTGCGTGTGTGTGTTTGCCTATGAAACGTTGCGTGTGTGTGTGTGTTTGCCACTTTGATGGGAAGAGACTTCTACGGAGCCTAGTTCTTGCTAAGAGCTTTCCATTACAGAAAAGCTTTACCCGTGTTTTGACACTGACGGGGTAGAGTCAGGAAAATGCGAGGGTGTGGTTGAAAGGGGAACCACACCTCGTAATGGAAGTGTCTCCAGTGGGAATGTCTCAACACCTACGGCGTTTGTCTCAGTATAAGCAAGAGCTGAGCCCTGCAGTTTGTCTCCGTGCATCCCATAAGTAAAATATATTCAATAAATAAGAAACGTGACTAATATCCCGCTGTCATGATTCCTTCTTACATGTTTCTTGCCGGTCTCTGAGGCTTTAAATGTATAAGTATCCAATACAGTATGAGTAATATGGTAGAAGGAATCCAGGGAATATGAAAATATAGAAAAACTTTAAGATTCATTGGTTGAACAGAAGCAGCTCTAACCGTAGAAATCTACAACAACTCAGATGTGGATGGATCCTTTAACTCCATCTGCTAAACCACAGCGTATGTTTTTGGGAAAGAAGAATATCACAGCCTGAATTAGCCCTTATGATCCAGTCCGAGTCAGAACATTCCAAAGGACCTTGACGATGCTACACGCTGTAAAGCTAGACCATTTTTATGGTTTCAGGATGGGGATTTATTGCAAAGTTGTACATTCTTATAGCTTTTTTTCCTCATTAGAGGGGTTTTTTTCCCCCTAGTAAGTTTAGAAACTTGAACTTCCAATTAATTTTGTTATAAATACTTTTTTCAGGGGGCCCCTGGTTGGCTCGGTCAGTACAGCGTGAGACCCTTGATCATCAGGTTTTGAGTTCAAGCCCCACATTGGTGTAGAGATTACTTAAAAATAAAATATTTAAAAATATGTAGAAAATAAATAAATGTTCACTACTTTCCATTTTTAGAATTGTCTGTTTTGTAAATTGAGTTTAAACTTTTTTGTTTTTTTGAAGATTTTATTGATTTATTTATTTGAGAGGGAGAGACAGAGAGCACATGAGCAGGGAGGAGGGGCAGAGGGAGATTCAGACTCCCCCCTGAGCAGAGAGCCCAATGCAGGGCTTAATCCCAGGACCCTGAGGTCATGACCTGAGCCGAAGGCAGACACTTAACTGACTGAGCCACCCAGAGGCCCTGTTTGAGTTTAAAATTTAAAGATTATGTATATAAATTTTAATTGTATTTCTTTTAAATTCCTATATGTATATGATTTATGAATTACTCTTTTGAGAAAATGATATATAAGAGTAATGCTTCTCAGAAACTTATCTACAGTAGGTTTTTAAAATACATTTTAAAATCTTATTTTAGATTTATGGAAAATTTTGGAAGATAGTATAGTTTCCATATACCCCACCCGCCAAAGCCCCCTATTACTAATATCTTATATTACTATGACACATTTGATACAGTGAACCAATATTTATACATCACTATTGTCTAAAGAGCACACGTTATCAGATTTTCTTAGTTTTCTTATCTATTGTGTCATCCTGTTCTAGGATCCCACGTTGCATTTGGTCTCTGTAACTCCTTAGACTCCTCTTGACTGTGACAACTTATTATTCTTCCCTTGGTTTTTTTTTGTGTGTGTGTGACCTTGGCAGTTGTGAGGAGAGCTGCTCCTTCAGTTTGAATTTGTGTGATGTTTTTCTCATGATTAGATTGGGATTTTGGCTTCTGGGGAGGAAGTCCACAGAGACTGAGTGCCCTTCTCCTTATACCATATCAGCGGTTCATGCTGTCACCAGCGTGACTGATCACTGATGGCTTTGACCTTTATTACCTTGGGGAGGCCATGTTCATCACGTTCTCCACTGCAAGGTGACATTGTCTCCTTTCCAATCTCTGCTCTTTGGAAGGAAGTCACTAACGGGCAACCCACACTTAAGGAATGGGGATTTACCCTCTCCTTTCTTGAGGACAGAGTATCTACATAAATTATTTGTCTCCTCATGAGACATTTGTCTCTTCCCCCCACTTCTTTATTTACGTATCATTTACTTTTATCAGTATAGATTGGATATTTATTTTATATATTGGGTTTTGATCCAATATTGTTATTTACCTACAACAAATTTTAGGAAATAACCTGGAACTGAAAATTTTTCATTTTTTAGCATTAAGCTTGCCATTATTTTATCTAGGAGATAGGCCAGGAAAACAAAGTTATAGGTCACATTTTAGGACATAAGTGTTTGCGTTTTTTTAATAATAATTTTTTATTATGTTATGTTAGTCACCATACAGTACATCCCTAGTTTTTGATGTAAAGTTCCATGATTCATTATTTGCGTATAACACCCAGTGCTCCATGCAATGTGTGCCCTCCTTAATACCCATCACCGGCCTATCCCAATCCCCCAGCCTCCCTCCCCTCTGAAGTCCTCAGCTTGTTTCCCAGAGTCCATAGTCTCTATTGGTTCATTCCTCCTTCTGTTTACCCCCCCCCCCTTCATTCTTCCCTTCCTTCTCCTACCGATCTCCCTGCTATTTCTTATGTTCCATAAATGAGTGAAACCATATGATAATTGTCTTTCTCTGCTTGACTTATTTCGCTTAGCCTAATCTCCTCCAGTCCCATCCATGTTGCTGCAAATGTTGAGTAATCGTTCTTTCTGATGGCTGAGTAATATTCCATTGTATATATGGACCACATCTTCTTAATCCAGTCATCTGTTGAAGGGCATCTCGGCTCCTTCCATGATTTAGCTATTGTGGACAATGCTGCTATGAACTTTGGGGTGCATAAGGCCTTTCTCTTCACTACGTCTGTATCTTTGGGGTAAATACCCAGTAGTGCAATTGCTGGATCATAGGGTACCTCAATTTTTAACTTTTTAAGGGACCTCCACACTGTTTTCCAGAGTGGCTGTACCAACTTGCATTCCCACCAACAGTGTAAGAGGGATCCCCTTTCTCCACATCCTCTCCAACAATTGTTGTTTCTTGCCTTGTCCATTTTTGCCATTCTAACTGGCGTAAGGTGGTATCTCAGTGTGGTTTTGATTTGAATTTCCCTGGTGGCTAATGATTTTGAACATTTTTTCATGTGTCTGTTAGCCATTTGTATGTCTTCATTGGAAAAGTGTCTGTTCATATCTTCTGCCCATTTTTTTGATTTGATTATTTGTTTCTCGTGTATTGAGTTTGAGAAGTTCTTTGTAGGTCTTGGATACCAGTCTTTTATCTGTAGTGTCATTTGCAAACATGTTCTCCCATTCCGTGGGCTGCCTCTTAGTTTTTTTGACTGTTTCCTTGGCTGTACAGAAGCTTTTTATCTTGATGAAGTCCCACAAGTTCATTTTTTCTTTTGTTTCTCTTGCCTTTGGAGATGTGTCATGAAAAAAGTTGCTGTGGCTGATGTCAAAGAGGTTGCTGCCTATGTTCTCCTCTAGGATTTTGATGGATTCCTGTCTCACATTGAGGTCTTTCATCCATTTGGAGTTTATCTTTGTGTATGGTGTGAGAGAGTTGGTCAAGTTTCATTCTTTTGCATATAGCTGTAGGACGTAAATGTTTTCTAATTAATTTTGATTTCCAAGCAATGGGTTATCTGTTCATTTACTTAAGACCCCAGGTTGCTTAGTTAAAGTCACTCTCCTAAAAACTAAGTGCTATCTTCTTCCTTTGAATTTTCTAAACAAATATTTACAATATTCTTTCCTTTAACAGCTTTGGTTAGATGTCTAAATAGCCCAGGGCATCATATTTTACATATGATGAATATAAGATCTCATGGCCCACAATAGGTCGGGTGTTCTGCACACAAATTCATCTACAAAAGCTTCCTCATATTTTTACTTCCTTAAATAAAACTGAATTAAAAAATCAATGATACCGTATAAATCTTAAAATAGCAATGGTGGGGAATAGCCATATGAAGAAAAGGCACTGTGATCTTGGGGCGTCTGGGTGGCTCAGTCGTTAAGCGTCTGCCTTTGGCTCAGGGCGTTGATACCAGGGTCCTGGGATCGAGCCCCACATTGGGCTCCCTGCTCTGCTGGGAGCCTGCTTCTTCCTCTCCCACTCCCCTTGCTTGTGTTCCCTCTCTCTGTCAAACAAATAAATCTAAAAAAATCTTAAAAATAAAAAGGCACTGTGATCTTCTTAGGGCCTCACCCTTCTTGTGGGTTTTGTGATGTGCTCTGCTTTGTCAGGTTGAATCTGTATTTTCCCATCTTACAGCCCTGGGTGTCGGTTTTCATGGTGCGCCTGTCCCTTCTGATTCACACCTTGGTTCCTCCCTCAGCACGGACTCAGGAACGGATGACAGTGGACCCAAGCAATTTCTGTCATTGTCTTTGATTTCCTCCAAAGGAAATCCCTTGTGCAACATTACACCCAACAGGAGACACTCAAAGACTGGGGATGCAGGGTTCCCAAAGGCACTCGGAAGCTGTTTCTCCTGGGGGTACATTATGAGTACCTCCAAGGGCCAATGCATTTCTATCTTTCTTTCTAGAATGCTTGCCCAGTGTGCCATTCTTAGTGAGATTGGTACTTCTGTGTTGGTCTTTGCAGAGCAAAGGCTTTGAAGAGGACGCTCTGCCCAGCTCTGTTGTTACTTGCATTCTACAATTAAATATATTCCCAGACGGAGGGATTCCTATGACTAGAACAGTATATTAGGGAGAACCTACCTGTTGGGGGTACCCGCCTGTAGGGTTTCAGCCTATTGAGGGAGATGCATAGATGCCCAGGGCCTGATAGCTCAGCTCTCTAGGAAAGGGAGGGTCACTGCCTTCCTTCCTCTCGAGGCTTCTCTGTTTATGGGTGGAAGTCTCTTGTGTGGGGGTTACCATAGCAAAGGGACCATAGTATCCCAGGGAGGACCCTAGGGAACCCCTTGCAGGGCCTGGGATCAAGAAACCTTCCATGTAGACTATATCCTTTCACCTCCCTTTCCCCAGCTTTGCTCTGCACCTTGCAGCGAAACTTCTGAGAGTGCCTTTTATCCCCCGAACACAACTGTTTGCTAAGAGAGATATTACTCTAATTCCCAAAGGCTTTTAGCGTCTTCCTGGAGGCTGCACTTTTACCATTCCAAGTGGCTTGGCAGAAGAGGGAAACAGTATGCACACCCAGAGCCCTGCATCCGAGGGAGTGAAACCCTGTGGTTTTTCTTTTCTGCATCGGGAAGGTGTTATTTTCCTGCTCGACTGGCCGGCTCCAGGACACATTACCCATCAGGGGATACTGAAATTTGGACCCACTTAGCTGGCTTATTTCTGAAACCTTCCCTTTGGGGCATCACTGCTCTAGTTAGGGGAGCTGGTGCCGTCGGATTTGGACAAAGTTTGCCATCACAAAATAAAGCAATACTTCCAAAAGAGAAGGTACATTAGATTCAGCTATGTTGACTTCACGTTCTGTTTTTTTTTGTTGTGGTTGGCTTCTTTGTTCTTCATGTTGTTTTTCACCCGGACTGCTCAGAGAATAAACCCAGAAGGCACGGGATCAATGTGTGTCTCATGTTTGCCACTGTCGAAAGTCTGGGTTTATACTTGATGGGCCAAAAAGCCAGAGATAGGCAATTTATAAAAAGAATGAATCCGTGACTCAATTCATACATTCTTTGGTTCATTAGGATTAATCAGCTAATGCAGTTGACCATTGTAGTACATCAGGGTTAGGGGCACTGATCCCGCACGTAGTCAAAATTCCATGTGTAACTTTTTTTTTCTTTTTAAGATTTTATTTATGAGACAGAGCACACACACGAGGAGAGGGAGAAGCAGACTCCCCATTGAGCAAGGAGCCCAATGTGGGACTCGATCTCAGGACCCTGGGATCATGACCTGAGCCGAAGACAGATGCTTAGCCAACTGAGCCCCCCCGGCGCCCCTTAAATCCATGTATAGCCTTGACTCCCCAAAAACTTAACTGATATCCTTCTGTTGACCAGAAGTCTTACCGATACCATAAACAGTAGAGTAACACATATTTTGTGTGTTATACGTCTTACATACCGTATTCTTACAGTAAACTAAGCTAGACGAAAAAAAAAAGAAAATCGCAAAGAAGAGAAAATATATTTACAGTACTGTTGTACTGTATTTACTGAAAAAAAAAAAACGCATCTCTAAGTGGACCTGCACAGTTCAAACCCATGTTGTTCAAACGTCAACTGTATAAAACTTGCCAATATAAGCATGATGGTTGGGTCATGTCAAGGTTAGTTCCCATTTTTTTTTCTTTTTAGAGAGAGAGTGTGCATGCACATGTGTGAATGGGCAGGAGGGGCAGAGGGAGAGGGAGAGAGAGAAACTCAAGCAGACTCTGCCCTGAATGCAGAGCCCGACTCGGGGCTCGATCTCACAACCCTGAGATCATGACCTGAACCGAAATCAATGGTTGAGCGCTTAACCGACGGACCCACCCAGGTGCCCTTGTTCCCATTTTTAATGCAGTTCTTCTTCTCATTTTATGGGCCCCACCCTTGCATAACCCCACATTTAATGTGATTTGGGGTCTGCTGCACACTTACGTGGCTGGCTGTTACTGAATTTCTGAAGGTTCATAGCGTTGTGAGTTGATACATAAGAATTCTTGCTAGAAGGGAACAGAGACGATTTAAATTGGAATGAGTTTAAAATGAGGTTAATTCCTTGCTGCTTCGAACAGCTATGTCTAGGAGCCGTGAGCAGCAACATCGCACCTGAGCTCGGAGACAGCCTGGAGGGCTTCCCAGAGGAAGTGTAATTTTGCCCCAAACCTGAAAGATGAGAAGGGAGAGACTGGCCAGGCAATGAAAACCCACAGACAAAATTCTGCAGTCAGTTCCTTTGATGGTACGGACAATGGCTTTCTCCAACCAAGTATTATGTTTCTTCTGCTTTTATTTTGCATGCATGCATTAGTAAGCATTTTAGGAAAAAAGAAAACCAGGATCGTGCAAGTTCAATACAAAGTAAAACTTACATTCTGCTGGGAGGTACGTTTCAGTGAGAAGGCTCCAGAGGTTCGATTGGAAGTAGAAGTCAACATTAGAGTCAGTGTTTGTTGTGGTACAAGGTTGTCACATTCGAAATCTGTGTTTTGATTATTTTGCCGGCAATATGAGCTAAAATTTTTGACTCACCAAGCATCCACTTTGCCCAGATTCTCTTAAAAGCAGAGAATTAAAGAAAATTTTTGTTCAGGATTATTGTTATGTTATACATTGCTTTTGCAGTATTATTATATTATACAAAATTTTGCACAGTGACTTTATTCTTGCAAATACTATGCCAAGAGTAGGGATGTAGGACACGGGCGTGGGAGGCTTGGAAGGCGTGAGAAGCAACACAATCTTCTGTGGATTGGGTAGCTCTTGCTTGGCCCACGGGGGCTGCCTGAAAACCTTTCTGGTGTGTGTGCCAGGACCACCTTCTCAGAGACAGGTCAACCGTCAAGAGCCCTGAAGTCAGCAGAGCTGAGCTGAGCTTGGGTCCAAGTGTGTCCACGTCTTAAAGAGTCTGTGTTGAAGTTCAAGCTCATGGTTTACTTGCGTATCTGTCGGCAAGACTGTCTCTAGGTTAGTAAGGAAAGGATAAAAAAATAAATCCATACTTCAAAATTCAGGTTATCTGCACCACGGTGGCTCTGAGAGTTCTTCAGGTTTTTTTTGAGGTTGAATGCAGGCTGTTGCCTGGAAAGGCACTGGCGGTTTTTAGCTCTGTCATCCTGTCTCCCGCGTGGGATGCCATACCCCAGCTCTGGAGCGACTGTCCGCCCAGCCGCTGGTTCCCAGCTGTGTGTTGCGGGCAGATCACAAGTGCTTCTTGTATGTCAGCTCAACCCTTGAGAGAACCTTACGTGGCAGGATTGTTTTTGAATATGCCCAGACACAACAGTCAGGCAAGCCCAGCCTTAGATAAACTCCTCCCTTTCCAATCGTTCTAATTCCTCACTGATGGTAAAGAGAAACAAAATTGTTTTCCTGAAGGTCCCATGTTTCAAATATCTTCTGAAACGCCAGCCAAGAGGAAATGTGTGTTCTGCTCTTGGTTCCGTCACCACCTCCCGAGGGAGCGGCGAGTCACAGACGTCATGACATTGAGGACTTTCGGGGTCCGTGAACAAGGCCGTTTGGAGATTGTGGGTGCTGACACAGGAGGAGATGGTCTTAATGGGAAGGGTCTCCTGATTCCACATCTCGTTGTCTGGGCGCTGCTTGAAATAACAGACAGTCGTGGTGTTACTAATAGAACAGCAAGAACATCAGCTACCATTCTCGGAGCACCTATGAGCTTCCGCACGCTTACAACCTGGTGAAGTCGGGGCCATTCGGACCGTTTCCATGGATCACCCGTGTGTTTCGGTTCCTTACTAAATGTGTCTTTTCCACTGGACAGATGAAGTCAAGGTTCAGAACGCTTCCAAATTCCGATCAGGGACTCAGATACAGGAAGTGATGAAGGTAGCTTGTCAGTGCACCTGACCAGAGAGGCTCCCCACATCTGTGGGTATTTATAGCATGATTGGAAACAGTTAATATTGTCTAATTAACTATCCATATCCATCATAATGGATCCCGTCTAGAGTACCTGTATTTCCAGCCCCCAAGTGTTAACCAACTCGGATGAACATAACTTAATACTCTTTTTTTTTCTAAATGGGATGTTCTTGGGTCCTTGTCTTTGGTGCTGTCTTCAGACTAGTTAATAAACATCAGGAGGGGCGTCTGGGGGGCTCAGTCGGTTAAGCATCTGACTTTGGCTCAGGTCATGATCCCAGGATCCTGAGATCGAGTCCTGCACTGGGCTTCCCACTCAGCAGAGAGTCAGCTTGCCCTTTTCCCTCTGACCTTCCCCTCCGCTCATGCTCTCTCAAATAAATAAATAAAATCTAAAATAAATATATTAAAAAAATAAACAATAAACATCAGGACACATGTAGGTCCAGAGTCCCACTATCCACAAAATAACCCAATCCAACAAAAAAGAAAAAAGTCAAGACCAGTTCAAATCATGGAAATGGTTTTATAACTCATTTAGCATAAAACTTGACCTGACAGGTCCAGATGGCAGGATGGTCTTTATTTTCCAGTCTGGGGTAGACATTTAGATGCTTTGCTAATGGAAGTATTAATGAATTGGATTATGTATGAGATGATGTTCTGGGTTCCTCTGGAGGGGTCGAATCATATTTATAAAAACCGACAATTCCCTCCCTTCCCCACAAAGTGTATTCATTCTCAAGGGCTGCACATGACCCGCGGTTGATCAAGGGGAAGATTATACAAGCCAAAAAAAAAAAAAAAAATGAGCTCCCATCAAAATAATGGCATTTTTTGTGGAGAAATGAGGTGACGGATAAGTCTTGGTGCCATATGTTCAATTTGCAAGTTAAACTCCCGGCAAGTTAAACTCCCGCGTAATTATTCGGATAGATTTCCAAGGCGTGGTTCCGGGATTCTGTGTCAGTCAGAGCAAGGTGATAATTTCCTAGTTAACACTCATTAGGAAAATAATAATTCATTTAATATAACAGGTTCGATGACACTTTCTAAGCACTGACAAGTAATGAACCCACTTATATTTGCTCACATAAAACCCATTAGTCTATTTTAAACAAGCTAATCTAAGTCTTAACATGAGATGTCTTTGAAGGTGCTGTTTTTTTGCTCATTGTTTGCCTTCAGTAAAACATGTCAATTTAAATATTTTATTCCATATTCTAAATTATATTTTTTGTATATATATATATACACACACATATATTCTATGCCGTGAGTTAAATTCATATAAAAAGTGGATATGCATTTTTAGGTAGTTGTAAAATAATGTTGATTCCATGGTCTGAGTTCATTTGATTTTGTTAATGAAATTACTGCTCTGGGGGGCGCCTGGGTGGCACAGCGGTTGAGCAGCTGCCTTCAGCTCAGGGCATGATCCTGGCGTTCTGGGATCGAGCCCCACATCAGGCTCTCCCGCTATGAGCCTGCTTCTTCCTCTCCCACTCCCCCTGCTTGTGTTCCCTCTCTCGCTGGCTGTCTCTATCTCTGTCAAATAAATAAAATGTTTAAAAAAAAAAAAGAAATTACTGCTCTGATACATGCATCGTTATTCTGGCTTAAGCTGCAAAGGTGTCTAACAGTTGTGATTCCATCCATACTCCTGTTGGAGCCAACCACTAGATCTGTTTGACTCAGCGTGGGTCAGAGTGTGAGGTCCCTTTGTCCAGCCCTCCATCCTTTAACACCCCCCACCCCTGTTGTGCAGGTGGCTGATGGGAGTCTACTTCTCATTAACAGTGAGAGCCCCACGTAATGTTACAGGGAGCTGCCTTAGCTACTCTAGCATAGCTGGCCCTCTGTCTGCTGCTCATCACTTGTCCTCTCTCTCACTTCCAAGTCTTCGCAGATGGCCCACCACCCCTCGCCCTTGAACTAGGCCTTCTCTTTCTCCTGTAGAAACTTCCCCCAAGTGTGTAGGTCTGAGTGTCTTTGCATGTCTGTTTCTCCATCAGTCTTCAGCTGAGACCGATAGAGAGAGAAAGACCTTCAGGATACAAGCAAGAGAAAGAAGACGAGCAAGGAGACAGACAAGCAACAGATGAATACTCTGAGATATAACCCCCTGCCCCCGCCAGATTCACACGGAAACCCATGCATATTTAGATCTATCCACCTGTGACAGGAGTTAATCATATATTGCTTCTATCTATAATACTGTCTGAAGCCCTCACTTGGGAAGACTATACAGAAAGCTAAGGCTATGCAATATGTTCTTCCTTCTCACCTAAAAACACAAAGTTTCATTTCTGTATTTCTAGAAACGTGTAGGTACTTGCAATCTCAGGAACTCTTCAGGCTGATTATTACTAAGTAGAAAACAAATGTGCAATTATAAAAGTCTGTGGAGGAGGTGAAATTTAGGATAAACATTACCATTTTTGGAATCCAGAATGTACATCTCTGTGGTATCTGAAAACACTACATAGTTTTTAAAGAGAGTGGGAATGTACGTATATATATGGGCACGTACCTCTCACGCACACAAATAGGGAGGCACAGATGTATGAACACCCACAAAATTCCTAAACCTGTTCCACCAAGACCCAAAGACATCATACACACACAGTCATCTCCTACACAGACGCACACCTGACACACAGATTCCATAACCCTACTTTCCTGGTCATCTGCGCAGAGTTCTAGAATGAGTGCCACATACCACCGTTATGGTCGGGTTGGAAACACCCTGACGGTTCCCACGCGTTAGACATATTACGGGTTTCTGTGTAGTGCTGCGCTACAAAGTATTAATGTTTTAACCTACCCTTGGACAACACGGTGAAATTAAATCCCGAAGCATGAAGGGCTGATGTTTTGAAATCGCATTGCACGGTGCCGAGCTGGAGCGAGGCATCCATTAGCAGGTGTCGGGCGGTAATGCTGTGCTGCGGGGAAGTTACGGGTCGTGATGGTAGACTATTGGAATGACGGGACTGACATTCGGCATCGATACCATATTGCCCGGGAGGGCTCAGTTTGGCAGATGTTGTACGTGATGACATTTGGCTTATTGTGTTTGGCTTCCTGCTGGATCCCAGGCTGTCCAGAATCCCATTTAATCACCTTTATCTGCACCTTACTGTTCTCACCCTTTCTTGGAAGCATGGAGACTTGGCTGCCCGTTAGCCTCAGTTGGATTTTCCCCTAAACTGGAGGGAAAGAACAATCGGAGCTGGCACTCCAGGGGGGGAAGACAGCAGGCAAATCACCAATCTAGTAGGATGGCGACCACATGAGCTTGGCCATGGAATTTCATTTTCTTTCCCTTGTGTTGGTAAAATATTCTATGTGCGTCTCCAAAGGAAGTAAATCCCAAAATTCAACTCAGGGAATATCTCCTCTCTGTTTGACAAAGATATGGTTTGTAGTATCAGGAACTGTCTGAAGGAACGGGACCTCAGGACACCCCCTGGAGGTGAGCATTGTATACTCTTGTCTTTTCAAACCTTAATAATGCCCCCAAACAGGAATTCCAGTTTCCCTAGGGAGCATCTTCACACAGCAAGTCAGACCATGGCATGCTTTTAACTGAGTGATTTGTGAATGATCAGTGTACTTACCAAATTGGCTAAAAATCTTGGCTCTGTCTCCATAATAAATAGCTTCTCTGCAGGGTGACTGGGTGGTCCAGTTGGTTGGGCCTCCGACTCTTGGCTTTGGCTCAGGTTGTGATCTCAGGGTCATGGGATCAACCCCCCACGTCAGGCTCCACACTCAGTGTGGAGTCTGCTTGGGACGCTCTCTGCCCCTCCCCTCGCGTGCTCTCTCTTTCTAAAACAAATATATAAATCTTTAAAAAATAGCTTCTTTACATGTGAATTCAGTCTATCTGTATCCCCTATATCTCCTATTTACTGACGGATCTAATGTCTATCTAATTCCTGGATATTGGATTTTACCATAAGATGATGTTTCAGACAGCCCTCCTGTGGGGGCATCTTGCCAAGGTGCATGAGAGTTTGAAAATACTGTTTCTCTTCACTTCGTTTTTTTTCTTCTTTGGTACGATGTTCCTATTCCTTTCGAACACAATTCGCCTGTGTCTTGGGGTTCCTACAGGTCCCCTGTTTTCTGAAATCCGATCAATGTCTAATCTGTGTCAAGTACAAAGATGGCGTCCATGGTGACGGTGTTGCGTAAGGATCAGTAGGAGGGAATTGATTGTACCGGAGAGATAGGTATTTATTGCATGTCTAGCTCCTCCCTGCCGTTCTTCCCCAGGTGTAAACTCCAAAACCATGGGCTTTGTTTTCTTCAGTACTATACCTTCGGGTGCCTGGCACAACTTAACCGCTTGATAAATATTTGTGGAGCACATGGATGAATAAACGAATCATAATCTTGCCATCGGTACAGTATGGCTGGTATTTCCCTGCTTGGACTCCCCTGCCTACTGTCCAGTGTCTAATTTCCCCCGTGAAGACTGATGGCAGGTGTCTCCTTCTGTGAGATGCCTTTGCCAACTGCTCCTGTGTAGAGATAAATTCCCCCCACTGAACTCCCATTGAACTTTATCTGTATCCATACATTAGACTGTATTTTCTAACACTCAGCCATCCCAGATGATAAGATTTGATTGAGTGGAGATCCTGGCTTTGCTTTTCATAAATCTGAAGAAAGTGCCTTCTGTGTAGCCATCCACAGATATCCTCTCATTTTGTAGGGCAGCTGATGAACGGGGTGGTGAAGGCATAGCTTCACTTGGCTCAATAGATCAGAAAAACAAGGCTCAGAGAGACTGATTCTGCAGGATTTTACTCCCAAGCCAAGCCGGGTCTATTGACTTTCCATCAGCCACATCTCATTGTCATCTGATCATTTTTCCAGCAGCCTTTATTTCATCCATGTCGAAGTGCTAATTCATGCTGATTTATACAGTTCAGTCCCATTTGACACATACTTGATGCGCACTTGCTCTGCACAAAACATTATGAGGTCAGGAGTGCTTGATGATGTCACAATGGGCAGTAGGTTTATTATCCCATCCAGCTTTGAAAGGCTGGTGCCTAGTGATGGATACATGGGACCAAGCCCCTGAGTGAATAAGGAAATGTGTTCTGCCATCTTGGAGAGCAATCAGGCATCAACTGGTGAGCAAGGAAGAACAAAATAATGGTAGTAACAACAAAAGTCAGAGGAGAAAAGGTGAGAGGCTTTTTGGTGGTGGTTGTAGATTTTTCAGAATCACTTTAGTTCCCAAAGCTTGATAGAAATTAGGTAAGACTTGCTGGACTGGGTATCCCAGCATATTCTACCAACTCTAAGCAGATCTGAAATTAACCCACGGTGACTGCTGCTTTGTTCATTTACCCACCAAATGTCACGAGCTCCTCCTGTGTGCTCTCCTACGGTTCTAGACTCTGGAAACAGAACATGGAGTAAAACAAGACAGGTTTCTAAGTTAATGTAGCTTATCCTCTAGTGCAGTAGTTCTCAACCGGGGGTGATTTTTCACCCAGGAACCTTTGGCATTGTCTCGAGACAGTTTGGGTTGTCATGACTGGGGTTTGCTACTGACAGCTAGTGGGTAGAAGCCAGGGATGTTTCTGAACATCCTTCAACACAGTGGACAACCCCCACAACAGTGATCAATAGTGTCAATAGTACAGAGATTGATAAACTCCAGTCTACTGGCAGAGGAAAACCTATCAACTAATTACCCACTAGTATAATTTCAGACTGGAGTAAGTGTTTGATGCTGGTAGCGATCATTTCAGGGGCTTCTGATCTACCAGCAGCAAGATACATATTGATAATGGGAATTAGAGGCTGAGGAATAGGGATGGGCCATTAGGGGAGGAAGGTCCTGATGGGCAGAGGGACTGGTGTGTACAAGGACTTTCGGGTCAGAGGGAGTCTGGCATAGTCCAGGATCTGAGGGTCCACGTGTGGCTCGAAGGCAAAGGGCAAAAGGGTGATAGGCAGGAGGGAATAGTGGAAGAGCTGTTGGGGGATCTTGGGAGGGTGCCAGCGATCGGTAGTGTGGGGCACAGATATGATCTGATGGACTCCTTTCCCCTGTCAGTCTTGATACTTTCCTGCAATAACATTCAGTCATTGCATCAACTCTTGTTGGGTTCAGTCTTGGATCAACTTTTGTTTCTACTCATCTTACCCAATGACAAACCTGGGGGATACAAAGACAGCTAAGAAGTGGGGAATTCCATTCCCAGTCAGAAGATATTTGCTGGGCAAAATGAATGATTCTCAAATGCATCTAATTTTCCCCAAATCCTAATCCCTTGTGCCGTTCTAGGTTTTCATTGGCTCATTTTCTTTCTACGTGTTAGGTTAGAGTTTTTGACTCCTCGCTGTGAGATTTTCCATTTTTTCTTTTTCACTTTTCTTGAGTTAGATTGCAAACAACCAAGTCTTGTCCCTCATAGATTTGAAATGCTGGATGTTGATTCTTCACGTTGCAACTGCAAAGGGCCACGAATTGAGGATATCTGTCATTTTTTGGAAGTCTGAGTTGCAAAGGCTTTGAGTTGCATGTCTAATGCATCACGTGGAGTCTTTTAGTTGAGAGGACATGTGATAAAGGCATCGTGGCACATATTAGTGGCAAGTGCTAAGAGTCCACTCTGTTTCTCTTTGATTTTAATCTTTCGCGATTTCCCCCCATCTCATTAAATCCTGTCTTCAGATTTGGGGCTCTAGATTTGTTCGAGGTTCACATAGAGAGGCTAACTGGCTGGGGTTAGGGTGAGGGACTCTCCAGGATTCTGTCCTTCCACAACCATATCAACACCATTGAGACTTTCTTGTTAGATTTTATTTGTTCTATCGCACATTCTAGACCACTACGAAAGTATTTTCAGAATAGCCAACACAACCTAATCACTGCCTAATTGCTTTCCTCTTAAGATCTGGAACAAGACAAGGATGCCTGCTCTCCCCACCTCTAGCTAGCAACAATTTGGAGGTCTTCGCCAGTGCAGTAAGGTAAAAAGAATTAAGTCCATGGATTAGAAAAGGAAGAGCTGTCTTTAGGTGCAGAAGATGTGATTATTTATATAGAAACCCCTACATGCTTTTCACAAACTCTTGAAACTCCTAAATGATTTTAGCAGGATCTCAGGATACACAATACAGAAATTTTTATTTTTGTATTCAACAAGAAACCATTGGGAAATGAAACTTAAAATATGCCATTAACAATAGCAACCCAAAGCATAAAATATTAGGAATAAGTTTAGCAAAAATTGGTGTAAGACCATATAGATTTATAGAATGTGTGTCATTTTTAATAAAGAAATGGGATTTGGGGGCTTTTGTTAAAATAGCAATGAATCTTTAAGTAATTTGGGAAATTGACAATTTAAGACTTTTGAGCCTTTCAATCCATTAACATGATTTAGCCCTCTATTTTATCTGAAACTTCTTTAATTTTTTTTTTTCCTTCGGGAGTATTTGTCATTTTCAGCGTATAAGTCTTAGTCATTTTTTGTTAAATGTATTCCTAAATGAAAATGTGTCCACCCAACAGGACTGCAATTCTGAGGCATGTATAAGCAGTCAGCATCCTCCTGTTGATGATACAAAATTAAACTATTAATACGCCTTAAATTTTATAGTGTCTGGAAAGAATATGATAATGTTTGATAAACCAATGTACTAATATTACTACTGGATTTGTCTCCTGAAATATGAACACCCAGTTAACATTTATCAATTTACTATTTAGTAATTCTTATTTAATCTGGTCTTATAAATCTTTACCTTGTTTGTAGAGCAAAATGGCCAAGGTCAACATTCCCCTGTTTGTATGGATTTTCTTTCCTATAAAGTAGAACAATGTCTATACTTTTCCAGCCTCAGACCATGTAGACCACTCTTTCTACGGCTGCCATTGACTCTTTGCTCTTGTCTCTCCCTCACGTTCTTCCTTAGCCCCTGGTATTCTGAATCTCTACATTTAGACCAATATTTTCAAAAGAAATATTTTGAGGGAAGATGAAGTAGCAATAGGGAGGCAGGCAGAGACATAGGGTACAGTGGATTCAAAGGCACACTATGTAGACCCGCGGGACTAGGAGAAAGTCTGTCGGTTTCTTAAGTATCTTCCTCCTGTTTGTAGAGTGTGTATACAGGGGCGGTGCCTTCTCATTGCGCCACTTACACTGTGCTGTACTTTTAGCTTGTTATCAACACGTTCAGGAGTAAGAAGATTCTTTCTAGACAACACAGTCATCCTTTCTTGAAAGGAGAAAATAAAATCTATGCAAGAATTTGTTGTTCATGGATGTATGTCAAGGGTCTGCCATGACCATAGCCAGCGTTCTTCTTTCTTCACCGAACCAGAATCATTTTCAGAGGTCCTATAGTTATAGACTAAGAGGACAATTGTCTTTGAAATCAGCATTTGGGGCGCCTGGGTGACTCAATCGTTAAGCATCTGCCTTCGGCTCAGGGCGTGATCCCGGCGTTCTGGGATCGAGCCCCACATCAGGCTCCTCCACTGGGAGCCTGCTTCTTCCTCTCCCACTCCCCCTGCTTGTGTTCCCTCTCTCGCTGTGTCTCTCTCTCTGTCAAATAAATAAGTAAAATCTTAAAAAAAAAAAAAGAAATCAGCATTTGATAAATATATTGAGTTGGCTAGTCTTTGCTTACATTTTTGGTAGGACTGAAAGTGCCGCATAAATGTTAGGATGGTATTACTGTCTTCGTATAAGACAGATAATGTAAATCCATCATTGATAGATGAGCTACCATGTGTGAGGGGTGAGTGACCCGTACGAGGTCTAGGTAATGTACTTAGAGTTCAGATCTCGGCAGTCAGGCAGACTCTCCCCATCCTTTGTAGGAGTCCAGCTGCCTGGAGATAATGATGAGTCCTTGAGATGTATTTACATAACTAGTCCAACGCATGATTTCAGTGATTAACTTGATTTATAACTTGACTTGGAAACCTCCGTTTGCTGGGGTAGAAATAGTTGATTCTAGCCAAGCATGTTCCTGAATTTTGTTGTTGTTGTTTCTGTGCGAAGAAGACATGCTCATTGTCCATATGTGCTTGCTTCTGCCAGTGGGATTTTAACATCAACTAGCCAAAGCCCTCAGCAAATCAACATCTCTGACCTTGAATTCCTCACATCATGGCATGCGAGTGTCCACTCTTCTACAAGTGGCATTTGAGTAGTTCAGGGACACATGAGCGTTCCTTTCCAAAACTGAATGCCAATTGCACTGTTAATACAGTTATTGTGTGGGAAGATACCGTACCCTGTTTTTTAAAGATGCATATGTGAAAGATGAATTCTGAGGATAACACATTAAAGTTTCATATCTTATCAGAGACAGTCCAGAGTGGATTTTCCATGCCAGCGATCTCAAATAATGAGATTATCATTTCCATTTTCCATTGATGGTGGTCTGCATGCAGGAAATGTGACTAGAAAAGACAGGAAGACCCAGTGTTAATTGGCTTGGACAGCCCAAGAAAGAACGTGAGGTAGAGCAAAGGAGCTGCCCTCTCACAGGCTTTGTACTTGTTAGACGTGTGGATAGATTTCCTCTTTGCTCTCCGGGGGGTCACTGGGCTGAGCTTTCAGGAGCAGCACCATGTGGGGAGGAAACCAGACCTTTCCCATAGAATTCGGATCTGACTGAAGCCTAGTCCCTTCCTGCGGTGCATGACACAAATAGTTCTTGCTGTGAGAGAAACAGACCGTTCTAGCTTATGGGTGAGTGTTCTCCATCCGTATAATTAATTGGCTTACAGATGAATATTTTCCGATGTCCTCTGAGAAACTCCAAGACACTGGACATGGGAGATGGTGTTCAGATCTAGAGGCCTCACGTAGCAGGTGCACGGAGCTAAGAGGGACCGTTTTGATCTTTCCCTCTATTTCTTTCCCGAATACCGGGCTTCTCAACATTAGCACTCCTGACATTTGTGGGGGGCTGTCCTGTGCACATAGAATGTTTAGCGGCAGTCCTCTACCCAATCAATGTCATACAAAGTCCACAGTGTGATAACCAAAAATGTCTCCAACATAATGCCAAGTGTCCACCGAGAAGGTAGTATTTGTCCCCATTGTACACCACTACCAGAATTTATTGCCTTTTGTTATTACCCTTGACATTTGTGGGTGGAATTTGCCTGTGATACTCTATGAATGGGAATTTCTTTGCATCATTATTTGTAGGCATTGCAATCATATGATATAATCATGAAAGTTAGAATCCCCTCTTTTCAAAGACCAGAAAACAAAAACACTTCATATTGAAAAAAAAAAAAAAGCCCCAAACCTAAAGTCTTTTAGTGTAAAAAGAGCATTGTGAAAAGTCTAGTTCTTTAAGGTGGCAGTTGCTTAAAAGATAAAGTGCAGTTTATGAGGTTAACAAGTACGGATTGAGTCATAGCTTTGAGGCATCGCTGTTTGAAATCTGCTTCTCAACACCCATTGTTGTCTTAATTTTCATCTTTTTTTAAAAAAAGGGTTTTATTTATTTATTTGAGAGAGATAGCGAGAGAGAGCCCAAGCAGGGGGAGAGCGAGAACCAGGCTCCCTGCTCAGGGCTCGATCCCAGGACCCTGGGATCATGACCTGAGCCAAAGGCAGACGCTTAATCTACTAGGACCATCCGGGCACCCCTGAATTGTCATCTAAACTCTGGCATCAACAATTGTAGAATTACATGTATTCTCCAGGGTAGACTGTGATCTCTGAGGAGTGTGCATCCCGAGTCCGGTATAACTCAGAGCTCAATTCGAGGGCATATGCTTATGCACCTGTCAACATTGCCATAATCACGCACACGTACCATAATTTTGGAATTGAACAATTAACTCTCGTAAACATGCGATTCTATTCTGGGTGTGATTTTGAACGTTCTAATAGAACAGACATATCCTGGAAAATAATTGTCTAGTACTAATTTGATGCAATTGCCCGTTTGTTTTTGTTTAATGCAACTTTTCTTCCAACACTCTCAACCTTTACACATGGTTCACCCTGAGTGTGTGCACCCTGACTTGGCAACTTCATGCCCTATTTCCCTCCTGTCTCTTCCCCTTCAGTCCAGATACCCATAGCTGATGAGTCTTCTCTATTTTGTGGTTGGGTTCTTTATTGTTTAAGTCCCCATGGCCAGCCAGATAGATAACTCATGCTAATTTATAACTTGAAGCAGACCCTCTGTGTCTTGTTTGTAAATTTCCTCCAAGATCTTTGCGTCAGCCATTATCAGGTGTATTTGGGATGCAGTGCTTATCCTGCTTGGCCTCCCCTCCACCTCCATGGTGGAAATCTCCAGTAGACTGACCTCCTCACCTTGGTGTGTGAAAGACTTCCTGAGATTTGGCACTGAAATCCCCATGACTCAGGAACACCTCAATCCCAGGCAAACTGGGGCATTCGGTCGCTGTTTTAGGTTCAGTGGAAACAACGGTGGATCCCTGCAGGTCTGAGATAAAAATGTCTGAAATTTGGCAGCATCTTCCAGAAGCTTCACTTAAATGCCCTACATCATTCTTAACACTGAGGGATGCAACATGGATAAAAAAGGAGATATTCTTTTACAAAACTCACATGTTAGCGATGCTAGGTCAAAGCATGTAACCTCTTTGATTCTCACTGGCAGTAAAATGAGAAAAAAACTTACCTTCTCCCATAATTATTGTGACAATGAATGAGAATCCTAAGTTACTTTGCATAGTGCAATTCATTAGCAGACTGGCTAAAACTAGAATTATAAGCTTTGGTAACTTTCCAACCAGGACATTGGAATGCATTTGATATTCATTTATGACCAGGGTGAAAAAAATGGATCATGTTTAAAAAGTACTTTATTTTTTCATTATTGGTTTTATTTTCTCAGTATGGTATTTCCATTGTTTAAGAATATAAAATACATTAAGGCAATAACATTTCGTGCTAGGAATTTTTTTATCGATAAGATTTATATGTATGAATGAATAATATGGAGCATCTACTTTGGGAATATAGTTCAAGTTATTCAAATTACTGGATGCATATACACCTATCTGCACATACACATACGTCATTCATATATATGTATATATATTTACTAGCATTTTCTAAATATTTTGCTTAGGCATTATAAGAATGTTCAAATATCTGTCTTCTCCATTCTTTATATGTTCTCTTTTTGGAACTTTAGTTAGGTAAGATGGACATTTTTATTTTCACTTAAGTTTACTTCCAATTGGTAATTTCCACATCTTTGCTGTGCTTATAAAATTTTCTATGTATTATTATTTTCTTAAGTAAGCTCCACACCCAGCGTGGGGCTTGAACTCATGACCCTGAGATCAAGAGTTGCGTGCTCCACTGACTGAGCCCGCCAGGTGCCCCCAAAGAGGAGCTTGTTTGTGTATAAAATTTTCTAGATATATCTTCCATTTATTCTCTTTTCTGTTGTGTCTAATCTGTCCTTTGACTAGTGCATGGATTTATATTTATTTCAACACTTAGAGTTTCCACTTGTTTAATTTCCATGTGGTCATTTTTAAGATCTTCTTTGTCATGCCCAGTGATTTCCTGGTTCTTGCCTCTCTTGTCATATTCCATCCTTCGTTTATGTAAACATTGCTTCCATAGCTATTTACGTGTTACATACAGCCCTCATGGCTCTGTGTGTATGTGTGTGTGTGCTGGTCTCTCTCAGTGATCTCTGACTGTGAGCTCATGTTTGTTTGATCTTAATGTGTGGGAACTTTCAGGACTATGTTGGTGATTCTTTCCCCAGACAGGTTTGCTATTGCATCTGATAGGAACTTTGCGTGTGAGACTTGAGCCCACTTAGGAGCCCAACTTCTCCACCCTCTCTTAAACTGACCTGACGACCCGACAGCTGCCCGCTCACGTCCACTGATGTGCATGCAACTATGGACATGGTGTCTCATGGCCAGTGTCTTCCAGTTTTCTCATTACTCAGGACACTCCTTTAGCTCACACTATTGGGGCAGCATGGGTTGGGGAGATCAACCGTGGATAGTTCCCTTACAACCTTGGATAGTGAGCTCAGAAATTCACAAACGGAGCGTGTCTTATCACAATGTAATTGTCCCATAGAGGGAATGTCTCTCAGGGTTGCTTGATGTGCTAATAACATAAGTGGAAGGTTTTCCTTTGAGAGATTTTCACCCTATCAAGAAAGAGTGAGACAGAGGGGGATAGGTGGAAAGAAGAAAGGAGAAAGAAGGAAGATGGAAGGGAGGAGGAAGGAAGTGGAAAGGGAGGGAGGAAATAGTGAGAAACATCTTCCCCAATTGGGAAAGCCAGTTCTCATACACTCTATAAGCCAATTTTTTTTTTCTTTTTCCCAGAGAGAGGTGGGCTGTCTCTTCCTCTATAATCCATGTCCATGAGAAAATAGGTTTCGTGAAAAGGGCTTTTATAGTATTGCACTATTGGCTGCATGTGGTAAGGTTGAATGCTGATCTGAAATCAGGGGATGAGAAAATAGCATTGAAGCAGTAATGCCACTTATTTGTTTATTTTTTTGGAACATCCAGTATCAATTTTGAATAATGTCTAAATTCCAGGAGCGGACATTCAACCATTGATAAAATCTCCTGTAATATTCTGTACGGAAGGGCGTTTTTAGAAACTAGATGTTGTATGTACTCGTCTGTGAGGGTCTGTCTTCTGCGACACAAGACGTAAGACAGGAAACCTTGAATTGAGGGGTGTAGGAGTCTTGGGACCAGCACAGTTTGGGGCAACTCATTGACCTCTCATGGCAGTAATGTCCTCACAGGAAGATGGAGATTAAAATCTCGAGCTTTCAGAGGTAGTCTTCAGAAGAAAATGACCGGGTTGTTTTGTTTTGTTTTCTTTTCTTTTCTTTTTCACACATATCAGAGCCTCAGTAGCACCAGCTTGTTTTCTTCCTTCTCTCCTTCCCAGATTCAATACCCATGCCTTTCCTTCCTCCTGTTCTCCCCTTCCCTCCCTCCCTTCCTTCTTTCCTTCTCTTCTCCTTCTTTCCTTCACCCTCCCTTCCTTCTTTCCTTCACCCCTCCTTCCTTGTTTCCTGCCCTCCTTTCTCTGTTTCTTCCCCGTAAGACTAGACTTCTCAACCTTGGTACTGCTGTCCCGGAGGGCTGCATAATTCTTTATTAGGTGGGGCCACTCTGTGCATTGCAAGATGTCTAGCACCATCCCTGGCTTCTACCCACCAGAGGCCAGTAGCACCCCCTTCTCAAGTTATGTAAACCAATAATGTCTCTAGACACTGTCAAATAACCTCTGTGGGCCCAAATCATCCCTGCTTGAGAACCCCTGCTCTCAAATATACCAGACACCAACGAAAATCCTGCTTTAGATCTTTCACACAGTTCAAACTTAAAAGATTGTAAGATTCTGGTATTTTTATACAATTTGTAGGGATGCTCTTTGATTGATTCTTAAAACTTACACTATTGATTTAAAAATTGAAATTATATTGTTATTTTTATATCCCTACACACAGCACCATAAACCTGGTTTTTTATGGGAATGAACATGCAACTCAATGTAATTATGTTGACTACTTTCACACATTAAAATGAGGTTCTAATAAAGTAAAATCAAAACAGGGTAAAAGTAAACATACAGATATGACATAATAATTATTTGCTAATTTTCCATCTCAGGTTGTGACACTAACATTCTGCTCCATCATCCCTAGTCACTTCTTGAAATTCTTAAGATGAAAATAATTTTAATTACATTTATCTAAATATAGTAATAGTGGAATGGATAGATAGATGATTGATAGATAGATACATAGATATGATGGATGGATAAATAGATAAATAGATGATAGATAATAGATAGATAGACAGATATGTTCATGATGGAAGAATATGGGAAGACCAAACACTACAAGTTTAGCTCAATCTTGAGATTATTAGGAAATATGTACAAAAGGAAAAACTAAAATTAGGGTATTAAAGTATGTTCCAGCTTCATCTTTCCAGGAGAGGTGATCTTAGTGCAAAGCTTGGAGACTATTAGTGTTTATATCATCAGGTCCTATTGGGACCGTTCTCAGATTTAGCCTCACCTTGGTCCACCGTCTTGCAGGTGCATGGTTTCTGACACCAAATAACACAGTGTTGTTAATTATCCTCCTTCTACAGAGGAGGAAATGGAAGTTCTTGGTGGTTACATATGTCAATGATGCACAGTCATTAGTGGCCAAGTGAGGTGGTCCCTTACTTGCCCAAGTCTGAAGTCAAGATACTTGCCCACTCCTCCTTTGTCTGCAGGCATGCACACAGCAGACGTTTGCAAGTTTGCCATGCTGGACCCTTTCTGTAAGATCCTACCTGACCTGGCATCACCATCCCATCAACCTTTTCCTAAATGGAATGGTGGGTGCTTTCCACTCTTTTCCACCGATGTCTCCATCACCCACCAAGCCTTTTTCTAGAGGGGTGGAGGGTTGTTCTTCTCCACATTGACCTCTACTGCTTTCTGTCTTCCTTGTACTTCTGGGTGAATATATGGGTAAGAAAAGGCTGAAACTAATTACATGCTACTTACAGATATTTAAAATGTATCTTTTACTGTGGGTAGACAACTCCAGTTTAAATAAGAATACCCCTCAATTCCTGTAGCTTTCAATTTTGCAATTATTTCTTGAACACCTGCTGTGTTCTTAGAAAAATTCTACATGCTGTATGGAATTATTTTATGATAATAATTAAGGCTTGCGCAGATATTAACAAGCTCTTGTTTTTACCCAGGCAGTGTAGCCATGCATAAAACTCCTAATGGGTAATACGGGGTGACAGGGAGATAACAATCTCAAAGTGTACAGGGTTAGGTATTCATTCAATTTTGTTTGCTCAGTAGGCATTAACATTTACTCATCTTTAACTACCTCATTTTTTTTAGCAAACAGCACTTAGACACCCCTCACTGCAATTTACTTACATCATACATCAGATTATATATAGTCTTCACAGAAAGTTAGTTTAATGCTGTGTTTGCAATTTTCTTAGAATCATGGAAAAACGTATCTAGTGGTTGAAGTGAAATTCTGGTGAAATTATGAATTGTTTTACAGAATTTACTTACAATTACCCTAGATACTAAGTTAACATGTTGAAATTGTCCCTTTATTATGTAGGGATTGTTTCTGTTCCATTCATTGATTTAACAAGCACTTTTTAAAAAAATATTTTATTTATTTATTTATTTATTTATTTATTTATTTATTTATTTGAGAGAGAGCGGGCGAGTGGGAGGAACAGATGGAAAGGGATATGCAGACCCCGTGCTGAGTGCAGAGCCGGTTGTGGGACTCGATCCCATGACCCTGAGATCATGACCTGAGCCAACATCAAGAGTCAGACATTTAACCAACTGAGCCACCCAGGTGCCCCACGAGCAGTTTTTAACCATGTACCTTGTGTGAGGCTCTGTGGGAAAAATGGTCAAGGGAGGGATGCTCAGTCTTTGCCTTCTGCGGGCTTACAGTAGAAATACAGGGACAACCAACGATGGAGCAAATAGCCCAGTACAGAGTGTAATCGGGGCCATGGAAGAAAAGGAGTGTTGTGATCATGAGCAAGCCAGCGGACCTCATGATTCAGACAGGGATGGATAGAATGGGGGTTCCACAGTGAGGGGGCGAAGAGCGGCGTGTGAGAGCTCCATATGCACGGGCCTTGGGCTGGTACATTTTTTGCTGCAGACACCAACAAAAGAGGGGCATGAGTTCCCTATAGAAACTTAGGGAGTGGCCAGGTCATTCTGGTCCCTGCTAGACGACGTGAAGCAGGGGTGAATCACGTTCAGTGTTGAGATAGATGCCTCTGGGTGGGGAGCAATGGGGACATCTCATCAGCAGATCACTCTGGGGTCCAGTAGGGACAGGCTGATGGCCTGAACTAGGACCTTGGTGAACATGGGGAAGTGGATGGAGTCATTTGAGAGAGATTTAAGAAGAAAATCAGGGATGTATTGATAATATGCTTAGACTCGGGAAGTGGAGGGGTGGGTGATGGGCTGGATGAGTGATGGCGATTAAGGAGGGCACTTGTGATGAGCACTGGGTGTTGTATGTAAGTATGAATCACTGCATTCTACACTTGAAACCAAGATTACCATATATGTTAACTAACTAGAATTTAAACAAAAACTTGAAATAAAAAAATAATACACTTAGACTTTGGGGAAGGGAATAGAAGATCAGATGGGCTTTCCCCTTAGCTTCTGTCTGGATCACCTACCTGCATGGGAAATACTCCAGGTGGGATACACTGGGCAGGTACAAGGTGCTTAAGTACAGATCCATGCCAAGAGTTGATCCTTTTCTATATTTCTGTCTGACCTGAGACTATAAAGAGCATTGTCTTTTCCTACAATGCAACCTCATGATGTATGATTTTGGAAGCCATTGCCTTCACAGCAAGCGTCCTTTGAGATTAATGCTTGGTACAAAATGTTATTCAAGGAATAATTATTTAAATATCATAACCTCCATAACTAATGTATTCGCGATAAATAGCAACATAAACATATAATGTAAAAGTCTTACATAGTAAATGTTACTATGAATGATATGTATTTGAAAGGAAAATTGGAGGGGTATCAATGATTTAGGGACTGGGGCAACCTCACACAGTTATAAGATGTTGAGTATCATTGCTGTCACATCAGGCATCGTCTGATTGCAAAATACAGCTCAAATAATAATAGTTTAAATGTGATAATATCAACAATAAGCCATACACATATAATAAATAATATAATAATATAATTTTATATTAATGTTATAATAATTAAAAATAGTATAATAAAGAAATATAATAATATGTAAATATTGCATAATTATAATATGAAGGATGATCTAAAATAGAACACTTTATGGAGGTAACTCGAGTTAATAGACAGTTATAAAACTTGATATGGAAACTCGCTCTTTGCAGTTGTCTGAATGTTATTTGCACAACCCTGTAGTTTTAAGGATACAACATGAACAACCAAAGGCAAACTTTGCAATTATAAAATTGGAAACTGGATGATGGGGATACACCAAATTTTTCTTAGAGATGGGAGTAATTGACTGGGCTGGCGGGATAGTAAAGTCAAAAGCCATGTCCTCATGTCACTAATGCCCTGTGATGTATGCAAGGCGTTGCCACGGGTTACATCACGGTCCCTGGCAGGAAGGGGCCCAGTGCCATGTGATGTAAGCATTGTCAGGAAGCAGCAGTTTCCTCAATTTTACCTTGGGGGTAATAGATGATCTGCTTTCTACCTAAACAAACCAGGCATTTCGATCGCAACCAAAAGATGCTTCAGTACTTTAATTTTCATGTCCTGCCGTGACTAATCCTTGTGCGTAAATGAAGCTAACACAGCAGATATTTTGCAGGACTTTCTAGGAAGCAGACGCTGGGTAGGACAGGGTGTTGGGTGGTGGAACAGATGGAGGCAGTCCCGTAGCTGAGAACCCATGCCGTGATGTAGAGGGTGCGGAATGGACTGTATGATGAATATGTGTACTAAGACGTGTGGGCAGACAGGGGGCGCCATATGCTCTCTGTCCGGATTTGATGGCTGACTCCTACAGACGGCAGGTACCATGCTGGACACAAGCAAGAACGGGGATAGCGCACTGTGGGTCGGGATGTGCTGTGTGTGGAGGTGGGGGACCATGGAAGGCTTCTGAGTGGGGAAAGTAGATTTGGATAAGATAGTGCGCCCCCTGTCCTCTTATTTCAGGGTGTGGTCCCCTTCCTCTGGGAAAATGAGGAAACCAAGGCAGTTGAAACATTTTAGATTTAAAAGGACTATTTCTTGGACTTACATGTGATCATCTGTTACGTAATGGTCAGATAGTGTCATAACAAATGCTTCTGTTCATTCGAAGGAGCTATGCCGTCAGTTGCAACGTGCTTTTATTTTGTAAGATAGTATCTCTTCAGTATATTTCTCATGGAAAAAGTTAATTTAATCCTTCAACTTGATTTGTTATTGTGAAGCATCAAAAGAGACCCTAGGGCACTGTCCTGCCAATTATCAAGAGAATGACTTCTTTCTTTACCCCAAATGATGATTATCTTAGAGAATTCCCATCCCTGGGATTCTTTTTTATTTCTTTATTTTTTTACTCCTCTTTCCAATCCCGTGGATTCTTTTTTTTTTTGTTTTCCCCTCTTCTCCCCTATTCCTGGGATTCTTATTGTCGCAATAATTCTTGCGATTATGAAAATGGTTGCATTTTATGGTTTACGACAAATCAGAATCTCAATGCCTCCCCTGGTGCTGTGGCTTTAAGAACTGCAAGTCTAAATACATAAAAGAAAAATGAATACTGAATAACCTTTTTTGACAAAGTGATGGTCAAGATGTGTTTTTCAAAGGAAACTGAAGAACTTCACAAGATACTTGTTTTCCTGAATTTAACATGGAAACTCACATTTTCAGTCTTATATCCGTGCTCCTTTATTCTTTTGACATTTTGAAAAAAATATTTTCCTATCAAATGCATATAACCAGAAATCTACTGTCCATAAAAGAAAGCAGTTCAGATAGTACAGAAGTACTTCTTAATATTTCATCTTAATTAATTCTTAAATCACAGCAATTGAAAAATTATTTTACTGTGATTAAGTCTGCCCGATTTCCGATGACTGTCCGTACTCGCATTCTTCGCTGTGTGCTGTGAATTCTACGCTCTTAAATTTGGGGGGATGTGTTCGTTAATTTAAGACAATTCCATGAATTCGGCATTACGTATTCTTCTTAGGTCATCACGAAACATGTTCAACACTCAGCAAACGTCCATCGTTGCTTTGGTTCAAAAGCTAAGTAGAAACCAGTAGAGACGGTGCTTTGATGGACAAAGTGGACGTTTATTATTTCCCTGCTTTCCGCTGTTGATTCCTAAGGGTCACTGAGAGAAGACCTGGATAGCCCCCTCTTGAGTAACCTGACAGGATTTAAGGAATTCTGTTCTTAAAATGGTGATTGGGGACTTGTCGGTTTATACTGGATCACGCCCTACCAAGAGTTGATTTCCTCTTTATCTCAGATTGACTCACGTAGGGTTATCCAGCAGCATTCGTGAACCAGAGCTGAGGAAACCAAGGCCCTTACAACATGCCGCACGAGTGCGTGATGTTCCCCCGGATGGATGGAAAACTGCTTGGAAATTGATGGCTTGTTTCAGGCACCTTGACAATCTTATCATAGTCTCTAACCATGGACCGTGAAAAATGGCTTCTACAGGGGCTTAAGGGAGAAAATGAAGAGCTTTGCATTTTCTCTTGGCATTTCCTGCTATTGTTAAAAAGGTCAGATGTGCAATTTAAAATGTGCCATGCGTGGACCATGACAAATGTCACATAGAAAATGAAACTGCTTTAGTTGGCATTTTTGGCCAACTTCCAAAGGGTGCCGCTTTTCACCTTTCCCTCCCTGCTCGCGGATTTGCAAATTTTGGCGTGTGCAAAATGACTGCCCCACTGTGAATTGTAGCAGGGAAATGCTACGTGTAGGATATGGAAATTGTGTGTAGATGAGAATAGCGAATTGAGAATAAAAGTGACAAATTACATGGCACCAGAAAGGAGAGGAATAAGTTGCAAATGACTCTGTCAAAGCCATTAAGGAAGCTCACAGTTGAAGAAATGAAATGTCTAAAACTCATCAAGAGACGTACCCGAACACATTCCCATTAAAGGAAAGTCAAGTCTATTTTACTTATTTTATTTTACTTTATTTTATTATACTTTTGTCTGGCTTAATGACAAAAGTAAATTCAGGTATCTGTGGGCACAGTCAAATAAGCGTTTTTACACCTTGCTAGTTGGTGGATAAATTGGTGGAAACTTTTGAAAGAAATTTCATATTCTGTATTAAAATTTAAAAAGAGAGTCACTTTTCCCTCCAGCCGTTCGTTCTCAGGAATCTCTCCGAGGCACCCGTACACTTGTTGTCTGGTGAGGACCTGCCTCTTGGTTCCTAGATGGCTGTCTTCATCCTGTGTCCTCACATGGTAGAAGGGAGCAGAAGCCTCACTGGGGTCTCTTTTATATGGACACCAGTCCCATCCTGGGGACTCCACCTGCATGACCCCGTCACCTCCCAAAGACCCCACTACAAATACCATCCCATTGGGAGTTAGGTTTCAACATATACATTTTGAGGGGACACAAGACATTCCGTCTTGCATGGACCTAGATGTCCATTGCTACTGAAGTTTTTCTCATCGGGGGAATGAGTAAATGAATTCTTGTATACACTTGTAAATATAAAACGACTTTTCTTTTAAAAGAAAAAGCAAAAATTTGAAGATTCATCGTATTTACATTACCACTTAAATCTATGTAGGCATTGTATAGATACTTACACGTGTACATATACAAGAATATACACATATATGTATTTATCTGTATGCCCGTGGGTATACATCTGTAGATTTAAAATGTTCTGCGTGTATGCATGTGTGGATACAACTATGTGTCCGTGTATGTCACAGCCTAGAAGAGAGTCCAGAAGTAAACAAATGAGCAGAGTTTACTTCTAAGAAGGGGAGTAAGGTACCAGGCATGCCCTGCAGACAGACAGGGCTTGGCAGGGAAAGCGAAACCCATAATTGTTTCTGTGCTTACGCATTCTTCGAATTCTTCACAATAAACACGATATTAAGCAAAAATAATCCTGAAGGGTGTGCAGAGCTACAACTGTGTGAGAATCCACAGGGAGAACAGATAGTTTAATATGTTGGAGAAGAAAAACACAAAAAACACTTTTTCCCCCAAATCCATTTAGTCAAAGCTCCTTTGCATGGAAGAAAGCCACACATTGAAACAAACACAGACAAACCCTTGATATTTGGCAGAGAATTGATGAGTTGTCAAAATGATGGTCCCCATCAGTCTGATTTTGAGATCCGGTCTGAGAACTTCTGAGGTTCCCGGAAGCTTTCGTGTGCTTTACTGGTACAGGGAAATCCACTTGGGAATATATGGCTTGCAGATCATTTTGCTTTATAGTTCTATTTCCCATTTGTCACTGCCTTTTTTTTTTTCTTTTGGCTTGGGAGAAACCCGTCAGCCAAGAAACAATACACTGTATCATTTACAACATCTTGGCTTTCAAAAATTTTATTTCATATCCTGAAAGCAGTCATTACACATGAAAACATTTTCTTTCCTCCCTAAACCCTGTTTTCCTGGCCTCACCCACGCCACATTTTAATTCTTATCCATTTGTCTTCCGGAAAGCTAGCGCCCTGGCACGTATCAACTTGTGCCTCACAATTCCGTCAACATCCGGGACGTGTGACAGATTCCCTCTGAGCTTAATGGAATCATAATCCACCTTCCAACAAATAGTAGTAATAATGATCATCAGAGTTTATTTTTCTACTGTTTACTTGAGTTTTCTGGCTTGATTTTTTTTTTTTTTCATAATGCCACTGTGAAATAGTGTGCGTGAAACCCCAAGCAACGTCCAGGAAACACACTGATTGAAAGGCGTCGGAAATAAGAAGTGGCAGAGCGTGCACGTGCAGGGTGCCGTCCCCTACGGGCCACCCTCACCCTACTCCAGATCCCCTTGCCAGGCCTGCACTGTTCCTCTCATTGTCCTTTGCCTGCCTCTAACCCCGTAAGGACAAATGCTGCCGAGTTATCAGTCACCCCTGAGAGAGAGGCACCAGAATCAGCCCTAGATGGTCTGGCTTGATTCCCGTCATCACCAAGAGTGTATTTCAGGGTCTGCCCTCTGCCGGGAGCAACGTGCTGCTGTGGTCCACCAAGCTGAGGGAGAGCCTCAGAATGGGTATTGAAAACATGTTGGACAACATTACTGGAGCCTGTGTTAGCAGAGTCTCGGTGCAGACTTGGCACACCGTGTGCGTTCCGGTTAGGGTTATCCCAGATAGATGCGAATGCCCCAAACCAACCTACCACATAAACATTCGAGGCAGGAGCTCTTCTGTCCTACAAGTGAAGGACGAGAGTGCCCCTGGTTTGACATGGATGTGGAAGCATTAGTGTTCTCTCTGTGTCACCAGCATTGACTGACAGGGTCCAGAAACAATGGAAGCATACGAGCTTCTTCGTCTCCCCTGTTTGGAAGACTTCAGCTTTATTCATCAGCCATCCCCTAGGGCCTCAGTAGGATCTTATCATTCCTCAAGCTCCCCCTCTTTCTGTTCCTCACCTCTTTTACAACAGTGGAGCTGAGCTCCTAGTCAGCTTCCGCTTTCACAGGTCTTCCATCCAGCCTTGCAGCTCCGCATACTGCCTCTCCTTCCAGTCACCAGCTGTGACACATAGGTTACAGGATTGGACTTGAACCCTCCCTGACCCCCTAATTCCCTCCTCCACTTGCATTGAACTCATCCTGCTGACCCCAGCTCTACATCCATCCAGATATCCGTTTCTTTGGTCCCATAGTGTTCGTTCCTGGAGTCAATGGAATTACGGGATGGATTCGATTCAGTATGTGGTTTCTAGAAACAGTGGAGACCTCCCAGGTGTCTGGCAGCTCTCATACCCATTTCCCTTGGCATCCGTTCCACTGTGTTCTGTCTTCCCGCCTTCATTTTTATCAGAAAATAGTCTTTTCCGTCTTCACAGAGAGAACCAAGAATCCATCAGGAATGAACTCCCCGAGACCATATAGCACAGCACACTGGCAGATCAGTTTGCACCCACCTCTCCTGTTCCCCAGAATCTGGGCAGTGCTCAACCTTCCACTTGAGATCTAGAAGCTAAGCCCTAGCACCAACTCAAGTACATCTTCGCTGTCCATCGGCAATTCTGTCTTTCCACCCTAACCAACCTCAACCTTGTTTACTTGTTCCTTCTTTTTTTAGGGCAGCCAATGAATCATTTTATTCACTTCTTATGTATTTCTGGCATGGGCTTTTTTAAACTAATACAATATTCATTTAAAATAACAGTAATAGGGGCGCCTGGGTGGCACAGGGGTTGGGCGTCTGCCTTCGGCTCAGGGCGTGATCCCGGCGTTATGGGATCGAGCCCCACATCAGGCTCCTCCGCTATGAGCCTGCTTCTTCCTCTCCCACTCCCCCTGCTTGTGTTCCCTCTCTCACTGGCTGTCTCTGTCTCTGTCAAATAAATAAATAAAATCTTTAAAAAAAATAAATAAAATAACAGTAATAAACCAATTCCATGTTAACACAAATTATTTTCTCTAAATTGAGGTATATTGGCATCTGTTTATTTCAGGCGTATAACCTACTGATTTGGTGTTTCTATCTATTGCAAAATGATCAAAATATCTAGTTAACATCTACATCATTACTATCAATTTGTTTTCTTACGATGAGGACTGTTAAGATCAACTCTACTAGCAACTTTCAAATATGCAACAGAGTATTATTCACTCTAGTCCCCATGCGGTACGTTACATCCCCATGACATAATTTCATAACCGAGTTTGTACCTTGGGACTCTTTCGTCCGTTTCCCCCACCCCCCATCTCTGGTGACCACCAGTCTGTTCTCCGTATCTATGAGCTTGTTGTTTTTAAGATTCCCCCTGTAATGAGTTATACAGTATTTGTCTTTCTCCATCTGATTTATTTCACTTAGCATAATGCCCTCAAATTCGATCTGTATTGTTACAAGTGGCAGTGTTTCCTTTTCTCCTGGCGGAATAAGAATCCCTTGAATGTAAATATACCACATGTTCTCTATCCATGGGTCCATCGTGGCTGTTGTAAATCATGGTGCAGAGAACATTGGGGTGCCTATATTCGAGTTAGTGTTTTCCTTTCCTTTGGATAAATACCTAAAAGTGGGATTGCTGGATCATACGGGACCTCTACTTTTAATTTTTGTGGAACTTTCATACTGTTTTCCCTACTGGCTGCACCAATTTATATTAGGACATATATTCCTCCTTTTGTTCATAGACACATTTCTTGAAATCAGAAGTTTCATTTCCTTCTTTCTCCTCCGTTTCCCCCAAAATCGATTTTCCACCCTCCTCAACCTCATGCTGGAATAATCTCATTACAGTATGGCCAGTAATGTCTGCATTGCCGAACCCATGGCAAGTCCTTATCACATTTTATGAGTGCTTGTCTCCCTGGCCCAGTCTTTATTCCTAAACTTTCACTGTGCTCCTATCTTCTGGTTCTCTGCCACAACCCCGTGAGGCCCTTCTGCACTTAGTTGTCTTTGCATTCTTAAATATCGGCCTCTTCAACATTTTGGTCTTGACCTCATTCTCTTCTTTATAGTTATTCTATGATTCAGTCTGCCCACACAGTTTCAGCTACGCATCTCTATGAATGATTCTTGTCTTCATTGGCTGCCCGGACCACTAATTTCGGTCACAGAGACTATATTTTTAACTCCTCTGAAAAGCCTGTCTCTGAGTGTCATACAGACACCCTGAACTCAGCACGTCCCAGTGTTGACAGATGATTTTCCTCTAAAGCCTCTTTCTCCCTTTGCACCCTCATGTTGGTCAAAGGCACCCCAAACACCAGCAAGTCCGAGATAAGAACTCGGACATAATGTACTTCCCCTCTCTTACCAGTTACTCAGAAGCTGTCTACATCCCGTCATTTCTGCCTAGAAAAGATCCCCGAATATGTGCTGTCTTCTCAGTGCCCACAGCGACTGCTGTAATTCTTATCGTCGCTATCTTAGTTTGGATGGCCACTTAAACTGTCACTCTCCTACCTCCAATCCATCCTTCATGGGACTGTCGTACGCATGTTCCGATTCTCAGATCTGGTGACTTCATTTCCTAATTTAAGATGAATCATGACCAGATCTCTCCAGGCTGCCTGTTTACCACCCCAGAGAACCTAAGACCTTTGAGACGATGCAGAAGGATCTGTAAAATATGTCCATGTGTTTCTTTTCCAGGGTCAGCTCCCTCCATTTTCCACCTCCAAATACCGTGTACTCTTGCCGCTTGGAACAAACTGCTCACGTTTCCCTGAACATACTTGCTCTCCTACACGCCCCCAGGCCTTCCTTCTCACGAGCTCTACTCGGATGTCTTCCTCCCCAGTCTCCATCTGGGAAGGTCCCAGGCCATTATTAAATCTCATAAAAAAGGGCTTTTCCCCACTTCATTTTCCTGGAAAATACAAACATACATACATAGTATACATACATACGTACATATACATGTACATATATACATATATGTGTACATATGAATTCTTTGACCTATCTATGTGTTGTTGATGCTTAGACCATTTGTCTTTTTCAAATATTACTTAGCAAATGATGTCTGCATTGACCAATGCATGAAGTAGATGACTCTTTGCCAAATTACAGAATATTAGAACCGCAGCATTGCCTCGGGTGAAACCAGGCTAAAAAACGGGGGTGGGATTTGTTTTTATTTTATATTGGAAGATATCCAGGCATTATTAAAAATGTTCGTTTGTTTCATTTGTGCTAAGTGTCAAGAAGTTATCAGAGAATGGGGCATGAATGCGTTAAGGCTTTACGCATCCTAGCATAGTCAAAGAAATGTAGGGGGTCTTGTGATACAACTTCTTCTGGCCACAACTGGATGTTGGCAGCATGACCCCAATTTTGGAGACTAAGATCAATGTCCTCTTTCTTTCCTCTTGCATCACCTTGCATTTTACTTCCCTTGGGATACCTGTTCTGAGCTTCGGTTTCTGGTTTCTAGAATATGGGCAGAGGGTGGAGGGAAGGATGGAAGGGAAATATTTCTTGCTCTAGGGAGACAGTGTCATGCCTTCTGGACCTGGTATGTTTTTATGCCCCTGACGTTGACAGTGATTTTCTTGGAGTGGTTTGCCTCTGCTCCTCTCCCAGCTTCTGTCTCCAGGGAGGCAAACCCTGCCCTCTTGTTGCTGGGGCCATGTTGTTCAGCAAGCCTGCCAACTGGGAAGAAGTCCTGCTTGGCCACACCCTCTCACCCTGACCAACCAGACATGAGTCTGGAAGCTTCTACTTCAGGGAAGAGTATCAAGGGGATCTCTCCTTGGGAGATCCCTCTAGGAGACTTCGGGTTGGGAGGTACCTCTGCATTAGCTACCTCTCTGCCATGGGGTAGACCAGCTGTCATGTTTGTTGCTCTGCCTACTTTGCATTTTCTTTCTGTTAAGAAAATATTTATGGGGCGCCTGGGTGGCTCAGTCGGTTAAGTGACTCTTGATTTTGGCTTAGGTCACGATCTCAGGGTTGTGTGATTGAGCCCCATGTTGGGCTCCTCACTCAGCAGGGAGTCTGCTTGAGACTTTCTCTCTCTATTCTCTCCCTCTGCCTCCACCCATCCCCCACTGCTCTCACTCTCAAATAAATAAATAGATCTTTAAAATATATATATTTATGATAACCATGCTGTTTAATAGAATTGTGCATAGAATTAAAGTTTGAAATTTTGGTTCTGAGAGTCTAAGCACAGAGTATACCTGCTGTATTAATTGGTGACAATTAGTTTTTATTTTAGTTTATCAGGCTTTTTAAAAATAAGCTTAATGTCTTTATTACATTCAATAGACATCTAATTGCATTTCAATAAATGAAATGAGAACAAATATAACCTAGAAAAAAGGAAGAGAATTGCATATACTATCCGTGTTGTTTGTGAGGGTCTATACACAGGCATTCCATAGAGAGAATTACTATTTTACTCATTTTTTTAAATTATTATTATTCCATACGATAAGATGTGGTGAATTTTTGCTTTGGTGGTGATTCTTACATATATCCTTATGAGTTCATTTTGATAGACTGAGGATGTACGTAGAGACTAACCCATCAATGCACACATACGTGCGTCTATCGACTAATATCCACATACCCATGAATAAACCCACACACCTATATGCAAGCCCCACCTGCTTCCTTCCCCTTAGACAGGAGGGCTGAGGAATGAGAGGATGCTTGTCACCCCTTGTGTTCTGTGTCCTTTGTTCCCTCTGGCCTGTCTAAGATCCGCATTGTCATCCCTTGCATATCCAACTGGTTCCTGTGACACTAATGTGTACTGTGTGTGGGGGCTCTTGGTGTCGTTACAAGGACCTTGAGCGAGTGGAGGAGAGAATGTGTTTCGGCTGTACAAGAGTAGGAAAACAATAACCTGGAATGACCAGTGCAGCTGTGTGTCCAGTAGTTCTGGAAGGCTGTGTTAAAAGGGAGGCATATGGTTTCACTCACTGATGGAACATAAGAAGTAGGAAGATTGGTAGGAGAAGGAAGGGAAGAAGAAGGGGGGGTAAACAGAAGGGGGAATGAACCATGAGAGACTATGGACTCTGGGAAACAAACTGAGGGCTTCAGAGGGGAGGGGGGTGGGGGAATGGGATAGGCCGGTGATGGGTATTAAGGAGGGCACGTATTGCATGGTGCGCCGGGTGTTTTACGCAAACAATGAATCATGGAACACTACATCGAAAACTAGGGATGTACTGTATGGTGACTAACATAATATAATAAAAAATTATTATAAAAAAAAACTTGTTGAAAAATCAAAAAAATAAAAAAATAAGAAAATTAAAGAGAGGCAGTTTTGTAGGTTCCCAATGGCAGATTGTTCATCTGCAACCATCTCTAGAGATCATATCATGCAAACCTCATCTTAAAGACGTGGCTCACAACTGTGGTCAAATGAGTAGTTGATAGCAGAGAAGGGAAAAATTAGAAACAAGCTTCTGACTGAAGTCTGAAACCCCTGCCCAAGATCTTCCCACCATCTCCTTGACCATGCAGGCACTTTCTCTCCCCATGATATTGGAGATGCCTGGACGTTGCTTATCCAAGCTTGACTATTACATTAAATACTATAATCTTCTATCAACCGGGTCAATTTGTTTTCTAAAGCAAGGCACTATTGCTGTTATTTTCCAAGGGACAGTTTCCAGGTGAAATATATTCCTCCCAAATAATAGAAAGCTTGCTTTTGGTCAATATTGCCTGAGTGGTCTTATGTAAACACGCCAGTCCTTGAGAATACATTTGGATCAGAGAAGAGAAATATGCTATTCTCACTTAAATTTCAAATTTCCACTTAGTTCTAAGAGTCTGAGGCCATACACATGTCCTATATCACGTCTACGTCAAGCTAAAAATAATTTTGCATCCTTGGAAGTTGATGTTCTTTGGGTGAGATCCATGGATTCTCAGGAGATCTAAGAAGCTCCCCTCCCCCCACCTCTTAACCTGTGTGGCACTTTTGTGAATAGATGAGAATGTATTTTGCATTGAAACGATCATGTCCTCAGAGAAGTCCATGACCCAGAAAAGAGAAAGAATTCCTGGTTGGAATTCAGAATGTCAGGACCACTCACATGGAGCATAACAGGAATTTCTTAGTTTATGAGTTGGAACCATATGGGATTGCCATGTGCTTGGACCCAAAACAGTCAATTACTGTCATTTCCATGTGGCTCCTACTGTATTTTTCATACATTCGCATTATTTCCTATACAGAAAGCTCCTCAATAAGGCAGGGGATATAACAGCTTTATTTCCTCACCCAGCAATTTGTAGAGGTGACCAGGAAGAGAAAACCTTTTCACATCGAAGGAGTGCATTTGAGTCAGACAGATCTTGTTTGAAATCTCTCCTCTGTGCTCTGCAGGGAGTTGGTACAACTCTCTGGAAAACTGGGATAATGGGTCCTCAGAGGATCGTGGTCAGCATTCCTAGAAGGTGGGCATTCACAGTCACTGTCCGTCCCCTTTCCTCTTGGGTGGCAAAATAGCAGAATGGTGCCGATGATCTCCTTAGTATTTTAAACACAAAATCGCAGCTCACGTTCATCGACTGCTTCCTCTGTGGTGGTTGTAGTTCCTTGTTGTAGGATATTCGCTCTCATAGGAAACACACCGGCACAAGTCCATACCATGTGCCCGACACTGAAGAGAGCCGTAATGAGCCCTGACTGGTCCGTGCCGTCCTGGTGCGTATGTTCTGAGGTGGGGACGTGAACTCACAAAGATAGGGTCGGAATAGAAAATGGGCCACCTTGTGCCTGATAAGTGACCTTCAGGATCACCAAACCAGGGTGGGGGGTTGGCAGGGGTTGAGGAGGAGCTAGGTTAGGACAGGCGTCTTTGCTAGGTGGCATTCTAGTAGACAACTGAAGGAAGCCTTGTCTCATTCAGTCTACTTAGTTGGGCCAGAAGGCGAGAGCATGCGTTAACTCCATGGAGCCTGAGAATGACAGTGAGTGAATAACCCTGCAGAGATCAGTTGAGGACTGGGAGGCTCACAGCCTGTTAACCATGAACCTCGTGCTCCCCAGCATGACACAAGAGCAGAATACATCCCCGTCTCCTTCCCCACGACATGTCCCCCATAGAGTTACTTCATTCCAGCTTCCCAGCCATGACTATGGGAGCAACAGAAAAACACTCCTGAATGCTTTCAGTATAACGCTTACATTCTCAATACTGTCTTGTAATTTGTTATCAATTACAAAATGGTCAATCTTGTTTTTGTGGCTGGGATTGCTGGATAACATGCTGGACATGTTAGGGTCCACATGTTCCTTTGAGCGTATTAATAGAGTTTTGTTCTTAGTAGTCGTGGAAACCACTCTGTGCCTTCATCCCCCACCCCAACCAGCTTGCCAGGGTGAGATGCTAGACATCTTGAGAGATCAGAAGTTAGCAGAGCAGGACCAGCTGGCCAGCACAAGACCCCCGACAGCAGACACAACACAGATGCATGGGAAGAGGTTAAATGGCCCACATGCAGGCTTAGTCATCCACTTATTCATCCACTCATTCATTTATTCATTCATTCACTCGATCAATGAATATCGATGAACATTGTTCTAGACTCTGAGGATATAAAAGTCAACAGGATACAGAACTCTCCTTTCCTCACCCGAGTTGGGGAGGAAATAGATACCCCAGTAAACAAATTTAGGACAGAATTTCAGATTGGGTTGGGAGCTGTGAGGCAAGTAAGAACATGAAAGAGGTATGGATGAAGGGGATACTTTAGATTGCATGACCACGAAAGCTCTCTAAGACGACGAACAACTGAAGGTGATAGGTAAAGGGAAAGAAAACCAACAACAAAAACAACAGGACAAATACATCCCAGACAGATTTTGGGCTAAACGTTGGTCTTTTCACCATGTGAGACAGGCTTGCGAGTTTGCTAAAAAAATTTTTTTTTTAAAGATTTTATTTATTTATTTGACAGAGACAGCCAGCGAGAGAGGGAACACAAGCAGGGGGAGTGGGAGAGGAAGAAGCAGGCTCATAGCTGAAGAGCCTGATGTGGGGCTCGATCCCATAATACCAGGATCACGCCCTGAGCCGAAGGCAGACGCTTAACCGCTGTGCCACCCAGGCGCCCCTTCGAGTTTGCTAAAATTTAATAAACTTAACGGTAGGAGTTCAGGGTCACGCTGCAGGGAACCCAGCTTCCTTTGTGGCTAGTGGGATTAGAAAGGGGCACATTGCTTAAATCCCATTTGCAGTTTCCAAAGCTGGTGACGGGCTAAAATGAAGAGTGTCTTATCATTTGCCAAGCAACGAAAAATGCAGTGAACCTGGCAAAGAAAAGACAAGTATCTTCCTATGAACCCTTGTCTTTTCATAAGCCAAACTTCTGTATTAATTTCCATTTTGGGTAAGTCGGTGGGTGGTTGGTTAATTAGCTGGATGTTTCTGACGTAAGAAGAATGTAGATGAAAGGAGAAAAAAAAACAAAGGGCAATTCTTATTTAATGCTAAGGAAAAAAGGTTGATTAGACAAAATTTTAAGGAGAAATGAGATAATTTTGGTGTATAAAGCTGTAAAATTTTGGAATGTGAAGCTATTGATGCTAAAGTGAATTATGAGAAAAGAGCATATAAAAATATATTTGAATCACATGATTCCAATTTTTCTCTATGCATTAGTTACCCAAAATTTGAATGTAAACATTTTCAAATACCCACCTGTGCAAATGTCAGAATATCAGGTGGCATATCACTTTTTCTATTTAAAACGTATGTAGGAGTGAAAGGAAAAAGGTAAAAAAAAAAATTAAATTTAGAATTTTAGTGAAAGAGCATATTGA